>NW_028258147.1:42442522-42752107 GCF_053883595.1 Heterocephalus glaber | reverse complement strand
GTCCTATTTAGTTCACTTAAGCGTATCATCTCAATGTGCATCCACTTAGCTATAAATGTCTCTAATTTCTCATTTTTATGGCTGAGTAGTATTCCATTTATAAAAAAAAAAAAACACATTTTGTTTATCCAGTCTCCAGTTGATGGCCATTTGGGCTGTTTCCAAGTTTTAGCTATTACAAACTGTGCTGCTATGAACATGGGTGCACATATATCACTGTGGTATGATTCTTTTAATTCTTTGGGGAAGATCCCCAGCAGTGGAATAGTGGGGTCAAATGAGACTTCCAGTCCTAGTTTTTTTAGGTATCTCCACACTGATTTCCACAGTGCTTGCACCAGTTTACACTCCTACCAGCAGTGGAGCAGGTTTCCTCTTTCCCCACAGCCCCACCAGCATTTGTTATTGGTTGATTTCATGATAGCAGCCATTCTTTCTGGAGTGAAGTGGACTCTCAATGTTGTTTTCATTTGCATCTCTGGAATGACCAGTGATGTTGAACATTTTTTCATGTATTTGTTTGCTGTTTCTACTTCTTTGTCTGAGAAATGTCTGTTTATTTCAGATGCCCATTTTTTGATTGGGTCTTTAAATTTGGGAGGTCTGATCTTTTTAAGTTCTTTATAGATTCAAGATAGTAGACCTTGTCTGAGGAAGAGCAGGTAAAGATTTTTTCCTACATTGTGGGTTGTCTCTTCACACTGCTGGTGGTTTCTCTTGCTGTGCAGAACCCTTTTAATAAGAAGAGATCCCACTTGTTGATTGTTGGTGCTAGTTCACAGGCAACTGAGGTTTTGTTCATAAAATCTTTTCCTACACCGATGTCTTCAAGGGTTCTACCTAACCTCTGTTCCAACTGGTTCAGAGTTTCTATTTTAATATTTAGATCTTTAATCCATTTTGATTTTAGTTTAGTGCATGGTGAGAGATACAGGTCAAATTTTAATCTTTGGCAAGTTGAAGCCCAATTTTTCCAGTACCATTTATTAAAGAGGCTATCTTTTCTCTAGTGAGGGTGTTTGGTTCCTTTATCAAAGATGAGATGGCTGAGTGTGTCTGGAGTTGTTTCTGCATCTTCAAATCTGTTCCATTGGTCCTCAAGTCTGTTTCTTTGCCAGTACCATGCTGTTTTTATCATAGTAGCTTTGTAGTATAGTTGCAGGTTGGGGATTGTGATACCCCCAGCCATGTCTCTGTTACCTAGAATTGCTTTTGCTATTCTGGGTCTCTTCTTGTTCCAAATGAATTTTTGGGTTGTTTTCTCAAGGTCCATGAAGTATGCTGCTGGGATCTCAATTGGAATTGCATTAAATCTATACAGCCATTTTGGAAGTATGGCCATTTTCACTATATTAATCCTTCCTACCCAGGAGCAGGGGATGTCTGTCCATTTTCTGATATCATCTTCAATCTCTCTTTTCAGAGTGCCATAGTTTTCAGAGAAGAGGTCTTTGATTTCTTTCGTTAGGATGATTCCTAGGTATTTCCGTTTTTTGGATGCTATTGTGAAAGGAATTATTTGCCCTATTTCTCTCTCAGTGAGTCTGTCATTGGTGGAGAGGAAAGCTATTGATTTTTGTGTGTTGACCTTGTAACCAGCTACTTGACTGAATTTGGTTATTAAGTCTAGAAGACTTTTGGTGGAGTTCTTGGGGTCTTCTATATAGAGTATCATGTCATCTGCAACTAATGACAATTTGACTTCTTCATTACCTATCTTTATTCCTTTTATTTCTTTCTCTTGTCTAATTGCCGTGGCTAATGTTTCCAGAACTACATTGAACAAGAGTGGTGATAGTGGACATCCTTGTCTTGTTCCCGATTTTAGTGTGAAGGATTTCAGTTTTTGCCCATTTAGTATGATATTGGCTGTTGGATTTTCATAGATGGCTTCTATCAGCTTGAGGTAGAGACCATCTATTCCAATTTTTGTAGGGTTTTTATCATAAATGTATGTTGGATTTTGTGAAATGCTTTTTCTGCATCTATGGAGATAATCATATGGTTTTTGTCCTTGGCTCTATTGATATAGTGTATTACATTGATTGATTTTCCTATATTGAACCATCCCTGCATCCCTGGGATGAATTCCACTTGATCAGGGTGTATGATCTTCTTGATGATCTGCATTCTGTTTGCCATTATCTTATTAAGGATTTTTGCATCTATGTTCATTAGTGAGATTGGCCTGTAGTTCTCTTTTTCAGTTGGGTCTTTCTCTGCTTTGGGGAACAAGGTGATGCTTGCTTCCAGGAATGAATTTGGGAGTATTGCTTCCCTTTCAGTTTCATTGAAGAGTTTAAACAGTAGTGGCAGCAGTTCCTCTCTAAATCTCTTGTAGAATTCAGCAATGAATCCATCAGGGCCCAGGCGTTTCTTAGTTAATAAGTTTTTAATTACATTTTCAATTTCATTGGTTGATATTGGGTTGTTCAGAATTTTTAGGTCTTCTTTGTTCAACTTTGGTAATTCATATGTATCTAGGAATCTGTCTATCTCTTCTGTGTTGTCCATCTTATTGGTGTATAGGTTCTGGCAGTAGATATTGATGATCATCTGGATTTCTGCTGGGTCTGTTGTAATTTCACCCTTTTCATTCTGAATTGCATGGATTTGGGCCTTTTCCTTCCTTTTTCTGACAAGATTGGCTAAAAGTTTGTCAGTTTTGTTGATTCTTTCAAAGAACCAACTCTTGGTTTCATTGATTTTTTTGTATTGTTCTCTTAGTCTCCATTGCATTGATTTCTCCTCTGATCTTTATAATTTCCTCCCTTGTATGAGCTTTGGGGTTGTCCTGCTCTTCTTTTTCTAGAAGCTTGAGGTTCAGCATCAGGTTGTTTAATTGGGCTCATTCTGTTTTCCTAATATGCGTATTCACTGCTATGAATTTCCCTTGTAAGACTGCTTTCATTGTGTCCCATAGATTCCGATATGTTGTATTGTCATTGTCATTTAATTGAAGGAACTGTCTGATTTCTTCTTTAATTTCCTCTGTGACCCATTGGTTATTCAGAAGTGTGTTGTTCAATTTCCACATGTTTATGAAATTTTTTGAGTTTCTTTTGCTATGGATCTCCAATTTCATCGCACTATGATCTGATAATATACAGGGGATAACTTCAATTCCTTTGCACTTACTTAAACATGTTCTATGTGTGAGTATGTGGTCTATTTTGGAGAATGACCCATGTGCAGCTGAGAAGAATGTGTATTCTGATTTTATGGGGTGGAAGACTCTTTAAATGTCTGTTAAGTTCATTTGTTCAAGAGTTCAATTTAGTTCTAGTACTTCATTGCTTATTTTTAGTCTAGTTGATCTATCTATTTGTGACAGTGGGGTGTTGAGGTCCCCCACTACAATTGTATTAGTGCATATATGACTTCTCATGTCCGTTAGTATTTGTTTTATATAGTTGGGTGCACTAGTGTTTGGTGCATAGATATTTATGATTGTCATCTCTTTCTCTTGGATTCTTCCCTTTACAAAGATGTAGTGTCCTTCTTTATCTCTTTTAATCAGTGTTGGTTTGAAATCTACTTGATCTGCAAAAAGGATAGCTACTCCTGCTTTTTGGGGGGTTCCTGTCACATGGAGTATTGTTTTCCACCCTTTAACTTTCAGTCTATGAGTTTCCTTTCAAATTAAGTGTGTTTCTTGTATGCAGCATATTGTTGGATTTTGCTTCTTGATCCATTCTGCCAGTCTATTTCTTTTGATTGGTGAATTGAGACTATTAACATTGATGGTTATAACTGAAACATATTGACTTGTCATTGCCATGACTTTTTGTTTTTGTTGGGTTCTCCCCTTTTACATATAATTTCTTGTCATGCCATATGGGTTCATTCTGCTTTGCTTCCTGGGGTTGTGATCCTCAAAGTCTGTTCCTAGGATATTGTGTAAAATTCTTTGGAGTGCTGGTTTGGTATTCACCAAGTTCCTAAGGTGCTCTTTGTCATGAAAGTATCTTATTTCTCCATCAATTTTGAAAGATAGTTTTGCAGGGTACATCAATCTGGGTTGGAGGCTGTTTTCTTTTAGGGCTTGGAATATGTCACTCCTAGCTCTTCTTGCCTTGATGGTTTGTGTTGAGAAGTCTGCTGTGATTCTGATGGGCTTTCCTTTGTATGTGATTTGTTTCTTTTCTCTGACTGCTTGGAGAACTTTGTTCTTCTGTTGTGTTTCTGGAATCTTAACAATTATATGCATATGTGTAGATTTTTTTTTGATCAAGGCTATTTGGAGTCCTATATGCCTCACTTATCTGTATGTCAAGCTCTTTTCCCCTGCTTGGGAAGTTTTCTGCCATTATTTCTGTGAAGAGATTTTTTCATGTCGTCTCCACTCTCTCCTGTTTCTTCATTGAGCCCAATCAGTCTTATGTTATTCTTCTTTGCATCATCTAGCAGCTGCTGGATTGATTTCTCATGTTCCCTTAGAATTTTGAAGCAATTTTTCTTTTCCTGGTCACTAATTGCAATCTTATCTTCTATATCTGAAATTCTGTCCTCACATTGGCTCATTCTGCTGTGTAGACTTTCAGTGGAGTTTTTCATGTCCTGGAAATCTATTTGCATCTGTTTTATGGGTTCCATTTGTTTCTTATGTTGGGATTCCATCATGTTCCTGAGCTCCTCTCTAGATTTATTAATCATGTCTTGCACTAGGTGCACAATTTCTCCTGTTATCTGAGAAATTATTTCTGATTTCATTTTTCCAGATCCCCTTTTGTTGCCAGTTCAGTGGGTCCAGGTGGTTGAGTATCAGAGTGTTCCATCTCATTTCCCTTTGGGGTTGCTGTAAGTGATCTGGAAGTCTAGTTTTGAGACTTATTTACATATTTTCTCATTTCAACTAGGATGGGGGCTGTTAGCGCCTGCACAGATTACCTCCTCTGAGCTGGGAGAGGTGGGACAGGGGCCGGGACAGCAGTAGGGATGGTGACCCAAAAGCCCTTTCCTGTGGACTGGGTGCAGCGGGAGGGATGGTGGCCAGGAAGCCCCTTCCTCTGGACCAGTAGCAGTGGGATGGTGGCTCAGAAGCTCCTACCTCTGGGCCGGGAGCAGCAGGACTCAGTACCCTGGTCTGGTGGTCTGGTGTCCTCTGCGTCTTTGTTATGTGGAACCAGGTGGCTGCCTGTCTGCAGCGGGGTGATTCGCCATCTTCCAGGTGACTTGGGACCTCTGTAGGGCGTGGGCAGACCTACCTGTCTGAAGCGGGGTGATTCAGCATCTTCCGCGAGACTCAGGACCTCAGTAGGGGCATGCCCATATGTTCACTTTAATTTTTAAAAGTTTTGAATCTTTTTAATTAATTTTATTGGTACATTTACAGTATACAATATAATGACATTCATCATTGGAAATTTGCACCTTTACATAATCCATCTTGGTTCTTATATTTTCCCCATTTCCCCTGCCCTTCTTTCAACCCCTCCATCCCTCCCTATTTACAAAGACTTTGTTTCCTTTTTTTATTTTCTCATATTAATTCCATTCTCTTCTTTCCTTTCCCCTACCCTTCCCACTTCCCCTTCCCCTTTGCCCCTTTTCTTACTATTTCACATTATCTATTATACCTTTTAATCCTTATTTACACTTTCAATTTCTCACACTAGAGAAACTATTCAGTATTTACACGTGTGTTCTGTTTATTTCACTTAAGAGTATCACTTCAATGTGCATCCATTTAGCTATAAATGCCTCTAGTTTCTCGTTCTTTAGGGCTGAGTGATACTCCTTTATTGAGAAAAAAAAACATTTTCTTTATCCAGTCTCCAGGTAATGGGCAATTGGGTTGCTTCCAAATTTAGCTATCACAAACTGTGCTGCTATGAACATGGGTGCACATATATCACTGTGGTATGATTCTTTTAATTCTTTGGGGGAAGATACCCAGCAGGGAAATAGCTGGGTCAAATGGGACTTCCAGTCCTAGCTCTTTGAGGTATCTCCATACTGATTTCCACAGTGCTTGCACCAGTCTACACTCCCACCAGCAGTGGAGCAGGGTTCCTCTTTCCCCACAGCCCTGCCAGCATTTGTCATTGGTTGGTTTCATGATAGCAGCCATTCTTTCTGGAGTGAGGTGGAATCTCAGCATTGTTTTCATTTGCATCTCTCCAGTGACCAGTGATGATAAACATTTTCTATGTTTATTTGCTATTTGTACTGCTTTGTCTGAGAAATGTCTGTTCATTTCAGATGCCCATTTTTGGACTTGGTCTTTAAATTTGGGAGGTCTGATTTTTTAACATTCTTTGTAGATTCTAGATAGTAGACTTTGGTCTGAGGAACAGCAGGTGAAAATTTTTTCCCCACATTGTGGGTTGTCTCTTCACACTGCTGGTGGTTTCTCTTGCTGTGGAGAAGCTTTTTAACAAGAAAAGATCCCACTTATTAATGGTTTGTGCAAGTTCATGAGCAACTGAGGTTTTATTCATAAAATCTTTTCCTACATCATTGTCTTCAAGAGTTCTACCTAACCTCTCTTGCAGCTGGTTCAACGTTTCCATTTTAATATTTAGATCTTTAGTCCATTTCAATTTTAGTTTAGTGCATGGTGAGAGATATAGGTCTAGTTTTAATCTTTGGCACGTTGAAACCCAGTTTTTCCAGCACCATTTATTAAAGAGGCTATCTTTCCTCCAGTGAGGGTATTTGGCTCCTTTGTCAAAGATGAGATGGCTGAGTGTGTCTGGAGTTGTTTCTGCATCTTCTAATCTTTTCCAGATTAGACAGATTCTATTTGTTCTGGTCCTCAGGTCTGTTTCTTTGTCATTACCATGCTGTTTTATCACAGTAGCTTTGGAGTATAGTTTCAAATTGGGGATTGTGTTACCCCCTACCCTGTCTTTATTGCCTAGTATGGCTTTTGCTATTCTGGGTCTCTTTTTGTTCCAAATGAATTTTTGAATTGTCTTCTCAAGGTCTGTGAAATATGCTGCTGGGAATTCAAATGGGATCACATTGAATCTATATAGCAGTTTTGGAAGTATGGCCATGTTCACTGTGTTGATCCTTACTACCCAGGAGCAAGGGATGTCTTTCTATTTTCTGATATCCTCTTCAATTTCTTTTTTCAGAGTGCTATAGTTTTCAGAGTAGAGGTCTTTGACGTCTTTTGTTGGATTGATTCCTAGGTATTTCAATTTTTTGATGCTATTGTGAAGGGAATTGATTGCCCCATTTCTCTCTCAGTGAGTTTTGGTTTTGTTGTACAGAAAAGCTATTGATTCTTGTATATTGACCTTATATCGAGCTACTCTATTGAATTTGGTTATGAAGTCTAGAAGACTTTTGGTGGAGTTCTTGGATTCTTCTATACAGAGTATCATGTCATCTGCAAATAATGACGATTTGACTTCTTCATTTCATATCTTTATTCTTTTTATTTCTTTCTCTTGTCTAATTGCTGTGGCTAATGTTTCCAAAACTAAATTGAACAGGAATGGTGATAATGGACATCCTTGTCTTGTTCCTGATTTTAGTGTGTAGAATTTCAGTTTTTGACCATTTAGTATGATATTGGCTGTTGGTTTTTCATGGATGGCTTTTATCAGATTGAGGTAGAGACCATCTATTCCAATTTTTTGTAGGGTTTTTATCATAAATGCATGTTGGATTTTGTCAAGTGCTTTTACTGCATCTATTGAGATGATCATATGGTTTTTGTCCTTGGCTGTATGAATATAGCGTATTATATTTATTGATTTGTGTATGTTGAAGCATCCCTGCATCCCTGGGATGAATCCCACTTGGTCAGGGTGTATAATCTTGATGAACTTTTGCATTCTATTTGCCAGCATCTATGTTTATTAGTGAGATTGGGCTATAGTTCTCTTTTTCAGTTGGGTCTTTCTTGGCTTTGGGGATCAAGGTGATGCTTGCTTCTAGGTATGAATTTCGGAGTATTGTTTCCCTTTCAATTTCACTGAAGAGTTTAACCAGTAGTGGTTATTAATCATGTCTTATACTATGCACACAATCTCTGTTGTTACCTGAGAAATTATTTCCAATTTCATTTTTTCCAGATCCTCTTTTGTTGCCAGTTCCGGGAGTCTAGGTGGTTGAGTATCAGATTGTTCCATCTCATTTCCCTTTGGGGTTGCTTTAGGTGATCTGGAGGTCTGATTTTGAGACTTATTTACTGTGCTCTTTTTGAGGTGACTTTTTGCTCACCCAGGGGTCTTGAATTCTCAGCAAGTGCAGAGCAGCCTTTGCTCTGCTGCTCACCAGTTCAGAGTGGTGGCCTGAACTGGGTTCAGAGTGGTGGCCTTCTGGATCCCTGAGCTGATCTGTTTTCTGGGTGAGCTTCTGGCTGGGGCCTGTGAACACTTGGGATGGTATCTAGGTGTGCCTCTTGCAGAGGCCCCTATGTAGCTGTTGTCTGGGAGGGCCTCTGGTTGGGGGTTGTGCACCCCAGTTTCTGTTGTCTGCACAGTCTTTGGCTAGGGTCGCCACACACTTATCAATGGTATCGGGAAAGCCTCTGAGTATTGCTTGTGTACCTGTACAGCTCTTCTCCAGGTGTGTGTCTGGCTGTGCCTGATGGTGTGTCGGGCCTCTGACAGAAGCCCTCATGCCTATGCAGCTCCTTTCCAGGTGGACCCACAGCCTGGGTGGCACGCAGGAGCCTCTGGATTTGGGGCGGACCCCCAGCTGGGATCTACCTGCAGCTGTGCCAGTCTGGGCCACACAGCTGCTCCCCGGGATCTCAAAAGTCTTGTATTTTTGAGCAAGATTCAAATCCATCACTTAGCTTGTAGGCTTTAAGGCCTTCACAATAATTAATAACTGTAAAGACATTGCTATCTTTTGTAGGATCAAACTGTCCTCTTTCTAGAGGGCTTGTGATATTTATCCAGGTGTTGTGTGATACCCAAAAGCAAAACAAAACTTTTCCCCTTGGTGACAAAGCTACACTCCTTATGACAAAGAGCATGAATAGTTTGAGATGTTTCCACCCACCCTCTTTCCACCTGTCAATGCTGCCTATCAAGAACCCCTCATGATTCAGCTAAAATGGGCATCTATGTTTCCTTTGGTCAGACAGCAGAGATTTGCTCTCAATGTTCAGTATTCATTTCACTGTAGACTTAGGTTTCTCCCTAATGGCCCAGGCTAGTTTTGTGTGGACAGCCAATACATTTTGTTATGTGCTAGCCACAGCCTTTAAATTCAGAGAATTTGGTTATTCCAGTTAATCCAAAGAGTGAAAATCAAATTACACTAAAAATACACCAATTAGCCAAATATGTTATCACCTCTGTTCATAAACAGTTTTTTAAATTACATAATAAAATAAGAATTCATTTCTAATTGTAAGAAATTGAGATAATATAGATGCAAGTAAAGACAGCTGGCATATCATGTCTGAAACTATATTTTGTTTTGTTGTTGCTGTTGTTTTGTTTGTTTTTCACAGAATCTTGCTAAGTAGGTCAAATTTGTGATCTTCCTGACTCAACCTTTGAGTAGCTGGGATTACAGATATTTGCCCCCCCCCATCTGGCTAGCCCTAGCTCTTTTACCACACATAACATCCACTGTGAATTTAGGGTGTACCCACTTAACTCTTTTTCTATTCACATATAAAATTATGCAAATAAACAGTTTTGTTTTAAGACCATGATTCTTTACAGAAATGGAATAATTCTTTACATTTCTAAACGTTTTTAATTAGCAAGAAGCATTGAGATATTTTCACCACTGCAAATATGGATTTATTACCTTTAAAGAATTGTTGCATAACATTCCACAAAATAAAATTTGAAGGTTTTATTTATTAGCCCATTAGTAGAAATTTGGGGTGTTCTTCTAATTATTTCATAAAACACCCCAAGGAACAGTTTCGTACCTGCCTCTCTTACACAGGCATCTGTGTTTCTCTTGGGTAGATACCAACAAGTGGGATTACTGGCTTGAAGATAGATGTAATTTTAAAAGATTCATTAAGGGTCCCTAAAATTAGGCAATTCAAAGTTACATTTTAAGCATTATTTTAGAGAAGAAAGTTACCTTTTCCTCATTAATGTATATGGTTATTTATTTTGGAAATATTTCACAGTCTAAGAGATAAAAAAATAAAAGCTCTATTTAATTTGTATTTTCTTGATTGTTGGTAACATTGTACATTTAATAATATACTTATTGGTCATTTCCATTTTGTCTTCTATAAATTACATATCCATATCCTTTCCATTTTTTCTGATATATTACTTTCTTATCAAATTATAGACAGTTCTCATATATTGTCTTATTCATTCTTTTATAAGATAAATGCCCATTTTCTCCCAGTTTGATAACAGTTATTTGTTTATGTGGTCTTTGGCTAAAGATTTCCTTTCTCTACTTTACTTTTTCTTTATACAATATCCAGATGCAAAAGATATTTGCATAAATGCTGTCCTAGAGGTGCTGTTTTAAGTGCAATCTTCTGGGCCTTCCTTTCATTTGCTTCATTTTTCTCTTTCTGTCTCTGCCTCTGTTTCTCTCTCCCTCTCCCTCTTCTGTGCTGGGCTCACATTAGTTTCTTACCCTACTTTACTCCAGTCCAGCCATATGGAAAGTAAAAGGAAACACATGGAAATAATAAAAATAGGAAAAGTCTGTCAACTAAAAGAAAGGTGTTACAAATATATTACCAACACACAACAGAGACTTTAAGCAAAAAGCACTATTAGGAAGAGAGAGAGTCACACACAGTAACAACTAGTTCAATTCACTAAGAAAGAGTTCTAAACTTGTGTGACTCCCAATAAATGATCCTTATAATACACAGAGCAAAACTTTACCAAATTAGAAGATAAATTTGCTGTCTTCAGAGTTGTCTTTTCCTCCATTTTCCTGGTAGCACAGAATGGATCATAAGAGCAACAGCAGTCAGAACAGGGTTTGAGACAAATAAAAATCAAGGGACCAAAAATATTTTAAAATAAGGAAATAAATTATATCCATTTCTCTTGACAGATAGTGCCAATCAGGGGAATCAGAAGAGGCCATTTGCTTTTTGGACTAGTACAAGAAGGGAAAAGATCAAAGGAATTGAGAAGCCAGGCTTTCAAGGAAAATTCCTGAAATTTTTCTTGGTTTTGGTTAGGTTTGGCAGTTTGTGTGTGTTTTGCATTTTAATTACAAGGTGTTGAATTTGAACACTTGGTTAGGGAATCATTCATAATTGGAACCTACTTGACCACAGTCAGCAAACCTTCCTTCACCTCCAGGAGGTTTGACAAATTGAAACAGAGCCCATCTGCCAGAGGGCTGCGCTCTGTCTGGCCCCACTCCTGGCACAGGGGCACTCCTGTGCCTTGGTACCAGATGCTTAGCCTAAAATGTGTCTCAAGCTGGGTGGAAAGTAAGTTAACTCCTAGAACAGAAGCTGCCCTGTGTGAGAAGCCAATCTTCATGTGCCTTGTGGGAAGAACAGAGCTTTAATTTCTATTTCTTTCTTTCCCACATCACAGGCACAAAAATTACTATTGAACATTCAACTAGTGGCCCTTATATCTTTCCCATTCTGAAATGGACAGGGTAGGGTGAGTGCTCCTGGAGATTAATTTGCACAAGGATTTCTCCAAAGGAGAAAGGAATACATACATTTGAAATAAGAATCTTCAGTTTATTTTCAAATGCTTTTTCTAATAAACATCAGTCTGTACTAAAGTATGGGGGGGGGGGCGGGTGTTGTTTTTTGGTTTGTTTGGGTTTTTTTTTTTTGGTACCAGAGATTGAACTCAGGACCTTGCGCTTCCAAGGCAGGTGCTGGAACCACTGAGCTAAATCCCCCGCCCAAGTTTTAAGGCAAAATAGTTTACAACATCTCCATCTTACAAAATAGGAGTGCTAATAATTCTTCATTATTATGTTTCTCATTCTTTAGTCACCAATGTCTAAGTTTCATAAATCATAAATACCTGAAAATTAAAAGGAAAACCAGTGGAAATTGGAGAAAGGAAAGAAATCATTTAAATCTGATGGATACTGCATCTTTTTTTTTTTTTTTTTTTTTTTTTTGATACTGGGGATTGAACTTGGATCCTTGTGTTTGGAGGGCAGGTGGCAGAAACACTAAGCTAAATCCCAGCCCCCATACTACACATTTTGAAAGCAATCATCATACACATTTCTAGGACAGTCATACAGATTTTTATTAATGTTCATCTTTCATGAAAGTTCTGATATTCCTTAATGCCTTGGGTTCATTTGTTGACTCTTATCAAGACATCTCAGAATCTTTGGTTTTGAAAATTTTGGCATGTAATATCATAAAGAACCAAGAAATAGACTTTGAAAAGGAAAATTCGCACTCTGGAAAATAATTTTTTTCATATAAAGAAGAATCTCCAAAAATTAGGGTGAGGGTGCTTGCCAGGTGACCCCAGCTGCCTTCAGCATTAAGACGTGTGGAGCTTTCCTGGGCCTCCAAGGGTCTGCATTACCCTTTTAGGATAATAGAACTTGTGTTCCATATGTGGACCGCTGGGAATTGCATCAGCTCTATTCTTGTATCTTGCCCTGCTCTCCTGATGATGGGGGGAGGAGAAGTGACTGACCTCAGAGAAGACTGAGGCTGTTTTGTTCTCGACTTAGCTCCTACCTTGATCCTACTCTAGGAACTAAATCCATGATTCCTCCTAATCTAAATAGCATTTCTATCCAATGCACCTTTGCCCCCATCAGGAGACTCATAAACAAACACATGCATTCATAAGAAGAAATTGCCCTGATGTGTGCAAGTGACATAGTAAGCACAGAGACATTGTGATGGTGTCTTTTGCAAGATTCATTTCTAAAATGGTCAGTTCTTCACAAAATAGGTATGGAGAGAATCCTAATAAATGGAAATATATGGACTAATAGAGGCCTCATTGAAGGATGAAGCAGCAGACCACCTAGCCATTCAGACATGGTTGAATGTGAGAACTGTTCCTGAATCTGATGGTTGCACCCTTTCTCCAAATTCCTCTGTGTTCCACATGTATTGTTTTTTCTCTAGTCTCTCTAATGCTGCCTATAATCTTACATGTGCAAATATTAACAGTGGTTTTAGAGGGAAAGTACATGCACACACAAAGACACAATTAAACAAAAATGCCTACAATATAATTTTAGAAATACTAGGAAATATTAAAAACAAGGTCCACTGACATATCTAAACCCTAGAATCTAGCTTTTTGAGAAATTATTACTATAAAAAAATGAAAGGACTGGTAAAGCACACCAAAGTGCAGGAAATGTGACCATTTGAGTGAAAATATCCATTGTTCCCCACTTGGTCATGTTTTGTGATTTATTTATGATGCTTGACTGAAGCAAAACCTTCTATTGAGACAAACCAAGATTTTTCATTTAAACTGATTGTTTTTTTCATTATTTCCTCCTAAGAAGCATTTTAGATGATTATTTCCTGTAACCAACTCTCAGTGAAATTATAACAACATATACAGACTACATATCTGTGTGCTAATTGTACATAAATTCTTTACACATAAAAAGAATAAGACTTTTCAGTTCCTCTGCAGAATTAATTTTTGTCTCCTTGGAAATGACATTCGCTCCTTGAAATGAATGTGTATTAAACATGCATAGCTCAGTGTGGTAAAGTAGGAACACCACATAAGCTCCTGAAAGACAGTGTTATAGACAGAACAGAAGCCATGTTTAGTGCACAGCTGTATATCAGAAACAAATTATGAAGGATAAGAATATCTCTTCCTGCATTTTCCCCTATACACATGCTTATTAAAGTAAATAAACACAGGAAATCACAAAATCTGAAGCAAATCATTCAAAGACAAATCAAGCCAATCAATCAATAAATAAAAGTACAAAAAAGAAAATACCATTGATACTGAAGGCTGGGCTCCTGAAAATTCTTGCAGTCCTTTCTCATAAGGGAAAAAATGATGAAAGGAAATGTAAAAGGAAAAATAGAAAGAGTAGAAAATGAAGTGAGCACAATGTCTTCAGAAGTCTTAATTTTTATATATGGAAATTATATTTGGCTTCCAGACAAAAAAGTAACTTTGGTGATGGGATTCATTCTGTGACCTAGGCTAAAACTTAACAACATGGTGAGACAGGAACCCCAGTGTTTGCAGGGAGTGGACCACAGAACATTTCAATTCAGAGTATAGAAAAGAGCCATGGCTCATGAAAACTTGAACATTACTAGTTGGTATAGCAAAGATAGCAGAAAACCAACGAAATTTCTAGACGTGTTATAATGGGTATAAACGTTTTGTAAAACAAAGCATTCAAACATCAATTAATGAAGCAGATGAGAAAGCAAACATATTTATTTCAAGCCTGAGTTCTACTGTCATGCTGAAGAAAACCATGCTGTTTGCCAAAGTAAATTGCCATAATCTCTTTCTCTCTAAAGACACACTAATTTGTGACAAATGTGATCAATACTTCACATATGAGTTTCAATTTCATTATTTCAGAGAAATTTGAGGAAATTATTTTATCACTGGATCTTCAGTTGACTGATTTGATGTCAACTAGCTATAGAAGCAGCAGCTAGCCATAACAGTGCATAACCGGGATCTGGTTTGAAGCAGACCTGGGGCAGAAGTGCTGTTCCTGCTGATAGTTTGACTGTCCACATGTTTTCCCAAGAGAACAGGTAAGAGAGGAATCCCACATATTGAAACACACAAGAAAACACCTGCTTTGAGCTGTTAACTAACAATTCCAAGTTGCTCTTGGAAAGCCTCAAGTACCCCTACAATGAGCAATGCTCACACTCACTTCTTGTCCTGTGCAGTACCAGTAAACATGATGATGGTGATGCCCCCACACATCTGCATAGTCCTCTCCATTTTCAAGTATGAGGAATTATTGGCAGAAAGAAAAATTTAAATACAAATAGGGAGGGGACAGGAACATTCTAAACTTAAAAATGACAATGCTTTTAATGGGAAAAAGATTCTAAACTCTATTGCAAGATTGGGGCTAATAGCTACACCCCATACCTCCACACCTAATTCCAGGTTGGTGGTGAGTCTCAGAAAGGAATGGGATCACAAGCCACTTCCTGAAACTCCATTAGTTTGACAGAGTTTAAACTCAGTGATGGAAGTCCTAATGTCTCAATTTTAGAAATTTTAAAACATTGTTTTCACCTTTATGATGCCTCCAGGAAATTAGATAGTCTACCCCAAAATACCTTAGCTTACTCGTGCACTTTCTCAGTTAGCTCCAGCTTCATGCACATTTGTTACTTTGTGGAACTGTTTCTTCAGGAAAGGAGTGAATTTTTATGATGATGGCAGACCAGTTCAATATGGGATCTTTCACCTCCCTGGGGCACCCATCACAGGGTGGCACAGAGACCACTATTGGTGCCATGCTTCTGCTTGTAGCTGCCATCTAAGAGAGCTGAGGGAGATAGCCATGGCTGAGTAGGGTTGGAGTTTGACCAAAAATAAATGCCTTTAGGCACCACCTCTCCCAGCCCAGAGAAGGATGCTTCCAGACAGCCATGCTACCTCTCTCAGTGCAGAGGAGGCTTCTGCTGCACCATACCACTGCTCACAGCAGAGGAGGAGGCTTCTGGGCTGCCATAACACCACTCCCAGTGCAGAGGAGGAGGCTTCTGGGCTGCCATAGCACCACTCCCGGGGAGAAGAGGAGGCTTCTGAGGTGCCATACCACTGCTCCCAGCAGAGGAAGAGGCTTCAAGGCTGCCATACCACTGCTTCCAGTGCAGAGGAGAAGGCTTCTGGGCTGCCTTACCACCTCTCCCAACTCAGAGGAAGAGGCTTCTAGACTGCCATACCAGCACTCCCAGTGCAGAGGAGGAGGCTTCCTGGCCACCATATCATGGCTCCCAGTGGAGAGAAGGAGGATTCTGTGCTGTTCATACCACCTCTCTCAGCACAGAGGAGTGAAAGATGCAGGCACCAGCAGCACCACCCACCCAGATAAAATGAGAAGACATGTAAACAAGCCTCAAAACCAGACTGCCAGATTAAATACAGCAAATCCAAAGGGAAACAAGATGGAAAGCTCTGATACTTGAAGACCTGAACTCCCTGAACTGGAGCCAAAAGAGGATATGGAAAAAATGAAATCAGAAATAATTTCTCACATACCAGCAGAGGTTGTGCCCATAGTGCAAGACAAGATTAAAAAATCTAGAGAGGAGCTGCGGAACATAATGGAATCCCAACATAGGAAACAAATGGAATCCATAAAACTATGCAAATAGATTTCCAGGACATTAAAAACTCCATTGAAAGTCTACACAGAAGAAAGAGCCAATGTGAGGACAGAATTTCAGATATAGAAGATAAGATTGCAATTAGTGACCAGGAAAAGAAAAATTGTCTTGAAATTGTAAGGAACCACAAGAAATCAACCCAGCAACTGCTAGGGGATGCAAAGAGAATAACATGAGATGGATCAGAATCAATGAAGAAACAGGAGAGAGTGCAGGTGACAAAAAAAAAAAAAAAAAACTGTTCACAGAAGTAATGACTGAAAACTTCCCAAGCAGGGGAAAAGGACTTGACATACAGATAAGTGAAACATATAGGACTCCAACTAGCCTTGATCAAAAAAATCTACACATAGGCATATAATTGTTAAGATTAGACAAATCCAACAGAAGAACAAAATTCTACAAGCAATTAGAGAAAAGAAAAAAAATCATATACAAAGGAAAGCCCATCAGAATCACAGCAGACTTCTCAATGCAAACCCTCAAGGCAAGAGGAGTTTGGAGTGATGTATTTCAAGCTCTAAAGGAAAACAGCCTCCAACCCAGATTGATGTTCCATGCAAAACTATCTTTCAAAATTGATAGAGAAATAAGATACTTCCATGACAAAGAGCACCTTAGGAACTTCATGAATACCAAACCAGCACTCCAAAAAATTTTAGAAAATATCCTAGGAAAAGACAATGTGGATTACAACTGCAGGAAACCCTGCAGAATGAATCCATTGGGCATGACAAGAAATTAAATGCAAAGGGGGAGAATCCAACAAAAAGGAACAGTCATGAAAATGATAAGTCAATATGTATCAGTTATAATCATCAATGTTAATGGCCTCAATTCACCAATCAAAAGAAATAGACTGGCAGAATGGGTCAACAGGCAAGATCCAACAATATGTTGCATACAAGAAACACACTTAATTAAAAAACAAACTCACACACTGAAAGTTAAAGGGTGGAAAATGATACTCCATGTAACAGGAACCCCAAAAAAAGAAAGAGTGGCTATCCTCTTTGCAGATCAAGTTGATTTCAAACCAACACTGATTAAAAGAGACAAAGAAGGATGCCACATCCTTGTAAAGGGAACAAGCCAAGAGGAAGAGATGACAATCATAAATATATATGTTCCAAACACTACTGCACCCAACTATATAAAACAAACACTAACAGACATGAAAAATAAAATAAGCACTAATACAATAGTAGTGGGGGACCTCAATACCCCACGGTCACAAATAAATAGGTCAACTAGACAAAAAATAAGCAACAAAATACTAGAACTCATCAAACTCTTGAACAAATGAACTTAACAGATATTTACAGAGTGTTCCATCACACAAAATAAGAATACACATTCTTTTCAATTGCATATGGGTCATTCTCTAAAATAGACCACATACTCTCTCATAGAACATATTTAAGTAAGTGTAAAGGAATTGAAGTTGTCCCCTGTATATTATCAGACGATAGTGCGATGAAATTGGAGATCAATAGCAAAAGAAACCACAAAAATTTCATAAACATATGGAAATTGAACAACACACTTCTGAATAACCAATGAGTCACAGAAGAAATTAAAGAAGAAATCAGAAAGTGCCTTCAATTAAATGACAAGGACAACGAAACATATAAGAATCTATGGGGTAGGGGTGGGAGTGGGGTGGGGTGGGCCCTCCTCCCCTCCCCTCCCCTCCCCTCCCACCGCTATTGTGCGGGGGAAGATGTAGCAGCCTCTTCTCTGAGCCACCCCTTTGTCTCCGGACTTCACTGGGGCTAGCAGCCGCCCGACCAGGGGCCCGGGGCCACGGGCTCAGCGGATAACCCTGGGCTCAGTGTCCAAACAGCAGTTTGCAGGGGCCCCTCCAATTCCGTGGCCTCCCGGCTGAGCAACCGGCCCTTCCAATCTCAAGGTGGCTGCACCAAGGCGGTGGAGAAGGCGCCTAAGGAGGCGCCGGCAGACGCAGCCCAGCCCGGGCGGTGGACGAGCCGCAGCTGCTGCACGGTGCAGGCATCTGTAAGTGGTTCAACAACGTGCGCATGGGGTTCGGCTTCCTGTGCATGACCACCGCACCGGGGTCGCGCTCGACCCCCGGTGGACATCCTTGTGCACCAGAGTAAGCTGCACGTGGAGGGTTTTCGGAGGGTGAGGCAGTGGAGTTCACCTTTAAAAACTCTGCGAAGGGCCTGGAACCCATCCGTGTCGCCAGTCCCGGTGGGGTGTTCTGTATTGGGAGTGACAGGCGATCCAAGGGGAAGAACATGCAGAAGCGTAGATCCAAAGGAGACAGGTGCGACAACTGTGCTGGTCTAGACCATCGTGCCAAGGAATGCAAGCTGCCACCGCAGCCTGAGAAGTGCCACTTCTGCCAAAGCATTAACCACGCGGTGGCCTCATGTCCACTGAAGGCCCAGCAGGCTCCCAGCTCCCAGGGGAAGCCAGCCTACTTCCGCGAGGAAGAAGAAGAGCTCAACAGCCCTGCCCTACTTCCGGAGGCCCAAAACTGAGCACAGTGGGTGGGGGACATTCTTTGTTATCAGGAAGTTTCAAGGAGCAGGCCTCAGTCGGCAGTGGAGAAAGTGGGGATAGGGTGGGTGGGGTAGCTGGCACTGCCGTGTATCCCAGGCCGGGGTTCCCAGCATCACCCCATCTTCCCCCAGTGGGGGGAAGGGGTGAGGCAAAGGAACTCCAACCATGCTCTATCCAAGTAAAAGTGAGGGCTTTGGGAGAGCCATCCTAGAGCCTGCGTGCTTTATCTGAGGCTTTACCCCCACAAGGATAGGGAAGTTGTTTTCCTTTTAGAAAAGGATATGTAATAATACTTCCCTTGCTAGGGAAATCAATTAGGTATGAGATCAGATTAATGGACCCAACCTACAAGCTACTACATTCTGTGGGAGGGATTCTCTGGAGCAACGTGGGGTTTTTAGCATCTTTTTTTCCTCATAACCCAATCTCAGGACGTGGTGCTGGGAACTGTTTCAACCAATGTGTTATGATGACAGGCACAAAGATTGGTTGGGAGAACAGTTGCAGATCTGCTGCTCCTCGCTCACTCTCACCCCTTTCTAGGCCAATGTAATTTTATTTATTTGCTCCTTTGGATGACTGCACCTTGGGTTCCACTTTCTCCAGGATGCCAACTGCACTGTGTGTGAATGATGTATCTTGTGCATTTTAACTTTTTTTTTTAATATAAATATTCTGGCTTTGTATTTTTGTATATTTTAATCTAAGGCCCTCATTCCTGTGCTGTGTTCTCAGGTACATGAGCAATCTCAGGGATAAGTCGGCAGCAGCTCCAGGTCTGCACAGCAGGAATATTTTTTGTTTCTATCACTATGGAGAGCAAACATTTGGAGTCCATAGCCTATCGAAGTGAACTACCTCATTTCTGCCAATGAGAGCTGAGTCTTCTGCCATAGTACCCTCTTGAAACCCCCTCCATTTTTCATAGGAGGATAGGTTTTAAAGGGTTCGCCCCACGACTTGATCTTCTACTGGAAGACTGAAAATTAGTTCAAACAGGAAAAGGTGGCGCAGAGAAGTTAGGAGAGGCTGGGCCAGGTAAAAGGCCCAGAGAGGAAGCCGAGGTTAGGTGATGTGATGGTTGTCTAATCATAGGGCAAGGGGCTGGCTTTACACATCTGATCCATTCTTCGCTAGATAAGCCTAGCTCTACAATGCACAACAGGGTGTATGTGTGTGTGTGTTTATATATTTTTAAAAAGTGAGTTGGTAAGGCTGTTTTAATACCAATACGCTTGTGCCCACTATGTGCTGTGCAGGAATGGCTACACAAAGCAAGGACTAAAATTTGGAACCATTCAACATTCTTGGCTTCCAGCGAGACCCATAAAAGAGGGCCTCAGTGGTGCCGGGAGCCAGTGTCCTGCCCTGCTGCAGTAGGGCCTAATAGAAGAGAAAAGGGGGGTTTCGTTTATGTGCTGTGAGATCACTGCAAACCTGCCTCACTGTGTCGAGACGGGACAAATGCAATAGAACGCATTGGGTAGTGTGAGTCTGATCCTGGTTTCTTGTCTCCCTAAAATGCTGCCCTCCTCTTAATTATTATATGTGTCTGGGCTTTGTAGGACTTTACTGAGTCTCTGAGTTGGTGATTGCTAGGTGGCCTAGTTTGTGTAAATATAATGTGTTGGTCTTTTCTCCATGTTCTTTGGGGGTTTCTTTACAAACTTTTTTTGTATTGAGAGAAAAATAGCCAAAGCATCTTTGACAGAAGGTTCTGCACCAGGCAAAAGGATCTGAAAAATAAGTTTGGGGAGGCTCTTTTTGAAGTGGGGATCGTGAACCATCTTTTCTTTTGTAGTCCCCTTTTCCTTGTTTCCTATTTGGGACCAAATCTGTCCTAAAAACTTGACTCCTACCTTTTTCTCTCCCCTAAAGAAAACCTATACACCCACACACATACATATTTAATTCTTAGAGTATCTCTGCAACTCTTAAGAGACTTATGCAGAAATCTTGAAGGAGCAAGGAGCCTCTATCCCTTGTTCCCAACCTCCTGAGTCAAGACGGTTATTTGATACAATTCATGCCAAGCACCTGCTGTCTGGATGGATCAAACCTACTGAGTTTGTAATCCTCGAGAAAAGGAAGTGGGGGCCTTGGGGGCCTTCTATGTGAAAGTGGGGTCAGGAGACCAGGAAAAGGAGTATGAATATATATTCAAGTCACTCGGGAACTTTTATGCAGGTGCAAGAAACTTATGTCAAAGTGGCCTCAAGATTGTTTAATAGGAGACAGACGAATGTAACTCCATGTTTACTGCTACAAACCAAAGCTTTGTGTGAAATCTTGAATTTATGGAGAGGGATGGAGGAGGGAGGGTGGAAAAGTATGTACCTGTCCTTTTCCTGAATGCTTCACACCATTCCTGAACTTCCCAGGACCAAGCCACCTTGGGCTTTGGTGACCCCATCACTGGGGTGTCTATTTGATGGTTGATTTTGCTGTACCCCTGTACACTTACTTCCTTTCCTATTTTCTAATCATTTTCTAACATGAGTACTGACTCTTCCTTCCCTTCTCCTTTCCCCAGGAAAATACAATGAATAAAAAGTCTTATTGGTACTAAAAAAGAATCTACGGGACACAATGAAAGCAGTCTTATGAGGGAAATTCATAGCAGTGAATACTTACATTAGGAAAACAGAGCAATCTCAAATAAACAACCTGATGCTGAGCCTCAAGCTTCTAGAGAAAGAAGAGCAGGACAAAATCAAAGCTCACAGAAGGGAGGAAATTATAAAGATTAGTGCAGAAATCAATGCAATGGAGACTAAGAAAATGATATAAAAAAATCAATGAAGCAAAGAGTTGGTTCTTCAAAAGAATAAACAAAATTGATAAACACTTACCCAAACTTATCAAGAAAGGAAAGAAAAGGCCCAAATCTATGCAATTAGGAATGAAAAGGGTGAAATTACAACAGACTCAGCGGAAATCCAGAGGATCATCAATACCTACTTTGAGAACCTATATGCCGTTAAGGTGGAAAACATAGAAGAAATGGACAGATTCATAGATATGTATGAATTTAAAAAGTTGAATGAAGAAGACCTAAAAATCTTAAATAACTCAACACCAATCAACAAAATCAAAAACATAATTAAAAACTTACCAACTAAGAAAATCCTAGGTCCTGATGGCTTCGCTGTTGAATTCTATAAGACATTTAGAGAGGAACTACTGCCACTACTGGTGAAACTCTTCAATCAAATTGAAAGTGAAGCAATACTCCAGAGTTCATTCCTGGATGCAAGCATCACCTTGATCCCCAAAGCTGAAAAAGACCCTACCGAAAAAGAGAACTAAAGGCCAATCTCACTAATGAACATAGATGCAAATATCCTTAATAAGATACTGGCAAATAGAATGCAAAAGTTCATCAAGATCATACACCCTGACCAAGTGGGACTCATGCCACAGAGGGAGGGATGGTTCAACGTATGCAAATCAATAAATGTAATACACTATATCCATAGAGCCAAGGACAAAAACCATATGATCATCTCAATAGATGCAGTAAAAGTATTTGACAAAATCCAACATGCATTTATGATAAAAACCATAAAAGAAATTGGAATAGATGATCTCTACCTCAAACTGATAAAAGCCATCTATGAAAAACCAACAGCCAATATCATACTAAATGATCAAAAACTGAAATCCTTCACACTAAAATCAGGAACAGGACAAGGATGTCCACTATCACCTCTCCTGTTCAATATAGTTTTGGAAACATTAGCCATGGCAATTAGACAAGAGAAAGAAATAAATGGAATAAAGATAGAAAATGAAGAAGTCAAATTGTCATTATTTGCAGATGACATGATACTCTATATAGAAGACCTCAAGAACTCCACCAAAAGTTTTCTAGACTTAATAACCAAATTCAGTCAAGTAGCTGGTTACAAGGTCAACACACAAAAATCAATAGCTTTCCTCTACATGAATGACAGACTCACTGAGAGAGAAATAGGGCAAATAATTCCTTTCACAATAGCATCCCAAAAACTGAAATACCTAGGAATCAACCTAACTAAAGAAATCAAGGATCTCTTCTCTGAAAACTATAGCACTCTGAAAAGAGAGATGGAAGATGATATCAGAAAATGGAAAGACATCCCCTGCTCCTGGGTAGGAAGAATCAGCATAGTGAAAATGGCCATATTTCCAAAACTGCTCTATAGATTCAATGCAATCTCAGTTGAAATCCCAGCAGTATACTTCACAAACCTTGAGAAAACAACTCAAAAATTCATTTGGAAGAAGAAGAGACCCAGAGTAGCTAAAGCAATTCTAGGTAACACAGACATGGCAGTGGGTATTACAACCTCCAACTTGAAACTATACTACAAAGTTACCATGATAAAAACAGCATGTACTAGCAAAGAAACAGACCTGAGGACCAGTGGAACAGATTAGAAGATGCAGAAACAACTCCAGACACACTCAGCCACCTCATCTTTGACAAAGGAGCCAAATACCCTCACCAGAGGAAAGATAGCCTCTTTAATAAATGGTACTAGAAAAATTGGATTTGTCAAAGATTAAAACTAGACCTATATCTCTCACCATGCACTAAACTAAAATTAAAATATATTTAAGACCTACATATTAAAACAGAAATGCTGAACTGGCTGGAGCAGAGATTAGGTAGAACTCTTGAAGACATTGGTGTGGGAAAAGATTTTATGAACAAAACCTCAGTTGCCCATGAACTAGAACAAACAATCAACAAATGGGTTATCTTCTTACTAAAAAGCTTCTCCACAGCAAGAGAAACCACCAGCAGTGTGAAGAGACAACCCACAATGTGGGAAAAAATCTTCACCAGCTGTCCCTCAGACAAAGATCTACTGTCTAGAATCTGTAAAGAACTTAAAAAGATCAGACCTCCCAAATTTAAAGACCCAATCCAAAAATGGGCATCTGAAATGAACAGACATTTCTCAGACAAAGAAGTAGAAACAGCAAATAAAGGTACGAAAAAATGTTCAACATCACTGGTCATTTGAGAGATGCAAATGAAAACAACGCTGACATGCCACCTCACACCAGAAAGAATGGCTGCTATCGTGAAATCAACCATTAACAAATGCTGGCAGTCTATGGTGAAAGAGGAACCCTGGTCCACTGCTGGTGGCAGTGTAGACTGGTGCAAGCACTGTGGAAATCAGTATGGAGATACCTCAAAGAACTAGGACTGGAAGTCCCATTTGACCCAGCTATTCCCCTGCTGGGGATCTTCCCCAAAGAATTAAAAGAATCATACCACAGTGATATATGTGCACCCATGTTCATAGCAGCACAGTTTGTAATAGCTAAAACTTGGAAACAGCCCAAATGCCCACCAACTGGAGACTGGATAAAGAAAATGCCGTTTTTTATAAAATGGAGTACTACTCAGCCATAAAAAGTAAAAAAATTAGAGACATTTATAGCTAAATGGAACATTGAGGCAATACTCTTAAGTGAAATAAATAGGACACACATGTGTAAATACCAAATCATTTCTCTAGTGTGAGAAACCAAAAGTGTAAATAAGGAGTAAAAGGTATAACGGATAATGTGAAATAGGAAGAAACAGGGTAAGGGGGAAGGGGAAGGGGACGGGTGGGGGAAAGGACAGAAGGGAATGGAATTAATATGAGAAAATGAAAAAATGGAAACAAAGTCTTTGTAAATAGGGAGGGATGGAGGGGTTGAAGGGAGGGCAAGGGAATGGGGAAAAAATAAGAACCGAAAGAGATTATGTAAAGGTGAACGTTTCCAATGATGAATGTCACTACATTGTATACCTAAAATGTACCAATAAAATTAAATTTTTTTAAAATGCCTTTATTATGTGCAGTAATTTGCAGCTTCATTTATTTATCTTTTACAGTTTTGAAGTTCAGCCCAGAAACTCAATTTTATCAGATATTGACTAACATATTTCCCTCCCAGAAACTGTATAATTCCTTGGATACAGAAGAAAATACTATAGAATTTTTAATCAACCCTTTTTCTCTCCTTATAGTGTCCCAAAAAGTATGATTTGGTGAAACAACTAGTATTCAGATGCTGGAGTATTCACACAATAGAATTGGCTGTACTGGTCCTTTTTTTTTTTTTTTTTTTTTTTTTTTGAGATGATAGAGCGAGAGAGAGAGGGAAAGTTTCTTATATTAAAAATCACACCAATATGCCTAATATATGATCACATGAAACACAGAATGGTCGCATCACAGACCTGGCTGCCTGTGGACCTGTGGGTGATCCTGTGATCCACACAACTCAGAAAAAGCAGTGAGATCGACAGCAAGGAAACAAACTCCGCAGGAGCTCTGTATGATGTGGAAATTACATCCTTTTCACAGAAGATAAGACATTGATTCCTGAGTCAGGGACTCTTGAAGTTGGAAGAAAAATCCCAAAAGTAAGAAGAAGCAAGAAGCAGTAGATGACAGGCAGGGTCACCTCAAGAGAGCCACAGCCTCGGCTTTCCCTTCAGTGCGGCGAGGGTCACTGCCACAAACACTGGTGGGAAGGCTCTGAGCTGCTTCTGCCCAGGAAATAAGAACTTCCCGAAAAATAAAAAGCACATGTGTGTGAACGTGTACATCCATTTGTGTGCATTTTGGTGTGATTATGGACATGTGAGTTTGTGTGTGTGTGTGTGCACGTGTGTGTGTTCTTTGCCATTTTCAAGGAAAAGAGTGTACCTTACAAATTCATTTTCTAACCATCTGGACTGATAAGAAGAATTTATCCATCAAGCTTTTGAACCAAATGTGTCTTTATGCTATGTTTTGGTAAACTGGATGTTTTAAACTACTACAAAATGATAGCAAACACATATATTTTTGCATAAATACATTTGTATTAAATATAATAATTCCTGAGACCAATATTCTCATAAAACCAAATTGCTTCCTACCATTCCCTTACATCTCATATTTGGTAATAGGTAACGTTGTCACAAAACATGTCTCTCTTGGTTCCTCTGCAGTTCCTGGCTTAAAAAAAGATATTTAAAGGATTAAAAGACATGAGTCAGATCTCAGACATAACGTTTTGTTTTCTTGTTTCAGAGATATCGATTCCACCTTTCTACTGCTTCACAGAATGAAATGCTCAAGTGTTTATGGCCATAAAATTTCATATTTACAGAGTCTATAAAATAAGTCTGAAAAAATGCAATTTCCAGAAAACATAAGATCCCCTATTAGCTGGCATGCTCTTCTCCATCTCATGAGTCTCCACTGTATGTCTTAAGATCTTTGCTGTGTCACTAAGAAATTACAGCAGTACCAACTTCCCATATTCTGGCAGCTGCTGTGTATGCACAGTCAACTAATTTTTATTGTGTTTTGATTTTTAGAAGAACAGGCCTTTTAGACAAGAAGAGATCTAAGGTTGGGTTTTTTGAGTTGTTAGAGCTCTGTTAGCAGAGCTGTGATTGAAACCTATGGTGAATGTTTAAGAAATGTATTACAGTAAAAAAGACATTGCCAGTAATCTCCCTCAAAATACTCTGCTTCTCTTTGAACACCCTCAGGCCCTCATTCTTGCCATTCTCTGAAGCAGTTTTGGAAGTCTGTTTTCATGAGTGTCTTTAGTTGTGCTGTTACGGTGCCTCAATATCCTGAATCAATTCAACATGTTTACTTTTCATGGTCATTCTGACCAAATTTGGGGTAGATCCAGAAGTCACACTATGCTAGATTTGGTTGATAAGGTGAATGAAGACACACTGTCACTTTTTCTGAGCCTGCCTTTCTGTTGGATGGCACTCAGCAGCAGCATTCACTGTACTTTTTATCACACTTCTTAAGGACACTCACAAAAAAGAACTTCCAGATTTCTTTCAGGAAGTGGCAAGAATGATTGGATGGATTGTATTTGTAGTGAGGGAGGGGATATTTTGAGAGGGCTAACGTCAATCATCTTTTACTGTAATTTTAATAATTTAAACATTCACTGTACATTTTGATCACCCCATGTACATATTAGCAGCCTGCTTCCTTGATTCTTAGCAGTAAGTGTGAAGTATATATTTATTCTCTGAATAACTCTTTATGTCAAGGGAAAAGTTTCACAAAAAAACAGGGGTGATGGACCTCCAAAAAATCCTATTACGTGAAAGAAGCCAGAGGAGAAAGAGCACATATTGCAAGATTCCACTTATATGAAATGTCCAGGATGGGCAAATCTACAAAGACAAAGATTGTATTTTGTCTACATTTGGAGAGGAAATAGGAATTTATTGTAAATGGGCCTAAGGAATGCCTCTGGAATGATGAAAACATTTAAAAACTGGATTGTGGTGATGGTTGAACACTGTATCAATTTAGTAAAAGTAGTTGAATTCTACCCTTTAAATAGATGTAGTTTGCAGTATGTAGAAATGGAATGGATATCTAACAATATAATTATTACCTTTTAACATGTGGAATATACTATGTTCAGAAAAAAGCAGAGCAACCTTATAATTGCACACCTGCATTCAAAGAAAATTCAAGCAATTTGTTTAGTTTTAAGTTTCAGTAAAGATACAGCTGCACACACAGCATACGTAGTCACCCCAAGCTTCAGATGTACAATACCTTCTCTCTCTCTTATAGATTACTTTATTATATTTTAAATATGTGGTATAAGAAAAGCCTAAAATCTAGGCATTGTTGAGATTGGTAGGGAAATTCCTAGATATCAAGTAAATCTACTAGAATTCCCCCTCCCCTTTTGGGTTTTTGAGACAGGGTCTCACTATATAGTTCAGGCTGGCCTTGAACTCACCATGTAGCCCAGGTTGGCTGAAAACTCACAGTAGTCCTTCTCCCTCAGCCTCCTGAGTGCTGGGATTATAGACACGTACCACCACACCCAGCTGTTAGAATTGCCCCATTTTAAACATTACTCGAGAATTTCATGCTTTAAATCATTTTAGGTCATTATTATAATTTTTTTCTTGATGTAATTTCAAATTTACAGAATATTTTCAACAACTCTACAAAAAGAAAATCCATACACCATTAACTAGATTGCACACATTAGTCCATTTTTTATACTGTTCTTTGTCTGGATGTATTCTCTTTTGGAATTATGATTTTATTTGTTTTTAGTACATGTTTGCAGCATATAATGATGACACTTGTTCTGGAGAGTTGGCATGTGTACATATTCTATGTATACATATTCTATGTACACTGGAAAAATAAAATGATTTGAATAAGTGTAAAAGCCCACACTCCCGACCTCCTTAGGAAAAAACCATTATTAACACTTTCTTGAATATTATTCATAGCTTTTAGAAGAAGCATATGAGATAAGTCAAATTGCTTTGCAAATTATAGGGTACAGATATAAATGTGAGTTACTATCAAAAACAAAATGAAACAAAACAGTCAATTCTACTTTCCTCTTGCAGTTGAACTGCCAGTGCTCTTACATGTTCTTTATCATCTCATGTTGGTATGGCTTCTTTTGAAGGCAACATGGAGGTTTGGGGTTGTCAGCAGCTGAACTGACTGTTTAGTGGACTGGGTGAAGTAGTAAAATTGAAAGTCTCAACAAAAACAGAAGGAATACCTAAAAAGCAATGACCACCCACTCCTATCATGTGTATCACATCACATTCAGAGAAATAAAGCCAGGTTACTTTCACAGATCCACACAAAGGAAGCAAACTGCTGCTTGGTGTGTTTTGCAATTGTTTTTCCTGGCCATCTGTTTCTCAGTCATTGGCTTCTCATCAGTGACCATGTGCCTTTGGAAACACAACAGACAGCATGGCTAACGCCAACACTAATGGAAGTACTTCGTAGGAAGGACCCCTGATGGCAACCCTGCTGACAATGGGGAGAGAGAAGTAAAAAATAGCAGTAAATAAAAAAGAGCTACACTAACAAAGAGCATGTTAAAACAACAGCCACCACAGAATCCCTCTACTTCCGTGTTGTCCGTGGACTGTGCTTCCTTCTTTCAGCCAGCCCAGCCTGTGGCTTCTTACTGAATCTTACAGATCCTATACAGACACCCAGTGAGAATGCACACTGCAAGGAAGTGGCTGTAAACACCACACAAATCCTTATCTTCTGGGAAGAACTTGAGGCAGTTCTTCCAAAAGGCCTTCAAGGTCTTCTGAAGCTTTAGGGAAACCTTGTTCACAGGAGGAGTGTGACTGCTTGTGACAGTCCGTGCTGACCGTTAATTTGAATGGCTTTGCAGGTGCATAGGAGATTTGTGAAGCACGCTTCTGGCTATGTCTGTGTGGGTCACAGAGCCTGACTTGGGGACCATGTCTGGTCCCTAACCCCTTCTTCTCTAGTGTTCTTCCCTCGCTCACTGCTTCCCGCTGAGTTGAACAGCTTTCCTTCCCCAGGCCCTTCCACCATGATGTTTCTGCCTTGGAACCAGCTGGCTATAGACTGAAACCTCTGAAACTGTGAGCCAAAATAAGCCTCTGTTCCATTAAGTTGCAAATATCAGGTATTTTGTCCCAGCAGTGGGAAAGTTGATCAATTCATTATTCCTGTAAGCAAACAAATGTGTATACCTCTGTGTGCTAGTGAGTCATGTGCACATGTATGACTCAGGTAATGTTTAAACCACAGTGGCTGTGGAAATTTTCTACAAAGTCTCAGCATTGGCTTCAGTCCCTGAGCCATGTTGCTTTCACAGATCCACAAAAAGAAATGGACTGGGACTGTTTAGGGTGTTTCATAATTGTTTTTCCTGGCCATCCATTTCTAAGTCATTGGCTTAGTTTTAATGGTGTGGTTTTTTTTAATGGTACTGGGAGTCAAACTCAGGAACTCACTCTTGCCAGGCAGACACTGTGCCGCTGAGCTGAACTGTATTCCCAGCCAGTAAAGGTCATTTTGACACTGGATAGAGCCTATTTGTGTTGATAGGCCCTGGAAGGAAGTCCTTCTACTGTTTTGATGCCTGGGCAAGATTTCTGGCTACATTTTCATCTTCTTTCCATGAGTGTACCAATATTAAATATTATGAGATTTTATTAATGACAAAAAAATCTAATTTTCCTATATGTAACTGCACTCAAAAATAGAACCTCTACTCAAGTCCCCCTCAGTCCTCATCTGAGTATAGGAAAGTGATTTTCTGCTGGTGATAAAAACATTGTGGTGTGAAGGCAGCCAACTGATGCTGGGTCCTTCACTTGTGCTCTAGGGTTGTACCGGAGCAGGACCGTATGTCCTTTGGGTCATAGTTGAGTTTGAGAATGGTTCCAATAGAGTGCATTCAAATAGTTGTTCTACTGTTTATCTTAATACTGGCCAACCCAGCATGGTGGATAAAACCAAAAACCCTAGGGCAGTGAGAGTGAACCTTTTAGAGCTTTCAATGATACAAACAGCCTACCATGGCACACGTGCCTTGGGTTCACCACCACTGCCCTAGGGCCAAACTGCCCATGTTCAATTCCCAGATCCTGAGCAACTTTGTCAAGCCAATGAACTTCCTTCTATAAAACAAGGTCCCCACAGAGAAAGGTTAGAAAGATTCATATATGTAAAATATTTAGAACTATTCCTGGTACATATTAAGTGTTCTCTATGTATTAACTACCATTAATATTATATTATTATTTTGTGAAGTTCCCTTAGATAGAACGCAATTGGGAAAAGGCATCTAATAGCATAGAAAAGGGAACACATGAGAATGGAATGGGATGGGATGGCAGTGGAATGGGAATGGAAAGATGTACCTGTGCTGTTCGCATATCCACTCTTCCTCCCCCTGCTCCGCAAATGTAACTGGGAGTGCTATTTGAAAGTTGCTGATCTGATTATCTCCTTCCCTTGATTTCGCAGGTCATCCTATCACTCTTGGCTAAGCTTCACAATGGACCATAAGACCTCGCATTGTGAGATGGATCATAATACATGGTGAATGTTTAAGTTTTTCAAATTTGTTACTGTAAGGTACATTGTCATTAATCCCCCTCAGAATACTCTATCTTGCTTCAAACACATTTATCATTCTTGCCATTAACTGAAACAGTTCTGGAAGTCCTGTTTTGTGAGCATCTTTAAGAGATGATCAAAAACATGGTGAACACTGCTGCCATCCAATGGAAAGGCAGGCTTGTAAAAAACATCATGATATGCCCTCATCCACCTTATTATCCACATCAGGCACTGTACAATTTATGGCTCTTCTGAAAAGTCAAAATGACCATGAAAGCAAACATGTTGAATTGATTTGGAACATTGAAGTATCCATGATAGTGCAAATAAAGACATGAAGAGAACTTCCAGTACTGCTTCAGAAAGTGGCAAGAATAATAGGATAGGCCCAACAGCCACCAGCTTACCAGCGCAGGCTGAAAGGTCCCTGTCCATCTGGAGCCCCACTCCATCCGGCTTGCCACACCCACCTGTGACCAGAAAGATGGTGAGGACCCCCACAACACGCCCAGTAGCCACCAGCTTACCAGCACAGGCACCGGCAAACCCAACCAACCCACCCACCCCTCCCCAACCACCTCTGGATTCCTTGCAGTGCTACTACCTGGTTCCATACTACAGAGGCACAGGGGGCTATAAAGGCCATTGTCCTGAGCTGCAGAAGTGAACAATAGAGAGAGGGCCTCTCTCAGGCTCCTTGATGAAAACTGAAGCCCGCTGGAAAAGTGAAGAGAATCTCTGCAATAAAGGCACACCAGACCACCAGACCATTGGAACCTGGACTATCTTCAGGGGAAAGGTGGCTGGAACCTGCAGTAGAGCCTTGCAGTGTTCAACCCTGCAGGAGGACAGGGAGCTCAACTTGGGAGTTAAAGCCAGAAATATCCCTGAATTTCATGGGTCTATGACTGGCTTGCTAAGACTCATTGACTTATACCTGCACACTGCTGCCCACCTTGTCTATTCTAACAGCAGAGACATACCTTGAAGGAGGCCCTTCATTTTTATCTTTTATTTGTCACTTTCAAAATTATTACTATTTTTTGCTCTTATTTTTAATTATTTTTCTTTTCCTACTCTTTTCAAATTTTTCTTTTTCTCTTTTTTCTTTCTTTTCTCTTTTCTTTCTCTCACTCACTCCCTTGCTGTTCCACATTGTTCTTCATCTCTCTTTGTGTTCCTGTTCTGGCCTTAATTCAGATTTCTTCTTTATTTTTCTTTTCTTCTCTTTTTCCTTCTCTCACCTGTGTTCTCTAGCCTCACTGCTAACCTTCCCCTATCCTTCTACCTATCTATCCCTCCCTCCCCAACCCCTTGTAACTCCCCATCCCAAAGGGTAAAGTTGTTATATTGAAGAGTTTATTCACTATAAATATATGTTGGGTTGGTCCTCAATTTTGATTTAATTCACACAGTTAAAGGTGATAGATTAATAACGACCACAAAATGTCATTTTCTAAGATGTACTTAATGCCATCATGTTGCTGATTGTATCACTTAGGCTAAGGTGTTGTGGTTGATCTAATCAGTTGTCCTTCCTAGTATAATGAAAATGAGATAGACTCAGAGCCATTAAAGACTCAAAACCTAAAGACCAGCTATATCTGAAAGACACCTCTGAAAAGCAATCATTCCTTAAGGGTTCTAACTATAAGCCACAAAGATACTTACAATAAGCAAATTCAAAGTATCAACCCAGGAATTAAACCAAGTACAGTACCAAAAACAAAAATGAGAAGGCACAAAATCAGACTTCCACCCCTCAAAAGGCAAATTCTGGGGGAAACAAGGTGGAAAAGTCTGATAATCAACCACCTGAACACCCTGACCTGATAGCACAAGAAGTAACAAAACAGATGAGTGAGGCTCTAGAAAAACTCAAGGCAGAAATAATCTCCCAGATGACTGGGTGAGCAGAGTGAAAGATATGATTAGAGGCTCTAGAAGAGAAACAGATAAAAAAAAAATAGATGAGCTCAGAAACATGCTGGAAGCCGTGAATGCCAACCATAAGAAAGAAATGGAAACAATGATCACCCAATATAAGAAAGAAATGGAATGCATGAAACAGATTCAAACAGATATCCAGGAGATTAAAAACTCCACTGAAAGTATACCCAGCAGATTAAGGGAATGTGAAGATAGAATATCAGATATAGAAGACAGGATTGCAGTTAATGACCATGAAAACAGATTTCTTAAAAATAGTAAGGGACCATGAGAAATCAATCCAGCAGCTGCTAGATGATGCAAAGAAGAACACAAGACTGATAGGAGTCCACAAAAAAACAGGAGAAAGTACAGTTGACATAAAAAACTGTTCACAGAAGTAATAGTAGAAAATTTCCCAGAGGTAGAGAATTGGACATACAGATAAGTGAGGCATATAGAACTCCAACTAGACATGATAAAAAAAAAAATCTACACCTAGGCATATAATAGTCAAGATCCCAGAAACCCAACAGAAGAACAAAATCCTACAAGCAGTTAGAGAAAAGAAACAAATCACCTACAAAGGAAAGCCCATCAGAATCACAGCAGACTTCTCAACACAAACCCTCAACTCAAGGAGAGCCTGGAGTGAAGTATTTCAAGCCCTAAAAGAAAATAACTTCCAACCTAGGCTGTTGTATCCTGCAAAATTACCTTTCAGACTCAGTGGGGAAATTAGATACTTCCATGACAAAGAACACCTGGGAAATTTCATGAACACCAAACGAGCACTCCAAACCATTCTAAACAATATCCTAGAAAAAACAATGAAAATCACAACTCCATGAGGCCCAACAGTAGGAAGCCACCAGGCAAGGTAAGAAACTAAAGGGAAAAGGGGAAAAAAATAAAAGAGCCAACAACAGTAAAACATCACAACAAGGATGAGTCAATATCTATCAATTATAACCATCAATGTTAATGGCCTCAATTCAGCAATCAAAAGAAATAGACTGGCAGAATGGACTAAGAAACAATACCCAACAATATGCTATATAAAAGAAACACACCTAACTCAAAAACAAATTCATAGACTGAAAGTAAAAGGATGGAAAACAGTTCTCCACTCAACAGGAACCCAGAAAAAAATCAGGGGTAGCAATCTTATTTGCAGACAAATTAAATTTCAAACCAAAACTACTTAAGAGAGACAAAGATGATGTTCACTACATCCTTGTGGAAGGAACAATCCAAGAGGAAGAGATGACAACCACAAATATATATGCATCAAATGCAAATGTCCCCAACTATACAAAACAAATATTAATGGACTTAAAAAAACAAACAAGCACTAGTACAATTATACTGAGGGACCTCAATACCCCACTACCACAAATAGATCATCTAGACAAAAAATTAACAATGAAATTCTAGAACTGAACAAAACTATTGAACAAATGGACTTAATAGATTTTTACAGGGTATTCCAGCCCACAAAATCAGAATACACGTTATTTTAAGCTGCACACAGGTCATTCTCCAAAATAGACCACATCCTAGCTCATAGGACATATCTAAGTAAATGCAAAAGAATTAAAGTTACCCCCTGTATATTATCTGATCATAGTGCAAAAAAATTGGAGATCAATAACATAAGAAAATGCAAAACCCCTACAAACATATGGAAATTGAATAACACCCTCCTGAACAACCAATGGGTCACAGAGGAAGTTAAAGAAGAAATTAGACAGTTTCTACAAGTAAATGATAATGCCAGTACAACACACAGGAATCTATGGGACACAATGAAAGCAGTTCAATGAGGGAAATTCATAGCAGTGAATGCCCATATTAGGACAACAGAGAGAACTCAAATAAATAACCTAATGCAGAACATCAAACTCCTAGAAAAAGAAGAGCATAACAACCCAAAGCTCATACAAGAGAGGAAATTATAAAGATCAGAGTGGAAATCAATGCAATGGACACTAAGAGAATGATACAAAAAAAAACAATGAATCAAAGAGTTGGTTTTTCAAAAGAATACATAAAATTGATAAACCTTTAGCAAACCTTATCAAAACAAGGGAAGAAAAGGCTCAAATCGATGCAATTAAGAAAAAAAATATGAAGTCACAACAGACCCAGAAATCCAGAGGATCATCAGTACCTACTTTGAGAATCTGTACTCTAATAAAATGGAAAACACAGAGGAAATGGACAGATTCACAGGTACATACAAATTGTCAAAGTTAAATGAACAAGATATAGAAATTCTAAATACCCCAATTACAATAAGTGAAATTGAAAATGTAATAAAAGTTTACCAATAAAGAAAAGTCCAGATCTTAATGGCTTCACTGCTGAATTCTATAAGAGTTAATGAAGAACTATCACCATTACTCTTTAAACTCATCAAGGAAATTGAAAGGGAAGCAAGGCTTCCAAATTCATTCCTGGAAGCAAGTGATACTTTGATTCCAAAACCAGGGAAAGACCCAGCCCAAAAAGAGAACTACAGGCCAATCTCCCTAATGAACATAGATGCAAAAATCCTCCACAAGATACTGGCAAACAGAATACAGAGGGTCATCAAGGAGATCATACACCCTGACCAAGTCAGATTTATCCCAGGGATGCAAGGATGGTTCAACATTCGTAAATCAATAAATGTAATAAACTATATTAACAGAGCCAAGGACAAAAACCATATGATCATCTCAATAGATGCAGAAAAGGATTTGACAAAGTCCAACACCCATTCAGGATAAAAAAAAAATACCTACAGAAAAATGGAATAGAAGGTCTTTATCTTAACCTGATTAAGGATATCTATGAAAAAGCAACAGCCAACATCATACTAAATGGTCAAAAACTGAAAACTTTCCCACTAAAATCAGGAAAAAGACAAGGATGCCCACTCTCACTGCTCCTGTTCAATATAGTTCTGAAAACATTAGCCACAGCAATTAGAAAAGAGAAAGAAATAAAAGGAATAAAGGTAGGAAAGGAAGAATTTAAACTGTCATTATTTTCTGACAATATGATGCTTTATATAGAAGACCCAAAAAACTCTGCCAAAAGACTTCTAGACTTAATTGACAGACTCAGTAGAGTAGCTGGATGCAAGGTCAACATTCAAAAAACAATAGCCTTCTTATAAACAAATAACAGACTCACTGAGAGAGAAATTAGGGGAACAATCCCTTTTACAATAGCATCCAAAAAAATGAAATATCTAGAAATCAATCTAACAAAGGAAGCAGAAGACCTCTACACTGAAAACTATTTCACTCTGAAAATAGGAGATCCAAGATGATATAAGCAAATGGAAAGACAGTCCTTGCTCCTGGGTAGGAGGAACCAATATAGTGAAAATGGCCATACTTCCAAAACTACTATACAGATTTAATGCAATGCCAATTGAAATTCCAATAATATATTTCACAGAGCTAGAGAAAACAATCCAAAAATTCATTTGTAACCAGAAGAGATCTAGAATAGCAAAAGCAGTTCAAGGCAACAGAGACATGGCTGAGGGTATCACAATCCCCAACTTGAAACTATACTACAAAGCTACTGTGATAAAATCAGCATGGTACTGGCAAAGAAACAGACCCAAAGATCAGTGAAATAGATTAGAAGATGCGGAAACAACTCCAGACATATTCAGCCACCTCATCTTTGACAAAGGAGCCAACCAACTTCATTGGAGGAAAGATAGCCTATTTAATAAATGGTGTTGGAAAAACTGGATTTCAACCTGCCAAAGATTAAAACTAGACCCATACCTATCACTGTGCACTAAACTAAGATTGAAGTGGATTAAAGATCTAAATTTTAAGACAGATACAGTAAACTTGCTGAAGTAAAAGTTAGGTAGAACTCTTGAAGACATTGGCATAGGAAAAGATTTTATGGACAAAACCTCAGTAGCACGGGAAACAGCACAAAGAATCAACAACTAGGATCTCATCTTATCGGAAATCTTCTGCATTGTAAGAGAAACCACCAACAGAGCTAAGAGACAACCTTCAATGTGGGGAAAAAAATTTTAGCAGCTGTAACTCAGACAGAGGACTACTATCTAGAATATATAAAGAACTTAAAAAAAATCAGACCTCCCAAATTTAAAGACCCAATTCAAAAATGGGCATCTGAAATGAACAGACATTTCTCAGACAAAGAAGTAAAAGCAGCAAATAATCACATGAAAAAAATGTTCAACATCACTGGTCATTTGGGAGATGCAGATGAAAACAGCACTGAGATTCCACCTCACCCCAGAAAGAATGGCTGCTATCAAGAAATCATCCAATAACAAATGTTGGCAGGGGTGTGAGGAGAAGGGAACCCTTCTCCACTGTTGGTGGGAGTGCAGACTGGTGCAACCACTGTGGAAATCAGTATGGAGATACCTCAAAGAACTAGGACTAGAGGTCCCATTTGACTCAGCTATTCCCCTGCTCGGGATCTTCCCCAAAGAATTAAAAGAATCATACCACAGTGATATATGTGCACCCATGTTTATAGCGGTGCAGTTGGTAATAGCTAAAGCTTGGAAACAGCCCAAGTGCTCATCAACTTGAAACTAGTTGAAGAAGATGTGGGGTTTTTATAAAATGGAGCACTACTTAGCCATAAAGAACAAGAAACTAGAGACATTTATAGGTAAATGGATGCATACTGAGGCAATACACTTAGGTGAAATGAATAGAACATACACATGTAAATACTGAATAGTTTCTCTAGTGTGGGAAACTGAAAGTGTAAATAAGGGTTAAAATGAATAATTGATAATTTGAAATAGGAAGAAAAGGTCCAAAGGGGTAGGAGAAGTGGGAGGGGAAGGGGAAAGGAAAGAAGGGAAGGGAAAAATTGTAAGAAAATTAAAAAATGGAATCAAAGTCTAAGCAAATAGGGAAGGGTGGAGGGAGTGAAGGGCGCACAGGTAATGAGGAAAAAATAAGAACCAAAATACATCATGTACAGGGACAAGCACCCAACGATAAATGTAAATGTATTGTACACCTAAAATGTACCAATAAAAGAATTTAAGCAAAAAAAACAAAAAGAATGATAGGATACATGTTTTCAAAGCAAGGGGGACTATTTTGAGGAAGATTAATAGCGATGTGTCTTTTACTTTATAAAATCACTCAGGACACTGGCCTTGCCGCCTTTTGCTGGTGCTGTTATGCCTCTTTCCCTTTGCTCTCTTCACTTCACCTCCTACTGTATATACACATATGACCCACTCTAGGGTCTCAAAGCTTTTGAATTTGCTTTCCCCTCAGCCAAGAGCACTTTATTCCTTCTACCTCCACACCCTTAACTTCCTCGAACTCACACTTCTGTCACACAAATCTGTCCTGTTGTTCCAGGCGAGGGACCACCTTTGCAATGCTGGAGAAATTATTTGCCAAATATGTCTTTTCCCCACTACACTGTATTCTTCTTTGTTGAGTCTCCAGTACTTACATTGGCCTAGAATTTATGGGATTGTTGAAAGGAGGAATAGAAAGAAAGAAAACTTTTGACAGTTAATATTAGAATGTTTAATGTAGTAAAAGTTATTTATCTTTCTAAATGCTCTCTATAGTTCATGTAAGTAGTCTTTTCTTTAAGAAAATAAATATCTTCTCTGTTTTCTTCTAGTAATTTTAATTGTTTGTATTTTAATTGTAAACCTTTTATTTATGTGGTTTTAATCTTTATATGGTATGAGGTAGGGATTCATTTATTTCCATATGCATTAGTCTTTCCAGGAATATTTACTGAATAGCTTAATTCTTTTCCAGGCATTTTCAATGCCACTTCTGTCAAAAATAAGTTTCTCATATATGCATGCATCTGTTTCCAGCTTCTCTATTCTACTTCGTTCATCAAATTCTGCCCTAGTAACTCATTGTCTTGGCTTCTATCACTTCAAATATGACTTCTGGTAAAACAAGTCCTACCATGTTTTCTCCATAAAGATTATCTTGGCTATTCCCTGCTATTTGCTCTTTGCTATGAATTCTAAAATAAGCTCTTTTATTGGAAATCCATTGTAAAAATTGGACAATTCATACATTTGTGACAGATGCCCATAAACATAAATATGTTTGTCTATAAACATCATGTGACTTTTGTTATGGGTTGGATTTTGGATCCTCCTCAATTAAAAAAAAAAAAACATGTTGAAACTTTAATCTCCAAAACTTTAGAATGTGATCTTATTTGGAAATAGGATCATTGCAGATATAATTAGTTAACATGGGATCATATTGAAGCAAAATGGGTCCTTACTGCAATATATGTACTCTTTCTCAGGGAAGACTTGCAGATGTAGACAAAGAAGGTCATGGAAATGTGGAGGCAGACTGGAGCTGTGCAGATACTAGTCAAGAACCCCAGTGATGAGTGTATTCCACCCCAAAGTAGAACAAGACAATGAAGGATTCTGTGCGGTCTCAAAGCAAGCCTATCCTGCCAAAATCTTCATTTCAGGCCTTCCAGTCTCCAGACTGTGAGGGATCGAACTCTGGACTTTGTGCTTGCGAGCCAGGCTCAGCGCCACTGAACTAAATCCCCGGCCCCATTTCTCCTTTTTGAATTCACCCATTTGTAGTGCTTTGTTGTGGTAACCCTAAGAAATTAAAACAATTCTATACAACAGTCCTCTAATAAAATATAATAAGTGGTTCTGCTGCCTGCCTCGCAAGCACAAGGTCCCGAGTTCAATCCCAGGTACAAAAGAAAAAAAAACATGTATATGTATGTATGGCTGCACAGTTTTCACCCTGCATAGTTTTGTGTACTTTGTGTTTTATTTATTTCTAAGTGATTTCTACTTATGCTGCTATATGGTTTTGTATGTTAATCATCTGTTAAGAAAATTTATTCATTAGTTCTAGTAATTGGTTAGTTGTTTTTGATTGGTGTCATAGTGTGTTAGAATTCAATATGTTTGTGGTTCTTACAATTCCTTGCAAACTCTTAAGCTGGCAGCAGCGATAATTGTGTACCCCCAACTAGTGTCACATTGTCCTTTATCCATTTATCCTGTAAATGCATTAGATGAAATCTTGGCAAGATATAATTATTGGCTTTTGTCCTTTACACTGTTACTATTTAATTTTTCAAGCACTGTGCCAGCTTTGCACCCTTGGAATAAGCCTTGCTTGGTTGTGCTGTTCCACCCTTCTCATGTGCTGCGGGTGGACTTTGCTGGCGGTTTATCGAGGGTCTTTGCCTCTGCGTCACACAAGGCTCTCACCTCTCGCTGTCTTTTTCTGTACTGCCTTTGTCTATTTTCGGAGATAAAGTCAGGCTGGCATCGTAGTGCATGTTGGAGTGTAGCCCTTCCTCTTCTGTTTTCTAAAAGTAATTGTGTTACTTTCTTAATATTAGGAAAAAACCACTTGCTCGTGAAGAATTATTTTCGGAAAGTCTTTAACCATTAATTTGCTTCAGTTACTGTTATAAGACTATTCAGGTTATCTAGTTTATCACTACTGAGTTTTGATACATTGTGGATTTTGAAGAATTCATCCATTTCATCTGTTATTTACATAGGCAGTTTTGTTTGTTGTTTTTTCACATTCTTAACTTCCACAGAAGCTTAGTCATTCTAAAAATGAGTATTTTTCTTTTTATCTGCTCTACACTGGGTCAATCCAAAATAGAAATTTGCCCTAACTCTCCTTCTGCTGGATCAGAAAATTTTTATTATTACTTATTACATAAAGAAGATGGCCTTTTAAAGGTTTCAGATGAGTCGCACCCTTTTCTTTCTGCTTGCTCCTGGCTCATTAAAATCCAAGGTAGAAGCCACTTTTGATTGATAAATATCCCCAAAGGAAGCACAAGCTTTCTCACCCTGTGAATTCCCAATTTCTTTTTGTTTCCAGTCTTGGGGAAATTCTCTGGTGTGGGGGGGCAACTTGGTCATGCAGTAGAGTTTGTGTTTTATTTATTGTATCCGGTCCAACATTCCAAAGTATGCCGTTATAGAATTTCTCCAAAAATCCTAAATGTCTTATATCTGCGAGCAATGAGGTAACAATTTATGTACTGCTTTAAAAAATGTTTTTAGATATAAAAATATGAAATGTGATTGAGGAAAACCTAGACAGCAATGTGCTAAGAATTGCAGTTTGGCAGCATGTATTGAAACTTTTAAAACCATGTGTCTTCCCCAGCAACTCCATTTCTCAGCACCTGTCACAGAACAACTCCTGCAGCAGTGAACAAGGATGCTTATGGCAGTCTAGTTTGTGTTAATGAAATTTGGAAAATGTTTGTCAATTTTAGGAAATATTAAGTAAATTAAAGCACATATTTATTATGGAATACTCCAAAGATACTAATATGGATAGCTCTTAGGAATTCTTGAGAATATTAACACATGCATTACATATGAGTGTTTAGCCCAGATTATGTGTTCAACCAATGTTAGCAACTGTTACTTTTTAAAAGTGCTTCACCATTCTGATGTTTCTGAGTCATGGAACCAAACAACTCTGAAACATACTTTCCTATGGACTCTGGTTACCCAACTGGTCTGTATAATTCTCTTCTGTTCCATCTCATTCTTTCCTTTCTAGTCCACAGCAACTTAACGCAGGCCCCAGATGTGGCAGATCTTCAAACCGTTCTTATTAAATGAGATATGTCCAATGTTTCTTTTCAATTAATTATTTGATTCCATCAGATCTTAGGAGTTAGGCCTATGGTAGTGCAAAAACATATTATCTGTGGGGTGGTGTCAGGCTTGCACGTACAGGATATAGAATTGATATGAGTGTTAGAAAATACCTTTAAAATTTTCAAGACAAGCCTCCTATGGAACACATTCGATAGCCAGTTGGACAGTCTGCTTATTAGAGTATCACCACAACAAAGAACCACTCACATTTCAATGACTTGACACACAAAAGTTTATTCCTGCGTCCTTAACAAACAAACCCCATAGTCCCAATGAATAGGCATATCTCCTCCACCTGGGGACTCATAGACCCTCCCACCTTGCATCACACCGTCCTTCTGCCTTGCCTTGAGACCTCACAGTCATCTGCATCCTGCCACATGCAGGGAAAGGGGCTTGCAGGGGAGTAAATACAAACACTTCACGGGCCATGATCAGACAGTGCACACATTGTGTTCTTGTTCCATGGAGACCTCTTGATCACCTAACCACCCCGAGCTTCAGGGAGGCTGGGAGCAATAGTCTAACTGGTAAGTACAAGTTTGGTGGACAGCTAGTAGTCTCTTCCATGATATCCATGTACACCCTTCTTTCCGTACATAGCTTCCCATCCCTCCCTCCCAGAGAGACATCCCAAAATTCCATCTGTTAAAGGAATCATGAAAGAAATTCAGTTTATGAAAGATCTTAGGTCATTCAAGCAGCTGATGATATGCTAATAAACTTTTCAGTGAGTCCAATACAACACTGAGAAAACTGCCCAAGTAACATTCCAGGAGCATACTAGCTTTCAAGTAAAAGAGCCAAAAAACCTTGGCAGCTGGCCCTCTGAAGCCAATGATTGCACTTAATATTCTCAATTCTTCCTTTGAACATTGAAAGGGATGATATCTCAGTTTAGTTTTTCAACAACCCTTATTGTTTAGAAAGTTCTTTAATACCTAGCCAATGTTCCCCTCTTCTTGGCATCAAGCCCAAACTTTTTGTTCATGTCTGTCAGTGGGCAGAGTCTTCAATGCCAAGGAAAAGAACAGCAAGCTCAAAGGTGAGAGAGGAACAAGGTCTTTGCATCCCTGTCTCCGGCCTTTTCCAGTGCTCAGTGACTGATACATTCTGGGATAACTATCACATCCACATTGTATCTGGAGCTACAATGTTCTTCACATCCTCTGAAGTGTGAAAATCACCTTACAACTTACCTGACAGTCCAGGAGCTAAATACTCCTTCAACTTAATCCTAATGAGGCATTATTTTATTCATATTACTAATGAATACCTTATTCAATAAATAACATTCAAATTACTAATAAATAAATAATGAGTGCCATTTGACTGTAACTCAAATCTTTAACTAAGGACTCATGAGAGCTGGAGATATTCTTCAGTTGGCTTGAGGATCTTAGGAAAAGATCTTTTATTCTGATAATGTAGTTTTGTCTCAGCTACAGAGCCCCAGTCCTGGGTTTCCGGCATGTCCACAGCACCCTTCTCATGGATGTTAATGGCTTGGTGGCACCAGTTAGGGAGAAATAGTTACAGAGCATGCATCTTGCTCCTGTACAGAAACCTCAGAGGGATCAATAATGACTATGTGCTCACACTGCTGTGTATACCTACTGTATGCCAGACATCCTGACAAAAATACTACCCTGTAAGTAATGCCATCGTAGTATCACTCCCAACTTGGTGATGAAGAATGGTAAGGAAGACCACACTGTACTCTGAACATTCTGAGGCCCATGTGGGAAGTCAGCGAGATTCCTCAGCCCTCCTCTCCGCAGTCCCACCACGTCCCTTTGCCTTCTGCGGCCTCAGAAGTGCCCACCTTTGGCATTCCAAACAATGGGCAGAATGGTAAAGTTGGTATACTTTGGTAGTGAACATAAGGCCGCCAGTATTTTTGTTCCCAAGTATCTTCACTTAAAAATCATCTGCAATCTATTTTCACAGTCATTTCATAAAATGAAATGAAAATTCCGGAAAAGTAGAAAGGACAAAATCTCATAACTTATAAGTGAATAAATATAAATTTCATGAAAAAAATCACTGAAATGAGCAAATTTCACCCCCACAGCACCACATCACAGAAAAACATTTGGAAGCCAGTGGTAGGGTATCGGCTGCCAGAGAAAGCAAGAGCTGTTGAGAGTGGGCTCAAAACTTGAGCCGAATGTGGTGGCCAGACGCGTCTGTGTCTCTTCTGGTCTCAAAGGCGATCCGCCTATTCGGGGCCATCCACCTCCGTCAGATTTGAACAAGTAAACTGGAGAAGCAGCCACAGGGCTGAAATGGTGACACAGCGATCCCATAGAAAAGTAAGCCACCAAAATAAGAAGCCCTGACTATTCAGCCTTTCAATCGAGACAGTTCATGTTTAACCTCTGAGGGCCAAGTCTGAATTCTAGTTCTGCATCTCCAAGTCTCAATGTGCTCTGTGACATGGGGATAATAATACCTCAGAAAAGCTGTAAGAATTAAATACAATAGTGAAATGCTGGACCTTGTTACCACTTGGCAACTACGGTGTTCCAGTTCTTATTGCTGGGAATCAATAAGATGTTCCCAAAAGCGGCGACAGTGACCTAGCCCCATCTCTCATGCTCTCCTACAATGAGACTTTGTCATTCTCGCCATCAAATAGTGGAGTCACTTTTCCTCCAGTTGTATGTGATTGGTCCCTATGCCTTGCTTTGGCTGATGTGTCACTGTGTGACTTAAGAGACCTTGCACTTTCTGTTCTTTCCCTTTGGAAAGCAGTTGCCGGGAAACAAGGCTCCAGGTAGACAATTCAAAGATGACAATGCAGGTAACAGAGGCTATGTGAAGAAGAACTGAGATGCCCTCAAGCACAGCCAGGACCAAGACAAACCAAGGATGCCAGGGGGCACCTGCAGCCCAGGAAGCACCCAAGCAAGCAACATCATGTGGAGCAGAGGTGAGCTCCATCTACTTGGCCCACAGTTCATGTACACACAGGAGATTCCTTTTAGGAAGGCCCTACTGCTATCCTGATTTATAGACGAAGGAGTGTGTAGCAGAGAGAGGCACAGGAGCTGGCCCAAGCCCACAAGGTGGCAGAACCTGGACTCAGACCAGACACTTGGGCTCCAAAGTGACTTCTTATTATACCACAGTGATGCTCCTCTTGATGAGGTTCCAAAGTTAAACTAATCATTTAAGAATATAAACAGCAATAGACAGCTCCAGCCGTCGTGCATATGGTATGGCTATTTTCTCCCCAGGAAGATTTTTGCTCAGTCTAGCTAGGTCTATAGTGAATACTTGTGCAGCCTCAGCATCCTGTAAAACTAAAACCAAGGGCAGAAAGTACTTTGGAATGAAAGAGAGCCCCCTCAAAGCATGGCCATCAAGCACAGTATATGCTCAATGCTGTCTGGGGATCATAATGGTCAGGTAGGGGTCTCCTCCCAGAGAACTGCCCTGCTTCTTGAAACAGGAGTGCTGAAGGGCAAGGCCAAGCAGATTCTTAATTGAGAAGAGGTACTGTTTGGACTCAGCTGATTCTGAGTCAAGCGCTGTCATCAAACAAGCACAGGGTCAGGGGCCTCCTTAGGGTTATGCCGTCCTGAAGAAGCTTCTTCCCAGCAGAGAAATGCTTCAGGTTATTTAATATGCATATAGGAACCTGGGACTCTAACGGCATTCATGACAACTTCTCAGTCTACTTCCAGTGATGGCCAAATGTACATGGGTAAAGCTTGCCGTCTTCAAAAGCAGATAAGTAGAGTCAAGTCTTAATTGTCCATAGGTGTTGTATTAAGAATGATAGAGCTATGCGACCCACAAACACCAACAACCTGCCTTCAGACCAGAATTCTCTTGTACTCTTTGTTGTTGTTGTTAGTACACATTTACAGTAAACAATGTTTACCTTCCTTGTGTGGAGGTGGTCTGTGTGTATAACACATCTTAATTCCTTTTGAATACCCTTTCTCTCCCCCTCATCCCCTCCGCCTTTGAGAAAGATCTATCTAAAGAGACATATGTTGCTTTCAGTGTCGACTTTCTCTTAACGAAGTTCTGGCAGACAGCAACCTCTCTCCCCCTCCTTTAGTATCACTGCACAGTAACAGCAGCAAGTAGCAATTGCCATTGTAAAGCTTCCTCTTTGTGTATTGGAAGATGTTAAAACAGTCCGAGAAAAAGCATTCTCCAGAGCCTCAGCTTGACTCTTCAATCCTCTTTGCCCACATAGTGAAGGATGTGATGAGACTCAAGGGGCCACTCACCATCTCACAGCAAAATTAAAAAATAAATATCTCTGATGGCATTTCCACACTGTTTACTCAAGGGGAAGGTACATTTCAGATCGACAAGAAAGCAAGCAGCAGAAGGGACTATTGGGTTAGACTAAGAGAGCTTTTCCAACTCTCTGCTCTTCTGCCATTCTTCTCACCTCAAGTCTCCCCCACTTTTTTTGCTTAAATTCTTTTCTTTGTACATTTTAGGTATACAATACATTTACATTTATCATTGGGTGCTTGTACCTGAACATGATGTATCTTGGTTCTATTTTTCCCCCATTACCTGTGCACCCTTCACCCCCTCCACCCTTCCCTATTTACATAGACTTTGTTTCCATTTTTTTCTTTTCTCATAATTTTTCCTTTCCCTTCTTTCCTTTCCCCTTCCCCTCCCACTTCCCCTACCCCTTTGGACCTTTTCTTCCTATTTCAAATTATCAATTATTCATTTTAATAAAGTATACCTGGCTCTGACCCACTTGGCTGTCAAAATTAAGAGCTCGTAACAGTGGCAAAAAATGAGGCCACAAAAGCCTCACTGGATTCTGTCTGATTCAGCTGAGTGTCAAGAAATTGTCTAGAAGACAAGGCTAAGAAATCTATGACCTTTGTCCTATTGCTATTCCCTGTTTGCCCACCAGGACCCTCTAGCCCTAAGGCTTTGTATCTGTAGACACACTTGCTTCTAAGAAGGCCCTGGCTCCATCCATTAATATTGGTGTGATTGTGGGCATCGCCTACATTCTCTCTTCTGATAATAAATAGTAGCAAACCATAGATGCATTGTACAGCAGTAAATGGAATGAATGATACAAGGGAAATTAGCATAGATGCATCAAGGAAGCTCCAGCATTATTAGTAATGTTGGCCTTTATAATAATCATGATTGTCTCAGTATTCAAATCAGAAAGGGTCCATTAAGAGTTGGTCTTCCACACCTAAGGGTACCACATCTAAGAATTCAACAAACCACAGAGTGAAAACATTCCGTAAAAAAATTTTATCTGTACTGAACATGTACAGATTTTTTTCTTGTCTTTATTCTCTAAACAACTATTTATATAGCATTTTTATTATATATAGGTAGTATTAGTAATTTAAAAATGATTTAAAGTATGCTGGAGGATATGCATAGGTTATATACAAATATTCTATCATTGTATATCAAGTCCTTACAATGTGCAGATTTTGATACCCTTGAGCATCTTGGAACCAATTCCCCATACATACAGAGGGACTGCACTTTGACCAGGGAAGAAGTTCTTTAATACTAATGTAACTACCTGTAGTGTGTCTTCATGTTAAACTTTCATCTCTAATTGTGAAACAAAAGGCTATTTCCTCCTGTTTCATTTATTTACAAATATTTATTGAGTGCATACAGCATGCTGAGTACTACACGGCATCATCAGTGGGTGAGGAAGTGTTTGATAATGAAGGAAGGAAGGCCCCTCCAGCAGCTGCCCCTTCTGGATACAAATGCAAAATCCGTTAGGGACAGAGGCTAGTACATCCCTGCACCTCCTCTGCCTTCTAAATGATCTTCCCCACTCCAGCCTAGGGCCACCTACTTGCAGAGCCTCTGGCTTTAGATTTCTCCTATTTTGGCTTGGATTCCAACAAAGAATTTCTGACAAAGAAGTAGTCATTAAAGCATATCTTCTCTGTATCACTAGTCAGTGATTCTAAAAGATGATCCAAAGGAAAACATATAAGGTTAGCTTCACCCTTTAGTTCTATCAAATATATATTCTTATTTCACTGTGTATAACACAGCCATCTCCTGAACTTTAAGAACCTAATGAAAAAGGAATATATTGTATGTAGCTGGGCTTAATCATAGTCAGAACACAGTACCTACACTTGGACTGACTCTGGGAAGCTGTTCTTCCATCCTCATCTCCACAGAATGGAGATCAGTTGTTTTCAGCTTCCAGTAGCCATTCTCTTTGCACTGGAGGTTTGGGGAGGCCTCTTCTTTTGGAAGTGGGGCTTCTTTGGGGCCCTGCCCCCAGACTTAGAAATGGAACAAGTCTCCTAATTCGGGAGCATGAGTACACTCAATGCATAGAGCCACAGGGATGAGTGAGAGAAAGCCCCCAACTCAAGTCCGTCTAACCCTAAATGAACTCTAGGGCTGAGCAGGCCGTTCAGGAGGAAATGTCCTCTTCTCTTACATTTCAGATGAACTTGGAAAACTTGGCTCTGGACCCCAAGGAGAAGGGCACAAGATGGTACTTGGGAATCAGGTAAATACAAGAAATGAGCTCTGAGCCCAGAAAAAGATAGCCTTGATTATTCATTTGAACCCAAGCAAGAAATGCCTCTGGATGTTTTCAGCTCTGCTAGAATATTCTCATAAATTCCTTTTCTAGGCTGTTTTCATCCACAGTCAAAAGAACCCTATGTTACCCGTAGACCTTGTCACAGTTCCCAAAGTTTCACATTATTACACTTCTTTCCTCTCATTAATGCAGAAATAAAGATTGCAAATGTGTTATTGGCCATCGGCCCAAGAATTCTTGGTAGTTTGGCAACAATAATTATCATTTACTTGGTGATTCTCACAATTAGACCATAGGCAACACAAAGATAGGACCTCAGATCACACCAAACAAAACAGCAGAGTCCACCATGATGTTTCATGGTCTATACAAGGCACTTTAGGGACCTGTGTTAGAACACTACAAACAGTATCATGCAAATACTAAAAGTTTTTTGAACATGTGGGACCTGCTTGCAGCTGTGAATGGGTAGGATTGTGGAGGCAGAAGAAAGAGGAAAAATATTTCTTTTATTTGGCAAGCCTTTTGTTTCTAGTGATTTCTAGAGATATTGTGGACCCTGAAAGCAGAACCCAAGATTCTCTTCTTGGGATTCATTTACCTTTGCTGGATTGTCTATGAGCCACTTTTTCAGTGTCTTTATCCAAAGGTGGAAAATTATGTGGAGCTTTATGAGCCCATGAGACAGAAATTCTTTCATTCAATCTATCATCCGCATTTACTGAGCACAGCCATTCCAGGTGCCTCACTAGTTACAGGAAGGGTCCTGGAGCCTCGGAGGTGATGAGCACATTTCCCTCACTCAAGGGGCTTAGGGTCTGTGAGTGAAGCAGTAACTCTTCCTTCAGGACAGTGTGGTATCCCTGATGCAACACAGAGACAGGCATACAGTGACACCTGGTATTGGTGGGACAGGTGAGAGGGACTCAGGATGAGACTTCACAGGTAAATGCAGGCTGCTGTTACAAGGACAGGTGCTACCATGGCTTTAGTAAAGGAACAATGACACTCAGGACATCTGTGAACTGATTAAATTTAACTGAGCTTGGTTGAGTGTAAGGGTGGGAAACAGCAAAGAGAGGCAAACACCATAAAAGACTGCTTAAGTCACATCAAGGGCAGCATTCAATGGCGATATCTTCAGCGAGTGCCCATTAGCTGCAGGATAAAATTGAGAATTCTGGCCTCTTTGAATTTTAACCAGAATGATATCATTTTGCTTTTTCACATCCTTGCAGCAAAGAGAACAAAAATATAAGTGCAGAATCTGAGTGTGGCATCTGTTGAGATCAGCTACAGCCAGTCCTTTCTCCCACTTACTTGGTGACCTTGGGTCCAGGAGAGAGGTGGAGCAATACAGATCCTCATTACAAATTCCAAGTCCACCCCCAGTGGCCACATGGAGATGAGAATCATTTCTCATTCGCATGAAGTCATTTTTAAAATGCCTGCTTTTCATTAGGCAGGTAACATGATAGCCCCTCTGGGGCTGCACATGAGGCAGAGTGGAGCAGCCTTTTCCTACAATTGTGGCATTTCTTTGCCTGCTTGCCTCCTTTGCAGAGTGTGGCCTAGTCTTTTGTCTTTTGTTCAAAGAACCATGCCTAAATCTTAGACTCCATAGTTTTCTCCATTGCCACTTTGTTTTTGTTTGTTTTGATATGCATCTTTTTGTAGAATGGGCTACTTACAAAAAGGTACTGGCTCTTTGCCTACACAAGTGTCTGCACAGGTTGAGTGTGCCCCAGGTGTGATTTCTTCTGTGTTCATTCACATGCACTTCTCATTATGCCATTCCCAAGGGCTGTGAAAACATTTTCTTGCACGTCCCCTAAACAACCACAGCTATGAATTGGCAAAGGACAATTGCAAAAGCACGCTGTATTTAAAGTGTAGCAAAAGGATCCTCTATTTCACAATAGCTATCATACGTTTTGGTCCTCATTCAAACTTTCGGTTTCTCACACCAGAGAAACAATGTGGTATTTACAGGGGAACGTGGGAGGGGGCCAGGGGAAAGGAAGGAAACAATGAAGATAGAAGGAAAAAATGGAAACAATGCTCTTGTAAATAAGGAGGGGATGAGGGGTTGAAGGAAGGGGAAGAGAATGGGAAAAAATAAGAATCAAGATAGACCATGTACAGGTACAAATTTCCGGATGAATGTGATCATAACGTATACCTAAAATGAACCAGGGCCGGGAATTTAGCCCAGTGGTTCCGCCACCTGCCTTGAAAGCGCAAGGTCCCAAGTTCAATCCCCGGTACAAAAAAAAAAAAAAAAAAAAAAAAAAAATCCAATAAACTTAATTAATTAAAAAAACTAAAAAGAATCAGATCTCTCAGATTTAAAGACCCAATCCAAAAATGGGCATCTGAAATGAATAGACATTTCTCGGATGAAGAAATACAAACAGCAAATAAATATATGGAAAAATGTTCAATATCACTGGTCATTCAAGAGATGTAAATTAAAACAATGCTAAGATTCCATGTCACTCCAGAAAGAGTTGCTATTATCAAGAAATCAACCAATAACAAATGCTGACAAGGCTGTGGGAAAAAGGACCCCTTCCCCACTGTTGGTGGGAGGGCAGACTGGTGCAAGCACTGTGGAAATCAGTGTGGAGATGCCTCAAAGAACTAGGAATAGAAGTTCCATTTGATCCAGCTATTTCCCTGCTGGGGATCTTCCCAAAAGAATTAAAAGCATCATACCACAGTGATACACACACACACACACACACACACACACACACACACACACATATATTTATAGCAGCACAGTTTATAATAGCTAAATCTTGGAAACAACCCAAATGCCCATCAACTGGTGACTGAATAAAGAAGATGTGGGGTTTTTATAAAATGGAGTACAGTTCAGCTATAAAGAATGATAAACTAGAGATATGTATGGTTAGAGGCCACACTCTTAAGTGAAATGAATAGGACACAGATGTGTAAATACCGAATTATCTCTCTGATGTGAGAAACTGAAAGTGCAAATGAGGACCAAAATGTATAATAAAGATAATGTGAAATAGGAAGAAAAAGGTTCGAAGGAGAAGTTGGAGGGAGTGGGGGAAAGGAAAGAAGGGAAAGAAAAAAATATGAGAAAAGAAGGAAAAAACGGAAACAAAGCTTTTGTAAATAGGAAGGGGTGGAGGGGTAGAAGGGAGGGAAGGGGAATGGAAAAAAAAACTAAGATATATCATGTACAGGTACAAATTCCCAATGATAAATGTGATCATATATTCCTAAAATGTACCAATAAACTTAATTTTTAAAAAATTATTGTGAAGCAAAAAGTTTCACTATATTTTCCAGGTTAGCCCTAAACTTGCAATTCTCCTGCTTCAATTTCCCAGAGTGCTGAGTTACAGACATGCACCACCACACCTGGTTTTTTTCTGCTCCTTTGAAAAATTGAGTACGCAAGTGTTCTCATCAAAGGCAGATGGGTTGGCTGGTAAATCATCACCTTTTCTGACTCCAGAGTTTGAAAATAGGCCCAGGAGCCAACAGGAGCAGACCTGAGAGTGAAGCAACATGAAGCCGTCACGGTGTCTGGAGCCTGGACAAGCTGCCCTTGCTTTACATCTGCCCCTAAGGATCTCAAAGGGGATTCTGGGGGAGAAACCTTCTGTGGGACCCAGAGCTGGTTGTGAGGCAAGGACAATTCAAGCTCCTTCACAGGAGGAGCAACCAAGACTGAGCGGTCAGCTTGGCTTGGTCGGGCACCGGTTACGGGAGCTGATTTCCCAGTTTATCCTTTTTCATTTGTTTAACTTAACAGACGAAAAATGATATATCCGTTTACAGCGTCACACAGTGTTTTGAGATATGTGTATATTATAATGTGTTTAAATCAAGCTAACTAACATATTACCACCTATTCACGGTGATGAGAGCATTCGAAATCTACTGTCTTAGCATCTTCCATGTACACGATGCACCGTGATTAACAATAGCCATCATGGGGCCCGGGATTTAGCTCAGTGGTTCTGCTGCCTACCTCGCAAGCACAAGGTCCCGAGTTCCATCCCTGGTACCAAAAAAGACAAACAAACCCACAAAAAAACCCAAAACCAATAGCCATTAAGTTATACAGCAGGCCTCTAGGACTTACTCCTTTTGACACTCTGTGCCCATTAACCCACAAGTCTCCTTTCCTGCATACCATCCTCACGCCAGACTCAGCCCCTGCTAACTGCCTTCCTCTTCCTTGAGTCTATTAACTTGATTTCTGTTAAAGATTCCACACAAATGAAGACATCCAGTATTGTCTTTCTGTGCCTACAATGTCTTCCAGCCTCATCCATACTGTTGCAAATAACAGGATTTCCTTCTAGTTTAAGGCTGAATATTATTCCATTGTGAATATGTTTCACATTTGCTTGATTCACTGACAGGCATTTAGGTTGATTCCATATCTCGACTATTTTGAATTGTGCTGCAAGGAACTTAGCAATGCAGTTATCTCCTCAACATTTCATTTCCTCTGGAATATTGGCATTTAATTCAGGCCTTTGAGGTAAGCTGAATTGGGGCAAGGGGTAGAGAGGCCAGTGAAGATGGCAAGGAGACGTAAGAAGTCAGCTTGGTTGGGAGAAATAGGCTTCCGGGAAACATCTCTTAGACAGACATGAGATGGTCCCTGAGGGAGGAAGGTATTATAATCTAGGATGCAGGGGATCTAGGCACGATTTTAGGCTCCTGGTTCCAGTAAGGAATGAGATTGTCAGCTTTGAGACCCAGTGTGCTCTCCACTCACAGATGGAAGAGGGCTGGCCGAGCCAATGCTTCCAGGACTGGAGGACTGCAAAGCCAGATGGCAGTACAGACTTTGGGGCCTCGGAGGGACCAAGGAAGGAAAATGCTTCCCCCGGGCTTCCTTCCTTCCAGCCGGCTCCCACTCCACTCCTCTTTGGACACTTGGTTTTCCTGCCCGTTGACTGCTCAGCTCCTGCCTGGGAGCCTGGGATCTCATTTAGTCTGTCAGAGCCAAGTCCTGTGTTCGCCAGCTCATCACAAATCACAGAGCTGTGGAGAGGCTGAGGAGCCCAAGTCCACTCGGGATAGAGCCCTGCCGCCAGCCTTTAGCCACTCCCCCACCCCCCGGCAGGGTGGGAATCTGCTAACAAGATGCTAAATCCAGACACACTATTTTCTTCTAGTCACTTAAAAAATTTTTTTAAAAACCACGTTTGACATGTTTAGTACGGTGCAAGATACCTGTGCTACTCAACCCAGAAAATGAGTTAAAATGTTCCTTTGTAGAGATTTGGTCTAGGAATGCAATACCAAGTTTTACACTGTAGAATGGATATTATTCTCTTTCCATCATTTAGAGTAATAATTTCACTTGGTACAAACTCCAAGGGTTCAAGCAGACAGCCATGTGTGACAATGACTCTTGGTTACAGTGACCCCCTGGCCTCCACCTGAGTTCTGGTTCATTGTCTTTGGAGCTCAGGCCTTCAAAACCAAACTCCACCTCTAGTGATCAAATTACTTCTTCCTTGCCTCCCTGTGAGATGGAAAACAGACAGACATAAGCCAGTTCCAGTGATTCATACCAAAAGATGTACTTAACGGGAATAATAATGCAAACTATGTTCAGCTGGATTCCCACATGCATTCCTCTCCCTCTCTCCTGCTGACCATGACTGGACTCCTGACTTAATTTCTGAGGGTAGGAATGGGCAATAATGAGAAGCAGGGAAAGGTAGGGTAATGAGGGTCATGCTCGCCTTTGAATGAACAAGAGGAAGGAAACTCTCCCACCTTTTCCTCATTCCTCCAGTCGGCCTGCTGAAAGCTCAGTTAGAAGTTGAACTCAATGTCAAACTGTGCCAGTCTCTCCACCCAGCTGCCAATGATAAGCACTCTTCAGGCTCCCCAGCATGGTTTCCTCTGTTGATGAATTTCCTCACTTTATACAGCTTTAGGGGAACCAGGGTCCCTTCCTTCTACCAGAGATAAAGTCTTGCTACTCATTCTCCCAGCCTTCTCCACAACTAGGACATGACCCTGTGGTTTAAGAGTGATCAGTAAGTAGCACCTATCCAGCATTCAAATCTTGAAGGAGTAATATGTGGGCTAAGGTTCAGTTAAAGCTACATACTGCGGCTTGGAGAAACTTGTTACCCAGTGGGGAATAGCCAGAAGGCCCTGCATCAGCTTACAGGAGCTGCTGCCTGCCACACTGTGATTGTGACCTCACTTTGCTGTTCTCTTTGGAGGCCCTTTCTTTGGTTTTTCTACCAATAAGCATGGTTACCTGTTGACCTTCATGTAAACCTTTCTTCTGTTTAAATCAAGTAGATCCACTTTTGTTGTTTGTAGCCCAAAATGCATCCAAAATACAAAAGCATGCAAATCACATTGGAATAGATCAATTTCCTGCCCACTTTGTGGATACCAAGAATTAGCCATGCATCTTGCTATAGCTCAGGAAGTGTGTGCACAAACAGCCATGTGTCACTTCTCGAAAGAATTTACATGACCAGCCTATAGTTCACTCTGCCTCCCTTCCTTCTGCCACAGACTATCCATGTTTCAATAAACCAGAAGTCATTCAGCTCATTCTGTAAAGGTTTTAAAGCAGAGCTCTTTGGTGTTGGGGCCACAATTTCTCTGTTGCAGTGCCTCAGCAGAACTCCCTCGTGTTGTAGAGCAACAGGAGTCACAAACACTGTGCACATGAACGATCATGTCTATTTTTCAACAAAATTTTACTTGCAAAAATATATGGCAGGACTGATTTGGCCTATGACCTTGTAGTGTCCAAACTTTGAGCAGCCCTACCTACCTTAGTCTGGAATTAGGAGACAAGGAGTGAAAACAGCAACCTACAGTGAGCATGTGACTGGAGTGAGAAATACAATATTGTATTTGTAAGTCACTAAGGTTGTGGGGTCATTTGTCACCACAACACAACTCCGCCTATGCTGACTGATTCATGAGTACCACAAGACGACCTCCATGCAAGTAAGCAAGGCTGATTGCATATGATTTGAGCAAGTTGGGTCAACAGAGTGAGGCAAAGACTTCTTTACATTTCAAAGAGCAAAAGCAAATCTCCTTTACTTTTGTGATAGTTTCAAACTGACCACTGGTGGCTGTAGCCCCATGACCCTAATCATCCCAGAGAAGCAGTGTCATTCCGTCACATGACACTGGCCCAGAGACCTGCATTCTGGCTGTCCTTCCATGTCAAGTTAGTTGCTTGACTCCAGAGTACTGTCCTTGTTGCCCAGGCCTCAAGTTCCCCATATGGAAAACACAAAATATGCTGGCCCAGAAGCATCTTCTCCAACCCTGCTACTCCCAGGCTTTTGTGAGACCATTGTTTACTGCATGACTGACAACAACAGGAGGTTCCAAAATGTCAACAGGGAACTGAAAGCTCCTTTTGAAATAGATCCTGTCTGCTGGCACAGACATGGTGAACAAGGACAGAATTCTTGGAAAAGTGGGGTCATTCTGCAGGCTCACAGGAAGCAGCCTGATGGAGCCCACAGAACACAGTCATGTGGAGGACACGTGCGTTTTGTGCCCATGCTTCTCGAAATCCCTGCTGGGAACTCAGTACTCAGCAGTTCAGCCACTCTTGGCCTCTGGAATAAATTCTTTCACCCTCCACTGTTGTTTCTAAAGTATGCTCTCATCTCAGATTTAGTAGAAATACACAGAATCAAGGCAAAAAGCAGAAAATGGACCTTCTTGTTTCTTTATTTTTTGCCTGTAGCAGCACAGAGGACCTTGCCAGAGCCAACAGTATAGAAGCCAGAACCAGCCCGGTACCAGGTGCCCATGGAATCTGTGTATGTGAAATTCCAGTTTAATCTCCATGCCAGAGGTTTAAGCCCTGAATTCTGACTCAGTCCTTGGCAGAGACAGGGCTTTCTGCTGACTGGTAAATTTCCACCCTCCAAATCCCTACAGGCCAACTGGTAGCTCAGTAGCCTCCAGGCTGTGGGCAAGAGACTAATGGTGCTGCCCACAACTCTGGCAAGGGGCAGTGTCACAGGAAGGGCCAGGGGCTCCAAACCCTCAGCTAGGTACAAACTCAGTCCCAGTCACCAGCTACAAAGTATACGCCTGCCACCCTTGTCCTCCTTTTACCTGTGGCTGGCAACTATGGGCTGTCAAACTACAGGTCAACTCAAGCCTAGCATTCATTTTTGCTGGAACACAGCCATGCTCACTGGTTCATATATTGCCTGGGGCTGATTTTGTGTTACAAAAGCAATGGTGAGACATTGAAACAGAGACCATAGGACCTGTGAAGCTTAAAGTATTTACTAACTGGCCCTTTGCAGAAAAAGTTGTCCAGCCCTTGGCAAACAGTGTTGTCTCCCAAAGATGGTTATGCATCATTTCCCCATCAGTATCTCTGAAAATACTGTCAGGCCATTCTTCAGGATGACCAGGTGGACATGGGACTCCGAAGTTGAAGTAAAAGTTGAATGTGTGTGTTGGGGGGGAACATGGCAGTTGGTGTGCATGCATTAAGAATAGAGCTTCAAGAAAAGAAAGCTAAAACAATCTGAATGTTTAACAGGTTTAAGTACAAGCTTTGAAGGGAGGACTCTGGGAGGGCAACAAGCTGAGATCAGGAGAATGCTGGCCCTGGAAAAGAAATTCAACTGTTACGATGATTACTGATACTAGAGTAGGGTAAGGGTTTTCACACTTTTTACAATATTTACTGTCCCCTCTGAAGCCACACAAGGTTTATGAGAATGTGTGCTCTACCCTGGAGAGATAGGAGCCCTGACGTAGCCCCAGGAGGTGAGATGGGACTAAGATCCATTTCTTCTACTCTTGAAGCCAGGGCTCTTTCGCCCCAGACAGTGAAACTGACTTCCAGGTCCTCCTCAGGAGGAGGTCGTCCCCTCTGACCTAGGGGCAAGATGCCAATTCAGAGCCCATGCAGGACAGAGGAGAGGAGAGGGCTTGGCTGCCTCTGGCCTTGCCTTGCAGCGCAGCAGGCCTCTACAGACTCCAAACACCACCCCCCATGCCTCGATTTCCTTTATTTTTGACTTTGGATTTACACACGAACTTTAAAACTATAATAAGTCCACACCACAGGCAAGGCACCTGACGTGTACTACACTTTGTTATGGCTTAGATCTAAAATGTCCCCCCAAATTCTCTGTGTTTGGAAGGCAGCTGAATCATGGGGTGCTGCACACATCAGCGGATTCATCCACTAATGAATTCAGCAGCTAACTAAGCTGTTAGGAGGTGGGGTCCAGTCAGAGGTGATTGATGGAGCGTGACCTGGAGGGTGTTTCTTGTCCCCATCTCCTCCTTTCTGCTTTCTGGCCTCTACAATGGGAACAGCTTTTCATCTGCGGGCCTGTCTGTCACATCGTCTCTGCCTTGGAGCTGCTCGACCATAGACTGAAGTAAAGCTCTTCTCCTCTAAATTGTAGGTCTCCAGTATTATGTTTCAGCAAAGACCGCATCTTATATATATAATTAAGTTAATTCTAACAACTCTGTGAGCCTGGTAGTACATCTGTTTTTAAATAACACTCACACCCAGAGATGTTTAGTGACTGACCTGAGATCACACAGCTGACAAGAGGCAGAAACAGAACCGGGGTCAGCTCCAATCAGTGCTCTTCACAGCCACGGACAGCTCTAAGGCCAGGGAAGATACTGAGTTGCATGTCCAGAGGGGAGGTGGAGAAAGACAATGTTACTGGGAGAGAGAAAGATCCACCAGTGCCCTTCACAGACAAGGACGCGTTCCTGCCACAGCAGCTTGGGAAACACTTTAGATACAGGGAAGAATAACAAAGAGAACCCGAAACCTTGCATCTCCCCATTTTCTCACTTCACAAAACCTGTCTTCAGTTTTTAATTAATGCTGTTTTGATTATTAACATGAAGCTTCAGTATTTGTGAGCAATAAGAATGAGATTAGGATGAAAAAAGAAGGAAAGGAAACCTAGTTGTAACCCTGTGTACTCCCTTAGAGCATGAGCACATTTCCTCCCTGTACAGGGCAGAAGAAAGATCTCAGACAAAAAAGAAATACAGATTGGGAAAGTTTTGATCCTATTTCTTAGCCACATTTCCTAAGCATTTTTTTTTGATGTACACCACGACTAGTGAGAAGACACACGAGAAGACTCGTGTATGTATGTGTGCATGCACATGTGCATGTGCATGTTTGTGTGTGTGCTAGTGTGGGAACTAGCTACAGACTCCCTCTCTATCAACAGCACCGACCTGCTGCGCACATTTTATCTGGTCTTTGTGGCTCGGGAGGTCAGAGACACTATTCCGGGGTAGGACCTAGGGAGGGGAGGAAGTGGAAACAAATATACTTTTGCAGCAAAGGGACCTGATTACAGGCAGTGCCCACCCTCAGCCCCCATAAGTGTGCCCATTCAGTGTAGGAGCAGATCCACAACATCACCAAAGCTCCTCCAGCAGCTCTACTGGCTCAGCAGAAGCTGCTCCTGCTTGGGGGAGGGTGTCTCAGGGACACAGCTATCCCCAGTCCTGGGTGACTGAGGACAGAGGCGAATGGAGCACTTGGCAGGGTGGCAGTGCCTTGCCTCAGTTGAGCACAGCTGACAGTGAGCACCTCCTCTGAGCCATCCGTCTGGCATCTGTCTGGGCTTTAGTGTCTGTGAGCTCTGGGACTTCACACACTCTCCTTACTCAGGCCTCTGAGGTTTGGGACCACGAGCTGTGAGCTAGTGTCTGGGAGGATGGAGATAACAAATACGTAAAGTGCTAGGATGAGGCGTTAGCTGCTGCTGTTGTTTCTGACAAGCCCCTCGAGTCAGACGCCCCACCCAAGCAGATCCACTACCCCAGTGCACAGGAGCACAGAGATAGCAAGAAACCAGCAGCCGCCCTGCTGCTCTCACCACTGCCCTGTTTACCAGCCCCTGTTTACCAGCCAGGCCCATCACCCATGGGACTCTAAAATTTTCCACTCTCTTGACCAGTGCCCTCTCCCTTACCTGAAATGCCCCATATCAACCATGGGCACACTCTTCTCAGTGCCAACGGCCTTCTTGCCCTTGGCCCATCTGCACCCAGATGGCCGTAAACTCATCGCATGTTGCTTAGACTTTGTCTGCTTCAGTGGTCTCAATAGTGCCTGTCTGACCTTACAGTTTCCAGATACCTTACTGTGGCTTATAATGCCCATACTGCCTCCCCTTCCTTCCTGCATTCAGAACATTGCACTTTTTTCAGTGGGGTCCTTCTGGTGACCATGCTGTTTCTCAGCCAGGTTGTTCCCTCTCTACACTTACTGCTCTGCACTGGCCATGTCTCCATCCTCCTGATATAGAGTGAATAGACGTAACTCCCAAATCTGCTAGGTATCCGAAACATAAGTTCATGTTCTCTAAAATAAAAGAATGAATTGTAGAAACAATGAAGGTTAAGAGTAGGAAGAACTTATTGAGAGAAAGAAAGCTTCTAAGAGCTGTAGGAGGACCAGAAAGTGGGTTGTCCAGGATCTCAATTCCCAGGGGGTTTTTATGGAGCAAAGCCCTGAGGTGGGATGGGATCAAAGTGGGACAAAACTATAGCCAACTAATAAGAGCCAATGGGAAATCACAGTATGTGTACAAGGTGGGACAAAAATCATAATCAACCAATAAGATTACAAATTCAGTAACCCGAGTAATATTGATTAAATGGGGATCAAGTGAGAAAACAAGTCAGGTAGCAAGCATACATACAATGAACAAGGAATTTCCAGGTAGGAAATGGGCTAGGGAGATTAATGTCTATTTAGAATATCAATCATCGCTATTTATCTCTAGAGGAATTAAGTAGGTGTAGTACTTTTTCTTTTTTTACAATGTGGAACTTCAGAGAATGTCTCCATTGTCTTTCATGGGGCCTGCTGGGTCTAACTGCCTACAAGATATGAATAAAAAAATGTACATTTTTCTGTTAAATACTGCAAAAAGTCAGCCTGTCCAATCATGAGACATCCCTGTGATTTCTCAGCTACAGAGCAGAGAGAATAAACGTAGAAATTACCAGTCATGGGTTTTTGGGACTAGACATAGCTTTGTTCAGAGGATGACCCCAGACAACTCCCACCCTTCAGGTCGGGAAATAAAAGCCCCCAAGTTGAAGTGTCCTTGCCAAGGTCAATCATGTGGTTGTTCTGCAGGTAGCTAAGATAGTTAGAAATTATTATAAGGCAGTTAGATAAAGCTGTGTCCTCAGCATAGAAAAATAATTGACGCACATTCACTGGATAGCATTATAAAAAGAGCGAAACTATTACACCCCTGCACTTCCCTTAGGGATTAATAGCAGTGATTAATACTCTAAATAGGTATCAGTCACCTGGGTAGGGGACCAAGATCCTAACCATCCCTCCCAGGAAAGATCCCTGACCCATCCCTTACCAAAAATCTTTGTTAATTCCCTGTGCACTTGCTACATGATATGTTTCCCCATTGGATCCCCATTTAATCAATAATACCTAAGTGACTATACTTGTTGTAATCTTATTGGTTGATCATAGTTTTGTCCCACCTCGTGTCCATTTTGTGATTTCCCAATCGATCAATAATACCTAAATGATTGAACTTGTAATCTTACCAATTGACTATAGTTTTGTCCCACCTTGAATCCACCTCACCTTGTGGCATTGTTCCATAAAAACCCCTGGGAAATAGGGTCCCCAGGCAACCCACTTTCAGGTCCCCCTTCTTTCTCTCTTAAACAGAAGCTATCTTTCTCTCAATAAATTTTTCCTACTCTTAACCTCCGTTATTCCTAGAATTCATTCTTTGATTTTAGAGAATATGAACTTGTGTTTCAGATATCTAGTTGTAGCAGTGACAAGATCTCTCAGGGTATGATTTCTCCAAAAATGTTGTATGAATCATAAACCAAGAATGTGATGTATTTGCCTTACCCCTCCATTGTAAGTTTATGATTATGTGATCTCAGAAGGAATCCAGGGGCAACTGAGATTAATGTAAGGAACTGATTTAGTTAGCATTCCTATACTCTTTGGATCAAAAAGACTACCCCACCCAAATTTCTAATAAATTCATATTGCTTATATTTTAAATCTTCTTTAATAAACTTAGCTTCGCTACTTCCTAAGACACATTTGTCACAGGTGGTTATTTGAAACCAAAGAAAAAGTAACAATATTAATGAAATCATCCACAGACAGAATCACTGGATGTCCACAGACAATAAGATTTCAGTGAAAATTTCTTGATTGGCAAGAAGGACCAGAAAAGAACACCTGAAGGCACATACTCTCATAATGAGTTTTCAAGGCTGTATTGCCTGTACCCTGTATATGGTTAGCTAGACTGACAGTGGCCCTTGCTTATGTAGAAAACCCCAAATGGATAAATGGAAAGGAATTTATCCTTATTAATTCTGAAACCCAAACTCTACACATCCAGGTGAAAGAAAGTTATTTTAGAAAAAAATTTAGCCTGATGTGAAAGATAGCACTCTGATAGTCACTTTTGGTGCATATGTAGACGGCATTTCATAATCTGCAGTGGGAGTTCAGACATTGCTGTTTGAACTCAATGCAACTCCAAAAACTATTGTTCTGATTATACACAAAATATCTGTAATTTATAAACAGTGGGTTTTGCCTATTCTTTTGGGATAGAGCTAAGTGTGACTAAAAGCTTAGTCAAAGAATGAGAGAAAACACTTGGAAATCCTGTATCTGAGAAGAGCTCAACATCCAGAATATATAAAGACCTCTAAAGCTCAACAACAACAAACAAACAAATCAAAAATAGATGAAAGACTTGAATAGATATTTCTCCAAAGAATATATACAAATGAGCAATAAGCACATAACAAAATGCTTTACATCACTAATTATTAGAGAAATGAAAATCAAAACTACAACTGCAATGATATGCCACTTCACAGCCATTAGAATTGCTATGATAAAATAACAGAAAATAAATATTGGTAAGCACATGTTGGTGGAAATGTAAGGTGGTACAGCCACTTTGGAAAATGGTATGGTCATTCCTCAAAACATTAAAAATATAATTAAAAGTATAACAGAACAATTCTACTTCGGGGTAGAATGATGGAACTTGAAGGCAATGTGCTGAGTGACATGAGCCAGTCATAAACAACAACAACAACAACTATGTGATTCCATTTGTATGAGGAACCTAAAATAGTTAAAATCACAGAGGCAGAAAATGGAAAGGTGGTTACCAAGAGCCTGAGGGAAGAGAGCTGAAACAAAACAAAAATGATTTTCATTTCTACTCCATCATCAATGACACTAAAGCTTCTAATACTTTAAATTATCCCTATTGTACTAATGAGACTTAATGCTGATTGTTAAAAGGGAGTAAAATATAAGAGGTCACTATTTGGGTAAAAAGTCAATGAATTCAGCTGACTCCCACATTTACCCAGCTAGCTGGTGGGGTGGAACTGAGAGCCAAGCTGAAGATCAGCAGGCATGTGCGCCACAAACAGAGTGGGCCCCCACATGTGCATTCGATTTCTCAGTTTTCTATTGTCAGTGCTGGTTTGGAAAGAAGATAGAAGCAAAGGAAGAGAATACCCTCAGACCACGTATACTTTTTTGCAAAATGCACACCCAATGCAAATAACACAGGAAAGTTAGCTGAGGGGCATAATTTGTTACACAAATAAACAAACACCATTTGGTTCCATCTGTGGCTACTGCAGTTATAATGAAAATCTAAAAACAACTGTAATGCTTCTAACCATAAAATTATAAGGCAAGAAAGTGGATTTAGATAACTCTAAGAGCCTTAATTATATGTTTGTAAACTCACACACAAAGCTTTTACTCAAATTTAGCTCTGGCTCAAATAGCACACCCAAAGCACAATTTTTATTTTGCCCTTTCCTCTGCTGCATGGATCTAAGACCCCAGGCATTGGAAAGCTCCATCCTTATGAAAGAGTAAGTGATGCTCATGGAGAAGAGGGTGGAGAAAAAGCAGTTTAATGTGGCAAAGAAGCCAGAGAGATAGGATCCATTGTATGCAGGTGCTCCTGGGACCTGAAGACAAGATCTGGCCAGCATTCCAGTGTCAGAACTATAAGCCAGAAGTCCAATGTCTTCACTTTCCAGGGATTCAGAGAGGTCAAACAATTTCCTCGGGTCACACAGGAAGTTAGGACTCAAATTACTAGAGCCCTGGTTTAAACATTCTTATTCTTCACCTCTGCCTGTGCAAGGGCATGGTGGCAGCAGCATGTCCTGGGGCTGACAATCACAACCCAGTGAGAGCCGACCAAGTATCCAGCTGAAGTGAGGCAGCCCTGTCTCCTCAGTGACTCCAATCTCTGCAGAAGGGCACAGAGGAGAACTGGCCACTTCCGCTCCGCTGTCCAGTCCCTAACACGAGCTGGGGCCAGGAAACCAAGGCAGCAGTAGTGCCAGTAGATGGATGGCACCAACCTCCTGCGTGTCGCACTTGAGCCAGAACTGGGCGAGGAGAAGGGAGTGAGCCAGCACCCAAGGCAGGAACGTCCCAGAGACCAGGGAAGCGGCAGAATGTAAAGCAGAGCAAGACCCAAAAGCATGGCTGAGCAACTCTGCAAATAGTGAAACCACTGAATCATACACTTTAAATGGGTAAATCATGTGTTATGGAAATGACATCTCAATAAAATTGATATCAAAAAATAATCAAAAGTAAAATTTAAACAATAAATAAAGTCCCTTGTGTTTTTCAGGTGTGCATTTTCACAAGCCTTACCAGTGTTTCCTTACGATAACACAAGGGAAATCCACACCATGGGGTGGTATGGGTTCTCACTGCCCCTGCCCTGCTCCCTGTGCTGTCTTGCTTCAGGGGCCTCTTCATGGGCTGAGGCTAATCAGGGACTGGATTCCCAGGAAGACTGTGGTGACCCCCCAGCGCCCACATCTGTAGCATTTGACAGAGCCCTTTAATGCTTTAACCCAGATGTCTCTATTCTAAGGCACAGGTCCTGAACCTAGAAGAGAGGAAGACATACTCAAAAGGTGTACCTGTTAAACAGTCATCTGTGAGTTGTTCAGTTTGACTCCCAGAACCACCTGCCATATTAAGAGAGTGCAGTGTAGAGACTGGAATTTGTAAGAGCCTTGCAGACCAACGGGACTAAAATGTTTTTTAGGTCCAGGCAACTTTCTGTCCCCTGATCCAAGTAATAGGAGATAACTGTTTACTTTTTCTTTTTAAACCTTTATAACTAAAGGAGCAGGAAGTAGAAAAAGATATTTTTAAAGGATTTTTTCTTTTAATGTTTACCCACAATTTCTGTATTCTGAGTCAGAACACAGAAAATGACAAATAGGTTCAGACCATCTTAGAAGAATAATGAAGACAGACATTGAAAACTGTATAAAACAAATTTATCTGGCCATCTGCTAAAGGGCTCACTTTAACACAGTAACATTTAACTCTAAATATCCCCAATCAGGCTCAATTTCCCGTGGAGCCATTGCTATGAGTTCCTGAGAGCCATGTGGATGGAGGGAAGATAACTTCGCATAGGTTTCAAGGAAAACATCTTTAGTCTCTTCTGCTTTTAGACATCATGTCTCTGGAATGTGTTAGCCATAGTTGTTTCTCTTCTCTAGTTTCTAGACCAGTTTCAGGTTGTTGAAACTCAAGGCTGCTGAAAGGGAAAAGCAAATTATTTCAATGCAAGGAAAACACAAATGGCAGCATCAAGCCCACATAGCCCATGCCCCATGAAGCAAGAGCGTGGGTTAGGGTGCCTCAAAGGAATACTGAGGAGTGATCTTACCATAGAAAAATGCAGGCCCCAGCTTGCAGCATCTATGAAACTACAAGAAACAGCAACAAAAGAGGATAGTTTTTTTCTGTTTTTAGGGGAAGAGTGGTGGTGATCAGACAACTCCTGTCTACTGGGGTTAGACATGAAGTCATATGAGCACCCTAGGTAACAGAGCTCAAGGAGCACTCTTCTGACAGGACCTCCAACAGCTGTCCTGTGCTGGTTTCCAGGCATCTGTCATGGATGCAATGTCACCTTATTGCTTTGTTTTTAGGATACATGGGGAAGGGAGGGAATCCATATGTCAAAATCCATGATGAGGTGTTAGCAAGAGAAGAGTATAATGGCTATAGTGCTTTAAACAACTTAGCTACAAACTTTTGTCTTGTTGTGGTAGTGTTGTTGGTGGCGTTTTGGTTTTATAAATCACAGCTTCTCACTCCTGAATTGAAAACCCTAATAAGTAATTGTGGCTCTTGTTGCAGCATATCATCACCTAGGTCAATGGATATGGAGTAAAGGTATTTGGCCAATTGTTCTCTGGAATGGCAAGGCCAAGTTTTCCACATGATCAAAAAAGGAACAACCCTATGACCTAACTGAATATAGGAGCCAAAGACCTCTGGACTTTGCCTTCAGCTAATGTCTTTCTTTTTACAAAAGAAAGAAGTCAGTACCCAGTTAGAACCAAGTTGTTTAATTTGTACAATGTAAAGACAAAGTGAAGATAAGAAACAATTAGCAGAGAGTAGATATAGACAGCAGCTAAAGAATGAGCACAAGATAGATTTTTAAGCTTCCCTACTCCTACCTCATCTGTACTACAAGTTCCCATAACTGCTTTGCATAATGAAAGGTGAATGCCTCAAAATGAAAGGTAAGTGTTTCCTTCACAAGAACTGTATTTGTTTCTTGTCAAATATCTTTTACCCTCAAGTCCTTTAGAATTATGGGATGTTGTATGTTCATAAGCACCCGGTAGTCAAATACAACTGGTCTTTCTCATAAAAATATATGACTCAAAGTTGAATTTATTTTACTAAGAAGCCACTCTGCTAATCCAAACTCCTCTTTCCAGATACTGAACCTTAAACATGAGGATAATTTGGGGACCTCTTTTGGAGGCCCTATCCGAAGAGTGTTTCTTCACTTCTATTAACTAGGGTTATTGTATCATTTAATGTCTAAGTGAGATACTTGGAGAATAAAAAAAGGGTTACCTTAGTCCATTTTGAGTTGTTACAACAGAGTACCACAGTTTGGCTAACTTTTAAACAATAAGAGTTTACTTGGCTCACAGTTCTGGAGACTGGGAAGTCTAAGATCAGGGGCTATGCCTGGTGAGGGGCTTCATGTTGCGTTATAATATGGTGGCAGGTGTCACATGGTAAGACCATGAAAGTTGAGGGTGAAGTTGCTTTATGACCCACTTCTGCAAGAACACTCATCCATTTATGAGGGCAGAATCTCATGATTAAATCACACCCTAAAGTGCTGGCTTCAGCAGTACATATACACTAAATCACATCCTAAAGGTTTCACCTCTCGACACTGTTGCACTGAGGATCAAGTTTCCACATAGTAAACTTTGGGGACACATTCAGGCCACTGCAGGAGGCTGTAATTATTCCTGAACAATATGTATGAGCTGAGACATATAGTCGCCCTGTGACTGCCTCATGACCCTGTAACATTTTCCCATTCTATTTTCTGTGTAACTATGATTTCTTTACCAGTCTGGGGAATTTGGAAGGTTCCCTCTCCTCTCTCTCTCTCTCTCTCTCTCTCTCTCTCTCTCATCTCTTAGCTTTTAAAAAAATGAATATAGTTATATTGAAAATTGTTTTTTACCCTGTGAACACTTCTCCAAATACTATTTCTCTCATAAGGAAGTATTTGTGCCCACACTGAATCTATTCAACTGAAAATCACCACACTAGGCAGAAACATTCCAGTTCTTGAGAACTTCAGCATGAAGTGTGCTTCAGGAAAGAGAGAGATGGAGGGTGCCAGTGGCTTTGCCCCAGTGAGCAAGAGCTGCTCACTTCAGGGCAAGAAGGATAAGGAGTGGCCTCATTCAAATGCAGAGTCTGATTTAGGTCTAGAGGCTATTGAAATGTTTGAACAGTTTCAATGAGAGTTAACTGTCAATGACTGACCACCAAACAAGTCTAGTCACCACTGCCTTTGACAAGGTCACCATATCAGCTACCTAGAGTCTAATGGAAGTACAATCAAGGCTAGTAGAAATGTTCTACACAATGTGGGAAATGACTGTACTTTAATTATTAGATTATTTAGAGGAACTGGACTTTGAAGGAGCAGAGATCAAAAAAGAATTTTTGTGGCAGAACATAAATAGTATTTTCACAATGTTGTCCTGGGAGATATAAAGGGTCAACAACTACCAGATCCTTCAGACTAATCTTGTCTGGAACAGTCCTTGGCATGTCACAGAGTCATATATGTTTCACTGTGGGTTGTGTCCTGGAAGGCAGTTATCCTAAACAGATTTGCCTTTGGAAAGATAAAAAGGTGTCTTAAGCATTGATATGCTTAAATAGTTTATTAAGTCAAGTTGTCCTACCTTCAACAAGATACACTTGAACAAAAGGGAGTCAGCAGGTGCTGGAAAGCTTTTGGGGTCCCACCAGATGGAAACGCTAAGTCACTGATTTGGGGCTTTCTATGGTTGAACATGGCCCCTAAAAGTTCATGTATAGAAGACAGTCCTCTAATTCATATGCAGGTGCTGTGTGGAGGAGAGGATTTTGGAAGCCATTAGGATTAAGTGAGGTTGTGAGGACGTTAGTGGTTTTAAAGGAAGAGGAAAAGAGACCTACACTAGCATGCTTACTCTGTCTCACTGTGTAATATCCTCCATGCCGTGATACAGCAAGAAGGCCCCTACCAGATGATGATGCCATGTTCTTAAACTTCTCAGCCTCAAGAAAGAAATGAATTTATTTTTCTTTATAAATTACTCATTCTCTGGTATTCACTTATTGCCACAAATGAGAGACTAAGATACAGGTGCTGGAAGTCCTTTAAACAGTTTCTCATCCATCCATTCAGCTTTAATCACTGATTACCAAATAGATGAGCAACTCATGTTTGGTCACTTCTGTCCTAACATGAGCAGTTTTGGGAGTTGTGTGAGATTAGTGAGCTTGGATTAAAAATCTTTACCTGACCTTAGTTGGTTGTATAAATTTTGTATGATGGTTCAGGGACAATTAAGGACAAGAAAACAGGTAAAACTTTTGAGTCTTTAAGGGCCCCAGAACTTGGAAAGTCGAAGTACAAGAGAAAAGTGTTTCCCATGCTAAAAAACAATCAACAAGCCCAGGGAAGCTCTGAGCACTGGTGACCTGCGTTTGGGAAATCTCTGTAAAACCCCAACATTGCTTCCCACCTGTTAGAAGGCAGTGAGGGTCACCAACTGGAAGCTACCCTGCTGCCCAGTGTTCAGGTCCTTCTGCACTTTACTAAGAGGAGCAGTGGTTTGCTGTGTTTTCTCATCTGAAGCAAATGAGTGAGCAAGAGTATTACTTTCCACTGAGGCTTTTTTATCCTTCTCCATTCTTGATTTATGGATGTGGTCAGAAAGGAAAGCCCTTGCCCACCACAATCTTTAGTTACCACTGCTGGATACTCCAATTTCACCCTGTATCCTCAACAACCATTCTCAACAGAGTAGAATCAGCAAGAGAATCAGAGGGGTGTGTTCCTTTGTCCCCAAGTGGCCACATGAATAATCTTCTGATGAGCATTTTGCATTTCTACTTATGAGGGAGATTTCTTTAACCACTCATGCCTGTGGTCTGTCTGAACAAGAAATCATTTTGCACTCCTGAAGAACACATTCCACTTCAACTATTTCCACATAACTTCCAGGATATAAAAACCACCAGAGACTCCCCAACATGGCTGCTTTCTTTCCTCTCATAAACAAACTCAGCAGTAATCATCCCATTGTGGTCTCTCTGGAGACTTTTATTGCTTAAGGCTTTCCCCTCATTCTTTTGTTCTGTCAGACTGGTCATGACATTTCACCCCAAATCTGGAGAGCAGGAAGGCTCTTTTCTGGTGGCTTCTTTCTTGCCTGTAGCCTTTTCCTTTATTTTCTGTCAATAGGTGATATTAGCATGATGTGTCCAAGCTCAGTATGGCAGGCTCAGTAATGGTGGTAAAGACAGCAGGTCCTAATCCCTAGAACCTGTGTCATCTTATAAGGAGAAACTGGTTGTTCATAAACATGATTTAGTTAAGGATTTTATATGGGAATGTCACCCTGGATTACCTGGTTAGCTCTAAATGCAATCATATTTAGAAACAAGGGAAACAAAGGGATATAGAATGCAATCATATTTGGAAACAAAGGGATATCGACAGAAAAGAGAAAGGTCATGTGAGCAAGGAGAGAGGAGCACTGTGACCAAAAGCTAAAAAATGCTAGCAGCCAACTGAAGCTGGAAGAGCCAAAGAACAGATTCTTCTCTAGAGATTTCGGAAGGACCAATGTCCTCCCAACCCTTGACCTCAGTTCAATGAAGCTGTATTTGTGCCTCTGGTCTCCAGAACTTGGGAGGATAGATTTCCGATGTTTTGAGCCATTTTGGTTGCTATGGCAGCCCCAAAAACCCATACACTTGCTTCCTGGGATCAAACCTTCAGCACTCCCAGCTTTGCACAGTCATGGCTGAAAAACCAAAATGCCTCTAAGTACGTTAACGCACATGACTTTTCTGGGGAAGAGCTAACTATTTTCCTTCCTCAACTGACCCAGAAATCTTAAGAGCCTCCTATGCCATTCTGACTTCTTGAGGGTGAACACGAGGAGACTAAAGTCTCATAGAGACATTCCCAATAAAATTACTTGTGACTAAGTCCCCTTTCCTCCTCTGAGCTGAAATGCCACACAAAATGTCTTCTAAATACTTGACTTTCATAACTACTTGGTGTGTTTGAATTTGGGCTGTATGTAATTTTTCTAGACATCAATTCCTTTATCTGAAAATGGAATGCAAAACAATCTATCTCATTTTAAAAAAAGAAAAGTCACTTCTTTAGTGGTCAGCAATATCAGAAAATCATCAATAAAGTTTGTTTCTATCAAGATAAAAATTGCCATCGAATTTTTTAATACCTTGTGGCCTGGACTTCATGGGTTCAGACATGCTGAGCTTCCTCTCTCAGGATAACTTATCAGGAAAGGGGGTAGACAGTAGAGAGACTCTTTTAAGAGATCTGATGTAGAAGAACTTTAATTATAACCAGCCTCCTAAATGCTATTTTAGTTTAGAGTATACCATGATTCCAAAGGAATTTTGAACTCAATCATGAAAAATCTATGTTCTAGATTAAATCTTAGGCAAAAATACTCAATTATGGAAAAATATATTTTTATAAATCTTAAATAAGAAATGTCTTACCAAGTTTGAAATCTTAAAGAAACCAAGGGGAAAGAGAATTTTTTTCTTTTTATTCTTTCTACACTTTGCATTCCATGAAACCTTATAAATGGGAAAAGCTTTCATGGTCTTAAATATGCTTCAGAGCTTCAGGGTCTTTTAAAAAGATCATTAATGTAAGCCAGGCTGGAAAAGAAGTGGTACTTTCTGAAGACTAAATTAAATTGGTTCTTGTCCAATTTTTTTGCATTAGGGGATGCCAGGAGGGAAAATGAAGGACCATTAATCATTTTTGCAGGTATTTGGAGCCCCCTATGCAAAGTGTTTAAGAAACAGCCCACGTGGCCTCAGACAGCACTGCTCGAAGGCCGAATCAGGGGACAGAGAGTTCTGGCCCCAGATGAGAAGGACCTGAGTACTAGGACAGCTCAGTCTGCAAACAACCAAACCTTCCCTGCCTGGGCTTCTGTTTTGTTGCCTGTAAAGTAAAGGAGTAGGATTAGATGATCTTGAAAGTTCCTTCAAGTTCTAACGCTTCAGGACTGCACAAAGGACAAGGAAAATTGAGGGATGGGGGTGCCTATCTATATACTTTAGAGCTTCTAAACATTTGAAGACCAGAAGTAAGGGCCTTTTAAAGATGCACTCTGCACTAGGCAAGACTTGATGGAAGAATATGCTTCAGGTAAGAAGGAAACTCTCACCTCTCCAGCAAGGCCTTCCCTGAACACCCAGTAAATAGAGCCAGAAATAGACACCCCCAACACCATTTGAATGTCACAACATTCCATTTGCTTGATTTTTTTCACTGTGCTTGTCACCATGGACACTTGTCATTTCTCTTTATCTGTATCTCTGTTTATTATCGTCAATTTTCATCAACTAGACTATAATTTCTGAGAGGAAAGGAACTCTCTTGCCACTGTAGAGAGAAGGCTCTGGCCTATGCTCAGAGCCCAGTATACATTCCATGAATGAACAGACGAATCCACTCCAGCCTTCTGAAAATCTGGTCTGCACTGAGACCGGAGCAATCTTTACAAAGTGCAAATTTAATCATGTTATTTCACAGCACACAACTCATTGTTGGCTCTAAGGATGGAGAGAATCTCTGGTCCGAGACTACATTGGTCTCCAGTTACCCTGTTGCTCCATTCTCTTTCTCACGCTCAGAAACCCAGTCTCTCTTTCAGGTGTGGGGGCCCATGCCTGTCATCCCAGCACTCTGAGAGACTGAGGTAGGAAGGTCCAAGTTCGGGTCTCACCTGGGCAATTTAGTGACTTAACCAGACCATGTCTCAAAATGAAATGTAAAAAGGGATGAGGATGTGTAGTTCAGTGGGAAGGCCCTGGACTCAATCCCAGTACCACAGGGAGAAATAAAACATTTTCTTCATTTCTTCTCATGCTCATGCTAATTCCTCCCTGTTGCCTCTGTACCCATCATTCCTTCTATCAGAAATCACTTAATGTGTCCATTAAAAGTTCACCCAAAACCTGCTCCCAGCCATTACCCAACAGACTCTCTTTCCCTCTCTTCCTTTCATACCTGGGCTCACTGGCCTGGATATACCCTGAAAGACACATCTCTTCTCCTTCTGTGTACTTATCCCTGTGAGCAGTTCACAGGACACGTGATTATTTGCTTATTGTTTGTCACCCCTACTTTGTTGCAGGATCTGAGAGCATGGCCAAGGTGTCTCCAAAGCCTTGCACAGTGCCTGATGCCCAGAAGCTATGTGATCAGTTTTGGCAGAATAAATGGATAAACAAACAAATGAACAAACGAACTACTAGCAGCTTCATGATTGGGTAAAGGCAAGACCTCTGTAATAGCTCTAAAATATTGTAAGAAATTGTTTTTAAAAGCCATTGTCAAAAACCTAGCAGACTTCGTTTCAAAACCCATCTCCACAAACTACAAAGCCAAGCTCCTTTTGGCCAATTAATCATATCAGGGACCAGCAAGGAAGGCCTCCCCAAGATGTAATCCCTCTGAACAACTGGAGCTCCCTGCTGCCTGTCTCTTTATACTCCCTCATTCCAACCAGAACGTTCTAATTTGGAGAAAATAATGAACCTCAAGAGGAAAAGGAAAATGGGGAGGGTGGCCATGGGGCCACAGAATTTGAGTCCGTGTCTGGTTACTATTTAGAGCCGAAAAGAAAACAAGAGCCAAGAAACTGGCAGTTGCAACTGGTCTTTGTTCTGCTTTTTAAAAGAAAATTCCACACAACAGAGTTCTTGGGCTCAGAGCAAAAATATTTTCTGTGTTATTAAGAATGTAAAGCCAGTGTTTCTTCAAACTTCTAAAAACTCACAGGAAGGCATTTGTTATTAGGAGAGAAAAGACTGGCTATGAGCTCTGAATGGAGTCCTGACAAAGAAGTATTTTCATCAAGGGAGAGAGATAAGATCACAAATGCTGAACCCCAGGGTGCACAAGTATGTAGCAGAGGATCTCAGCACTCACCAGGAAGCAAAGGCAGGGAAAATCACAAACATTCTGGCCCTCATCATGTGCCCAAGTGATGAAGTAATCTGCACAGGTGTGCAGAAGGTGAAGGCACAGTGTGTGGACCATGGCAGGGGTTGGATGGCAAAAGCATCTCTGGACAGAGCACACATCAAGGCACTAGAGACTAAATGATGCTGCCTGAGATAAGAGAAAAATGTAAACAAACCTGGTAATCCACCAGCGAGTGCTCCTGACAGAGAAAACATCCATAAATCTTGGAGAAATGTGATATACTGGAGACTGGGAACATGGATCAAATCCAGAGCTGATCCCGATTTATGTTCCAGAGAAAGAAAATGGAAGAAATATTAGTTTCTCCTATATGTGAACTCCTCCCACGCCCTCTCTGGAGGTATAAACCCAGACTGGGGCTCTGATTCTTATCATACCTGGAGCAGCCACCCCTAACCTGGACTCATGTTCTTTCGCCTGGGAATCCCTCACTGAGGTCCCTAACATCTGGGCTGAACAATAATGTGCAAAACCACTTGGGCCACAGACCCCTCCCCTGATCTTCTATGGATCTGCTATGTGATCTTGGGCAGATGGCCCAGCTCCTCCACACTTAGTATACTCACTTGAAAAATGGGGAAAATGGTATTAATATTAAGTTTGACTGAGAGATGTTCAGTAATGTCCTCAAAGCTGCACAGTCAGGTTTCAAATTCAAGTCTTAAGGATATCAAAAACCTATTCACTTCTCATATGCATACAATGATAACCAATAAAATATTTTTTGTTAAACTTGAAAGGATGCTTTTTTTAAAGCTGAGTTTCCTTGACACTGCATAATATTTACGTAACACAAAAACATGCCCATCCTCAATGTTTAACATGTTCAGGATGGGGCCATAATTCATATGTCTCTCTGCCTACCGGCTTTGATTTGAATTCAATTGTTCCTGCCAGCTTGAACCACTGGTGGTACATGCATGACTGTCCCGTTGGACAGCTTGTACCACTTCTCAGGGGATCTTTGATTACAATAATGCAAAAAAAGGCATTGATTTAGGAGACCAGATATCATCATATTACATTCTAAAACATTAAAATGATATAAAAAATTGTAATACAGCTAATTTGTGGTACAGCAGTTGTGAACACATATTGTATACACCAGCAATGAGGAATTTCTAAGATTTCCATATTAAAAATTAGAGAATTAACTATTGATCAACCATGAATATAAACAAATTTCTTTTAACTTAATGAAATAAATTTGTTGATTATTGTAATAACTTATAATTGGTATAATAGCATTTAAATTTGGGTAGTAATTATTCAAATTCAAGCAACTAACTAGATTCAGTCCATTTATAGACAATTTATAGACTATTTAATGTACCACCAGTGGTATAAGCCATCTGACAGGACCGTCATGCATGTACTCCTGGTGGTTTGAGCCACCTGGTGAGACAGTCAATTCAAATCAGAGCCACCTGGCAGTGAGACGTACAAGTTACAGCCCTGCTGCGACTGTGTTAAAGTTAAAATTTGACCAAAACTATTTTGTAGAAAGAAGTACCTTTTAATTTTTCTGTTTTATCTTTGATTAAAGCAATAGGAAAACTGAGTGCTTTATCAGTTAGGTATTGAGTTTTACTAAAATGTAATAGAAAACACAAATAGGAGTGGCTTCAAAGAAGTCTAGGGTAGAAAACTTGATGGCTGGCATGAAGCATCTACAATGTCAACAAGATGCAGACTCTTTCGTAAGCACCCAGTTTTCAAACCTACAGTGTTTTCATGATCCTAAGATGGCTACTGGAGCATCAAAAAGTATAGCAGCTTTCCACACAAGAAGATAAAAGGGCCAAAATCAAAAGGGTTCATGACAGTTAAGACAATTGCCTTTAAAATCGTTTTCCCAGAAGTCAGTTATTTAACTTCTCTAGCTGGAACACTTACCCACAAGAGGAAAGAGGAAATACAGGTCTATGAGGTAGGTACATTGGCAACATAACAAAGTGGATTCTGTTAGTAAGAAAACAGAATATGAGATAAGATACTACCAAGTCTGACAAAAATGCCTTAAAGTTTAAATATCTGGCATTTAATAGGTGTCTTTTAGTTCCATGTGACTAGATAGTATGTACAATGTACACAAGGCAAAATTGTTGCTTCTGAGGGAACATAACAAAGTTGTACCATAGCCTTGCCTCAACCATTAGATAATACAGAGGTTTAAAAGCTATCCAGGTTGGGGTACAGGTTAGGGTATAGGCACAATGGATAAAAGTTATCTAGGTTATTTTTTAAACTCAATCTAAATACAAAGAAAGTATAACTTTATCAATATCAGTGGGTCATTAAATACCCTTGCTTCAAAGTCTCTGAACTGTTGATCCCTCAGTTAAATTTTCATTCAATATTTCCCAGTAAACCTAAAGGCATTTGTGCCTGATCTCAGATTCCTCTAGAGAAATACACTAGCACCCATGGGAAACCCAGAGAGTTCTCCATCTCTTTCACAGAGCCTAGCTCAGGATGTTCCTGGGAATGGCCCTTGTCCAAGTTGAGAGGAGCTCAGAGGACTGAGTGGCTTCATGACTAACTAGACTCCTAGACTCTGTACTTTGGAGTTGGCCTTAGAAGCAATCAAAGTCAGCACTGCCCAGGCACAAGAGAAAAAAGAAGGGCCACACAGACAGCACACACAGGGTGGTTGGCCGAGGGACAAAGCATGGCACCAGGACTTCCTGACTCACTTTTGAGACCTACCAGCCTCACTTCTGACAAGAGGCAGGAGTCTCCTGGCAGAAGGCCTCTTCTGGCCAGAATGAAGGGCCCTCTCCCAGCAACACTATCAGTGAATTGGGGCTGGAGTCTACCTGTGAGACAGTTAATCCTGTACAAAGTGGGCTTGTTTTCTCATGAAGTCAAAGAATGAAGAAGCAGACAAAGGGGAAAGTTAGGAGAGTATTTGTGGAAAATATGAAGAACAGAAATAGTTCCTGTCACAAGGAAGGGATTTTGAATGAAAGTCCAAATTGTCTCCTTTGTCTTACTCCTTATACGAATAAGCAGAGCATGGGAAACACTCATACCAGAAAACAAACAAAAAAACCACAAGCTTAAAGGAAACTGGTTATTTTGCATTTCTAACATTTCTTAAAGTCCAGTCTACAGGTAGGAAGGAACTGTCAACTAATTTAGCATACTCTGCATTAGAACTTTTTTCCTTTGGGGAAAGGTCTCCTCTCTCTATTCTTATCAGAACCTTTATCCTTATTTTTCTTGTGTTTTTTCTACATGTTTAAGCTTAACTGCTTAACAATTTATTGGAGTGTCTCTTAGCCAGCACATCTGTGTTTCATACTGATGTTGGAGGGCCAAGTCCAAACTATTGGCTGTCCTTCCAGACCAGTTATCTTTTTTAAACTTGGTCTGTCTGCCTCAGCTGTTAAACTTCCAGAAAGTCAGTTACACCAGTATTAAAGTGGGAGCACTAGATTTTAACTTTTATGATTCAATTTGGATTGGGGCACTTTGAAATGTAAAATTGGCCAGAGAACTGCTCCATCTTTTATTAATTATGGTTGACTTCTTCTAAAGGTCAAATTTTGATAGAATGCTAACAGATAACAGTTATATAATTTTACAGGGAAAATTTGAATCAAGAGCAAGTTTAGCATAACAATGATATTTGTATATTAGAACTGTTATGTTTTTGTTATTATCTCCAAAATACATTTAAATTTTTATTTTATTGCTTACTTTTGTCTAATTACAAGGTATTAAATGACATAAACCCTTATTTAAATTTGATACCTTTTTATAAAGTGCCTTTTAAGTAGAATGTACTTGTATACAGATGTACTTTATAGGTTATTAATCTCCAATCTCTAATTATTAGAGTAACACTGCCTGTACTGTATGGTAGGTAGGTAGCTCTGACCATTATAACACATTTATATAGCATTCATATAAACATAATCTGAAAAAAGTTTGCTGTCATAAATAACTTTAGTCTAATTCCACCGCTCCCAGGGCAGAGGAGGTGAGCCAATGCCAGCACCCAGGGGGAGGCTCCTCGGCCACCATTCCACTGATCCCAAGGCAGAGGAGGTGAGCAGCGTGGGTGCCAGCAGCACACCCCACCCCCCGTGGAAATGAGAAGACAGGTAAAGAGGCCCCAAAAACAGACTTCCAGATCACCTTCAGCAACCCCAAAGGGAAATGAGATGGAACACTCTGATACTCAACCACCTAGACTCCCTGAACTGGCAACAAAAGAGGATCTAGAAAAAATGAAATCAGAAATACTTTCTCACATAACAGCAGAGATTGTACCCATAGTGCAAGACATGATTAATAAATCTAGAGAGGACACAGATAAAAAAATAGAGGAGCTGAGGAACATGATGGAATGCCAACATAGGAAACAAATGGAATCCATAAAACAGATACAAACAGATTTACAGGAGATTAAAAACTCCATTGAAAGTCTATGCAGCAGAATGAACAAATGTGAGGTCAGAATTTCAGATATAGAAGATAAGATTGCAATTAGTAACCAGGAAAAGAAAAACTGCTTTAAAAATGTAAGGGATCATGAGAAATTAATCCAGCAGCTGCTAGATGATGCAAAGAAGAATAACATAAGACTGATTGGGCTCAATGAAGAAAGAGGAGAGAGTGCAACTGACATAAAAAAACTGTTCACAGAAGTGATGGCAGAAAACTTCCCAAGGAGGGGAAAAGAACTTCACATACAGATAAGTGAGGCAAATAGGACTCCGACGAGCCTTGATCAAAAAAAATCTACACATAGGCATATAATAGTTAGGATTCCAGAAATCCAACAGAAGAACAAAGTTCTACAAGCAGTGAGAGAAAAGAAACAAATCACATACAAAGGAAAGCTCATCAGAATCACAGCAGACTTCTCAACACAAACCATCAAGGCAAGAAGAGCTTGGAGTGATGTATTCCAAGCCCTAAAAGAAAACAGCCTCCAACCCAGATTGATGTGCCCTGCAAAACTATCTTTCAAAATTGATGGAGAAATAAGATACTTTCATGATAAAGAGCACCTTAGGAACTTCATGAATACCAAACCAGGACTCCAAAAATTTTAAACAATATCTTAGGAAAAGAAAATGAGGATCACAACCCCAGGAAGCCCAGCAAAATGAATCCATTGGGCATGAAAAATTAAATGCAAAGGGGGAGAATCCAACAAAAAGAAAAAGTCATGTCAAGGCTTTTAAATCTTTTAACTTCATATCCCTCATGAGTGTACAATTCAATCTTGTTATTGTACTGATCAGTATTTTTCTGATTGTAGTGTTGCACACCTTTCCTTGTGCTGTACTGGCTATTTATCATCTTCTTATGTCTACTTTTTAATTGGGTTGTCTATTAATGAGCTGTGAGAGCTCTTTATATATTCTGGTCATAGGTTATATGCATTGTAAATATGGTCTGTTTAATGACTACTTTTCATTTTAACGATGTCATTTAAAGTTCTAAATATTGATGGAATCTCATTTATCAATGTTTTTTCTTTTATGCATCATGTTTTTTGTGTCCTAGGAAGTTCTTGCCTACCCTAAATTCATAAACATTTTCCCTTATAATTTCTTCTTAAAGTTTTATACTTTTAGTCTTCCATATTTAGTTTCATAGATCCTTTCAAGTTATTTTTATGCATGGAAATAAAGGGTTGAGGTTAATTTTTTATATGCGGATACCAGGTGTTTTAGTGCCATTTGCTGAAAACACTGTCTTTTCCTCTGCTCTTGAATTGAGTTTATATTCTATAAAATGTTAATGTTAAACAATCTTTCAAAATTCAGTGAACTATATATGTGTGGTTCTATTTCTAGATTCTCTGTTTTATTCCAATGACCTATATGTCTTTCCTTATGCCAACACTGCCTTGATTACTGTAGCTTTAGAGGAAGTCTTAAAATTAGGTACTAAATGTCTTCCAACACTGTTTTTTTTTTTCTTTTTCTTTTTACTTTTCTAGGTTCTTTGTACTCCTACATAACTTTTAAATTTCAATTTCCAATTCTTCATTTTTAGCAAGTATACATAGACCTGAATTTTTATATATACCTTGTGTTCTTTACTTCTGCTAAATTCAAATATAAGTTCTAGTGGCTCCTACAGATTTCTTAGTATTTTCTCTGTAGATGGTCATTTCATCTACATATAAAGATTTTACTTATACCTTGCCAATCCTATCCTAATTGTGTCATTTTATTGCCAGACTATTTTAGTTTGGGCCTATGTTCCAAATTTTAATGGACAGATGAAGAGTAGGCATATCTGCCCTTGTTCCCCACCTTAGGGAGAAAGCATTGGATCTTCTCCAGTCATATAAGGTGCTTTTGCTGAAGCATGAAGTACATGTCTTTTCCGTTGAGAAGGTTCTGTTCTATTTCTAGTCTCCTGATAGCTTTTACCATGAACAGCTGTAGAATTTAGTCCAATACTCTTTCTCCAACTAGTGACAGGATCATATGGCTTTTTCCTTTACTCTGTTAAAATGATGACTTTTGGGGGTGGATCTTCCAGTGCTGAACCAACACTGCCATCCCTATAATAAATCCACTTTCTACATCCTGCCAGATCTGACTTCTAATAGTTTGTTTTGTTAAACAAATTTCTATCTATGTTCATACTTTTTTCTTCTATTATCTTTATCCAGTTTTAGGATTAGCACAATGTTGATTTCCTAAAATGAGGGGAGAAGTGTTCCTTTTTTTCTGCTTTAAATGTTTGATATAATTTATCAGTTAAAATGTATATGAGCCTGCTGTTGTCATATAGGTAGGTTTTCAAGCTAGGAATATACTTTCTTTAATAGGTGCTATTCACATTTTATATTTCCTCCAGAGTTAGTTTCATTAATTTGTCTTCCAAGGGACTTCCTAGAAGTTGTCTAATTTATTTCAAAAAACATTTTTGTAATATGTTTTCTATATCCTTTTAAATTCTGTAAAATCTGTGGTAATGTCCTCTAAATTTTGATATTGTAATTTTAAAGATGTATAATTGATATTGTGTAATAGGAAGAAAAGTTCTAAAGGAGTAGGGGAAGTGGGGGGGAGTAGGGAAAAGGAAAGAAGGGAAAAGAAAAAATATGAGAAAATGGAAAAAATGGAACAAAGTCTTTGCAAGTAGAGAAGGGTGGAGGGAGTGAAGGGAGGACAGGGGAAGGGGAAAAATAAGAACCAAGATACTCATGTAAAGGTACAAGATCCCAATGATGAATGTAACTGTATTTCATACCTAAAATGTACCTGTAAACTTAATGGAAAAAAAAACCCATGCGGGAGGGTTCCTTATTCACCACAGCCTCACCAGCATTTGTTAGTTTGGTTTCTTAGTGATTGCCATTCTTTTTGGAGTAAGGTGGAATTTTAACAGTTTTAATTTGCATTTCTCTAATGGCCAGAGATGTTGAGCATTTTTCATATATTTGCTGACCATTTGTATTTCTTCCTCTGTGAAGTATCTGTTCATTTCTCTTACCAATTTCTTGACTGGATTTTTAATTTTAGGTCATTTAATTTTTCAAATTCTTTGTATTTCAAGATATTAGTACTCTGAGGAGTAGCTGGCAAAATTTTTTCCCATTTTGTAAGTTGTCCCTTTACTTATTGATGCTTTTGCTCTACAGAAGGTGATATAATTCCATTTGTTGATCCTTGCTGTTATTTCTTCTGCGATTGATGTTCTGTTTAGAAAATCCTTTCCTACCTGTATGTGTTCAATGTTTTACCTATTTTACCTTCCAGTAGATTTAATGTTTCTGCATTAATGTTTAAATCTTTGATCCATTTTAATTTCAACTTATTATACAGTGAGAGATAAGGGTCCAGTTCCAATCTTCTGCATACAGATAACCAGTTTTCCCAACATGATCTGTTGAATAGGCTACCTTTCCCCCCACATACGCATTTGTCAAACATCAAACAGCTGAACGTAACTGGGGAAATTTCTGTATCCTCACTTCTGTTACATCAATCAATGCATCACTTTTTGTTCCAGTACTGTGCCATTTTTATAAATACTGAATTGTAGTCTAGTTTGAAGTCAGCTATTGCATTCTTCCAGCTTTGCTTTCTTGTCACTCAAAATTTCTTTTGCTATTCTGGTTCACTTCTGGTTCCATATTAATTTGGGGATTATTTTTCCTAGATCTGTAAAGTATACTGTTGGTATTTTGATTGGGATTGCATTGACTCTGTATAATAGTTTTGGGAGTATGGTCATTTTGACCCTATTGTTCTGCCTCTCCAGGACCAGAGGACATCTTTTCACTTTCTGATGTCCTCTTCAATCTCCTTCTTCAGAGTACTGAAGTTTTCTTTGTAGCGGTCTTTCACTTCCTTGGTTAGTTTAATTCTTTGGTATTTCATTTTTCTTGAAGCTACTATGAATGGTATTGTTTTCATAATTTCCTTCTCATCCCATTCATTATTGATGTACACAAATGATAATTTTTGTGTGTTGATCTTATATCCTGTTACTTTGCTAAAGTTTGTATGAATTAATTCTAAGCATTTTTTGGTGGAGTTCTTTGGGTCTTCTATGAAAGATACGTCATCTACAAATAAAGATAATTTGAGTTCTATCTTTCCTGTATGTATCCCTTTGGTTTCTTTCTCTTGCCTAATTACTTTGGCTAATGTGTTAAGTACTATGTTGAATAGAAGAGGTGATAATGAATATCCTTGTCTTGTTCCTGATTTTAGGGAAAATGCTTTTAGTTTTTCCTCACTTAGTAAGGTACTGGCTATTAGTTTGCCATATATGACTTTTATCATTTTCAAGTATTGTCTTCTATACCCGTTTACTTCGGGGTTTTTACCATGAAAAGGTATTGGATTTTGTTAAAAGCCTTTTCTGCATCTATAGATATGATCCTATGGTTTTTGACATTGGTTCTGTTTATGTGATGTATTACATTTATTGACGTATGTCTGTTGACCTACCCTTGCATCTCTGGGATAAAACCTACTTAATCATGATGTATGATCTTTTTGATAATGTGCTGCTTTCCATTTGCTAATATCTTGTTATGGATTTTTGGATCTATGTTCATTAAAGAGATTGGCCTATAGTTTTCTTTTTTAATTGGGTCTTTATCCAGTTTTGGAATCAGGGTGTTACTGGCTTCCATAAATTAGTTTGGGAGCATTTCACCCCTTCTAATTTCTTTGTAGAACTTGAGGAGTATTGTTGATATAACAACCTTAAAGGTTTTGTAGAATTCAGCAGTGAATCCATCAGGTCCTGGACTTTGTTTAGCTGGTAGATTCTTTATTACTGTCTCAACTTTATTGCTTTTTATTGGGCTGTTAAGTATTATTATGTCTTCTTGGATTAGTTTTGGTAGCTTGTATGTGACTCAGAATCTGTCCATTCCTTCAAAATTCGCTAATTTGTTGCAATGTAATTTTTGTAGATAGTTACTATCTTCTGGATTTCCATAGTGTCTGTTATGATTTCACCTTTTTCATTTCTAATTGCATTGATGTGACTCTTTTCTAGCTTTCTCTTGGTAAGTCTGACTAAGGGTTTATCCATTTTTTTTATTCTTTCAAAGAACCAGTTCTTCAATTCATTGATCTTTTTTACTATTTTCTTTAGTTTCAATTTCATTGATTTCCAGTCTCATCTTTAAAATTTTCCTCCTTAATTTCACTTTGATGCTGGTTTGTTGTTGTTTCTCCAATACCTTAAGATTTCTCATAAGATTGTTTATTTGAGGTTTTTCTGTTTTCCTAATGTGAGCATTGATTGTGGTGTATTTTCCTCTTAGAACTGCTTTCATAGTGTCTCAGAGTTTTGTTGACTTATACAGTCAGTATTATTAACTTCATGAAATTTTAAAATTTCTTCTTTGGTCTCTTCTGTGACCATTGGTTGTTTAAGAGTATACTGTTAATTTTTCAGGAGGTTTTGCCTTTTCCAAAATTTCTTCTGTCTTTGATTTCTATTTTCATTACACAATGGTCTGATAGTATGCATGGGGTAATTTCTGTTCTGTTATATTTACTTAAGCAGGCTTTATGAACTAGTATGTGATGTATTTTGGAAAAAGTACCATTGCTACTGGAAAGAATGTATCCTCTGTCATAGAGGGATAACATGCTCTGTATATATTCACCAAGTCCATACGTTCAAGGGTGTGGTTTAGCTCTAAAATTTCTTTATTGGATTTTTTAGTTGATCTCTTTGTGAAAGTGGAGTATTAAAAGACCCTACTATGATTGCATTAGTGTTTATTTGATCTTAATTTCAGTAGTTTTTGCTTTATGGGGATAGGCTTCAGTATTCAATACATATATGTTTATCAATGTTATCTTTTCTTGTTGGATTGTTCCCTTAACTAGTACACAGTGACCTACTTTGTCTCTTTTAATTGATTTTAGCATGAAGTTTATCATGTCTGATATTAGAATGACTACCCCTGCTTTTTTTCAGGGTTCTGGTGCATGAAATGCTGTTTTCCATTCTTTAGTTTTTAGCCTATGAATATCTTTTTGGATTAGATGAGTTTTTTGTTGTTTTGTTTGTTTGTTTTTGCAGTACCAGGGATAAAACTCAGGACTTTGCACTTGTGAGGTAGGTACAGTGCCACTGAGCTAAATCCCTGCCTCCTGAGATGAGTTTCTTGAATGCAACAGATTGTTGGATTCTGTTTTTTTTATTATTATTTAGTTTGCCAGTCTGTGTCCTTTAATTAGAGAGTTGAGGCTGTTAAAATTGAGAGATATTAATGAGATGTGTTGGTTATTTACAATCATTGCCTTCTTTATCTGTTGATGTATCCTTTTTTTTTCTTTTCCTGATGTTTTTTGTTGCTGTGTACCCATTGACCTCGTTTCCTCTGTGTTTTTAGCTGTGTCTGATTCACTGTTTCTATAGAGAATGTTCTTGAGTATTCTCTCTAGACCTGGTTTTGCACTCATATATCTTCTGAGCTGGACTTATTTCTCAATATATTTTGAAAGGTAACTTTGCTGGGTAAATTAAACTGACTTGGATTTTATTTTCTTTTAGGGCTTGAAATACTTCACTCCATGCATTTTTGGCCTTTATGGTTTGTGTTGAGAAGTCTGCTGTGATTCTAATTGATTTACCTTTATATGTGATTCTTTTTTTGTTTTTCTCTGGCTGCTTTTTAAGCTCTGGGTTGTTTTGGGTTGTTTTTTTTGCTGGATATCTGATAATTTAATAAAGATATGCCTGGTGTATGTCTTTTTTATCATAATTGGTGTTCTATAAGCATTGCTTTCTTGTTTTTTAAACCATTTTCCTATATTTTGGAAACTTTCTAACTTGATTTCTTTAATCATGTTAATGAATACATCTGTGCTATCTTCCAGTTTTTCTCTAACTTTAATTAGCCTTAGACTGGTCTTCTTATTGTCATCTGGAAGCTTCTGGATAGTCTTGTTCTATTATCTTATCTTCTTTTTAGCTTCTTTGAGCTCTTTTTTGTCATTCACTATTTTGTCCTCAATATCAGACACTCTGGCTTCACATTGGCCATTTCTAGAATGCATGAATTCTATACAGTTTTTTAAATTCAGATATTTCTGTCTGACATCTTTTTGAGGATTCCATATTCTTGTAGAATTTGTCATTCAAATTTTGAACTGTTTTGGTTAGTTTGTCCAGTTTTTTGCCTATTTCCTTGAAATTCACATGGGCATATTAAGTGAAATTTCTGTGAACTTTTGGTTGATTTCCTCTTTGAATTCATCTATTTTCTTCATTACTTCTATGAACTTTTTACAGATTTCTGCTACCTGGTATTTTTTTTCTTCTTCCTCTGGGCCCCTTGCTCTACCTTGGGAGGTTGGAGATCTTCTATTTCCTTGCTCCCCCATTTTCCTATGTGTATTTATTTATACATACATACATAAATGTGTGTGTGTGTGTGTGTGTGTGTGTGTGTATATTTAAGTTATATATGGCCCTCTCTTTTTTCCCTTCCTTTTGGGCAGAGTTTATTGCAGGTTGAGGACTAGAGAAGTGAGGAGAGTCTGTGGCTCATATAGAGATTTTCATAGGATGTTGCCTCTTCCCCATGAATAATTTTCAGCTTTGTATGGCCAGTACTAATATTTACTCCTGTTATTTACTTTAAGTGAGTATGACTCTGTGCCAATGTTTTGTCAAAAAAATTATTTCCAGGTGTAAGAGCATCCACAGGTTTGATCTTATAACACTTCTATATAATAGTTCCTGCAGTTACACTTCTCTATGCACACTATTCCAGTTTATTATTTGTCATTGTTCTGGGATGAGGTAAGTGGGGTTGAGTAGGGAAGATGGGAGGTGGTTAGATAAAGTGTTAGATGCTAATGGAGAGGTTTGAAGGGTGGGGGGGGAATAGTGGTAGAGGAGAAGAAAAGTTGATGTGGGGCCTGAATACTTTTAGTTGAGCTGAAGGTTTAGTATTGAAAGTTTTCAGAGGATATTTTGTGGGGAAAAGGATGAGATATGGGAGGAATGAGGTTTACTTTGGGATTGAGTACTGTGTGGTTGTCACAACTTGCTGAAAGGAAGGACACTAAACTGAGTAAGATATGGAAGAGTCAAAGGCTTAGGGTGGGGAGGATCAAGAAGATTGGAGTGACTGTGAGGGAGCTAAATATGGGGAATTTAAAACTGGGGATGAGGAAATTATGTGTTTGGAAAAAGAATAAAGAAATATGTTAATCATATGGCCTTGGGGTTTGGGGTGAAGAAACTAGATAGGGAGCTGAGACAAGAGAGAGAACCTAGACACCTATGACATCAGAGCTAAGGAAAGAACAAATACACAAGATTAACAACCTAATAACCACAGGAAACCATAAAAAACATAATATAACCCCACATTACTAAATAAATCAAGAAACATACAAAAACTTAAACCAGTAAGATGTCCAATGGGAACACAGATTAAATATTCCAATGAGACATTGCCTATGTGACTCCCAAGTAGCTTCTGTGCTAGAAAGTCTGAATGCTTGCACCCCAGTAACTCCTCTGATCCCTCCCATGCAGTACTGAAGCTAACTCAGACTCAGTACTTTTTTCAGCCAGGTTTTAGGCATTCTTGGAGTCTGATCTGGTGCAAGACCTTGGGTTAGGAACTCTTGCTGTCCCTCTCCCTGAGTGTGTTGGTGGAATCAGCAGACAGACTCACTAGCAAGAAATTGTCCACTGAGTCAGGATTATTCCTATGCAATCAAATCAGCTACAGCAATAACAGGCTTATCCATTACAAGATCCTATTTTGGGTCTCCTTTTAGCCTAGAGAAGAAATCCATGGTTATAATGTAAATAACTTAACAACTCAAGTCTTTTCCCACAGTTAATGTGCACTAAATGTAATGGCTATGTCTTCTCTAATGGTGAGACCAGCATTCAGCCTTAATTTTATAGTCAGCTATCTAAAGCCTGGGGGATTGAGGACCAGGTAATGCCAGAGGGGATAAGAGAAGAGAAAAAAGAAAAAAAAAAGTGTTTTTAAAAAAAAAAATTTTTTGCCATGTGGTATGGGAAGTAGAAAATAGAAAGGAACAAAAGATCCTAATGATAGTAAGGGTGTGTTACATATTTAGAAGGGAATGAGGGGAAAATTGGGTACAAAATTGGTAGTGAGAAATGGGGATGGGAAAAGATTCTATGACTGACATAAATATTAGAGGAAAAAGTTAAAGGAAGACAAATGAAAAGAGGAGACAAAAGAAAAGAAAAATTGGGACTGAAGAAGACACAGGAGAAAGAAGTCAGGTGAAGAGATATGGATAAAACTAGGAGGGAGATAAAGGCTCAGGGGAGAATTCCCTTACCCAATATAAACTGTATTGGGAGGAAAAGGGCAAGAGGAAGAGAAGCACACATACCAGAGACATGCGCATTTCAGAAAAAGGGGTAAAATAATGAAATAAAAGTGTGAAGGAGGTACGCACTACCAAGGTCACGAGTCACATGGAACACACTGAATCAGCCCGTGCCCTGGCAACAATCCACTGGGCACAGCCCCCCCACCCCCCGCTCCTCTGTGCAGCCACCTGGTTCCACACTACAAAGACAGAGAGGACACCGGACCACCAGACTACTGTACTGAGTCTCACTGCTCCCGGCCCAGAGGTAGGGTCTTCTGAGCTACCATCCCACTGCTCCTGGTCCAGAGGAAGAGGCTTTGGGGCCACCATCCCTCACACTGGTCCCAGCCCAGAGGAAAGGGCTTTTGGGCCACCATCCCTACCACTGCTCCTGGCCCCTGTCCCACCACCTCTCCCAGCTCAGAGGAGGTAATCCATGCAGGCACAAACAGCCACCACCACCTCCAATCGAAATGAGAAAACACATAAATAAGTCTCAAAACCAGACTTCCAGATCACCTACAGCAACCCCAAAGGGAAATGAGATGGAACACTCTGATACTCAACCATCTGGACCCACTGAACTGGCAACAAAAGGGGATCTGGAAAAAATGAAATCAGAAATAATTTCTCAGATAACAGGAGAATTTGTGCCCCTAGTGCAAGACATGATTAATACATCTAGAGAAGAGCTAAGGAACATGATGGAATCCCAACATAGGAAACAAATGGAACCCATAAAACAGATGCAAATAGATTTCCAGGACATGAAAATCTCCACTGAAGGTCTACACAGCAGAATGAGCCAGTGTGAGGACAGAATTTCAGATATAGAAGATAAGATTGCAATTAATGACCAGGAAAAGAAAAATTGCTTCAAAATTATGAGAGAACATGAGAAATCAATCCAGCAGCTGCTACACAAAGCAAAGAAGAATAACATAAGGCTGATTGGAGTCAATGAAGAAACAGGAGAGAGTGCAGATGACATAAAAAAACTCTTCACAGAAATAATGGCAGAAAACTTCCCAAGCAGGAGAAAAGAGCTTGACATATTGATAAGTGAAGCATATAGGACGCCAAATAGCCTTGATCAAAAAAAAATCTACACATAGGCATAAAATTGTTAAGATTCCAGAAACTCAACAGAAGAACCAAGTTCTACAAGCAGTTAGAGAAAAGAAACAAATCACATAGAAAGGAAAACCCATCAGAATCACAGCAGACTTCTCAACATAAACCATCAAGGCAAGAAGAGCTTGGAGGGACATATTCCAAGCCATAAAAGAAAACAGCCTCCAACCCACATTGATGTACCCTGCAAAATTATCTTTCAAAATTGATGGAGAAATAAGATACTGTCATGACAAAGAGCACCTTAGGAACTTCGTGAATACTAAACCAGCACTCCAAAGAATTTTACACAATATCCTAGGAACAGACATTGAAGATCAAAACCCCAGGAAGCAAAGCAGAATGAACCCATCTGGCGTGACAAGAAATTAAATGTAAAGGGGGAGAATTCAACAAAAAGAAAAACTCATGGCAATGACAAGTCAATACATTTTACTTATAACCATCAATATCAATGGTCTCAATTCACCAATTAAAGGAATAGACTGGCAGAATGGGTCAAGAAGCAAAATCCAACAATGTGCTGCATACAAGAAACACACTTAATTCAAAAGGAACCTCATAGACTGAAAGTTGAAGGGTGGAAAACAATACTCAATGCGACGGGAACCCAAAAAAAAGCAGGAGTAGCTATTCTCTTTGCAGATCAAGTAGATTTCAAACCAACACTGATTAAGAGAGATGAAGAAGGACACTACATCCTTGTAAAGGGAACAATCCAAGAGGAAGAGATGACAATCATAAATATGTATGCACCAAACACTAGTGTGCCCAACTATATAAAACAAATACTAACGGACGTGAAAACTCATATATGAACTAATACAATTGTAGTGGGGGACCTCAACACCCCACTGTCACAAATAGATAAATCAACAAGACAAAAAATAAGTAATGAAATACTAAAACTCAATCAAACTCTTGAACAAATGAACTTAACAGATTTTTGCAGAGTCTTCCACCCCCACAAAATCAGAATACACATTCTTCTCAGCTGCACATGGGTCATTCTCCAAAATAGACCACATACTCACACACAGAACATGTTTAAGTAAGTGCAAAGGAATTGAAGTTATCCCCTATATATTATCAGACCATAGTGTGATGAAATTGGAGATCCATAGCAAAAGAAACTCAAAAAATTTCATAAACATGTGAAAATTGAACAACAAACTTCTGAATAACCAATGGGTCACAGAGGAAATTAAATAAAAAATCAGACAGTTCCTTCAATTAAATGACAATGACAATACAACATATCAGAATCTATGGGACACAATGAAAGCAGTCTTACGAGGGAAATTCATAGCAGTGAATAGGCATATTAGGAAAACAGGGTGAGCCGAATTAAACAACCTGAAGCTGCACCTCAAGCTTCTAGAAAAAGAAGAGCAGGACAACCCCAGAGCTCATACAAGGGAGGAAATTATAAAGATCAGATGAGAAATCAATGCAATGGAGACTAAGAGAACGATAAAAAAAAATCAATAAAGCCAAGAGTTGGTTCTTTCAAAGAATCAACAAAATTGACAAACCCTTAGCCAACCTTGTCAGAAAAAGGAAAGAAAAGGCCCAAATCCATGCAATTCGGAATGAAAAGGGTGAAATTACAACAGACCCAGCAGAAATTCAGAGGATCATCAATACCTACTGCCAGAACCTATACGCCAATAAGATGGAAAACAGAAGAAATGGACAGATTCCTAGATACATATGAATTACCAAAGTTGAACAAAGAAGACCTAAAAATTCTGAACAACTCAATATCAACCAATGACATTGAAAATGTAATTAAAAACTTATCAAGTAAGAAAAGCCCGGGCCCTGATGGCTTCACTGCTGAATTCTACAAGACATCTAGAGAGGAACTACTGCCACTACTGTTTAAACTCTTCAGTAAAATTGAAACTGAAGCAATACTCCCAAATTCATTTCTGGAAGCAAGCATCACCTTGAACCCAAAACAGAGAAAGACCCAACTGAAAAGGAGAGCTATAGGCCAATCTCGTTAATGAACATACATGCAAAAAATCCTTAATAAGATACTGGCAAACAGAATGCAGAAGATCATCAAGAAGATCACACACCCTGATCAAGTGGGATTCATCCCAGGGATGCAGGGATGGTTCAACATATCCAAATCAATCAATGTAATACACTATATCAATAGAGTCAAGGACAAAAACCATATGAGTATCTCCATAGATGCAGAAAAAGCATTTGACAAAATCCAACATGCATTTATGATAAAAACCCTACAAAAAATTGGAATAGATGGTCTCTACTTCAATCTGATAAAGCCATGTATGGAAATCCAACAGCCAATATCATACTAAATGGTCAAAAACTGAAATCCTTCACACTAAAATCAGAAACAAGACAAGGATGTCCACTATCACCACTCTTGTTCAATATAGTTCTGGAAACATTAGCCATGGCAATTAGACAAGAGAAAGAAATAAAAGGAATAAAGATAGGAAATGAAGAAGTCAAATTGTCATTATCTGCAGATGACATGATACTCTATATAGAAGACCCCAAGAACTCCACCAAAAGTCTTCTAGACTTAATAATCAAATTCAATACAGTAGCTGGATACAAGGTCAACACACAAAAATCAATAGCTTTCCTCTACACCAATGACAGACTCACTGAGAGAGAAATAGGGCAAATAATTCCTTTCACAATAGCATCCAAAAAACAGAAATACCTAGGAATCAACCTAACGAAAGAAATCACAGATCTCTTCTCTGAAAACTCTGGCACTCTGAAAAGAGAGATTGAAGGTGATATCCAAAAATGGACAGACATCCCTGCTCCTGGGTAGGAAGGATTAATATAGTGAAAATGGCCATACTTCCAAAACTGCTACATAGATTTAATGCAATTCCAATTGAGATCCCAGCAGCATACTTCACGGACCTTGAGAAAACAATCCAAGAATTCATTTGGAACAAGAAGAGACCCAGAATAGCAAAAGCAATTCTAGGCAACAGAGACATGGCTGGGGGTATCACAGTCCCCAACCTGCAACTCTACTACAAAGCTACTGTGATAAAAACAGCATGGTACTGGCAAAGAAACAGTTGTAGCTGTGGGCACTTGTCCCAAGGTCACACACCCACTGGTGATTGTGGAAGGCTGCTGTGGAAGCAGTGTCCCATGTTTTCCTTGCCGGTTCCAGCTGCAGGTGATTCTTTTGTCCTGATGCAGTTCTTCTGTTCTGTGGGAGCAGAAAGTTGTTAGTTTCACTTTACCTCCCAGCTGTCAGCTTGCTAGCCACTGTCTTGCTGATCAGTCTCTCCTCCCAGGTGTGATATATTTCTTCTCTATCACTTAATCCTAGTTTCTTCTCCTCTGTTAGTTCCCTCATGGTTCCTAGGTAGCCTCCACTCACTTCAATTACTCTCCAAGCTGCTGTTTTCTAGACTCTAAACACTTTGTCTTGGAAAAGTTGAGTAGCTGGCCCTCACTGCTCTGCAATTTGGGGAGTCTCTATATTATTTCATAAATGCCCTGTAGAAATCACAACTAAAGGAGAAAAAAGGTGGAAAAGAATAGAAAAAAACTGGAAAACTGAAATTACATAGATGGAGGTAAATTGACTTGTCTTATTTCATTGTATTTATCCACATGTGTATAAACTTATACACAGCCGCAAGTTACAGGCATCTCCAAGGATGAGCTTGATCTCCAGAAATGTACCAGTCTGCATCAGTATCTCCTCTCTGTGGTATCCTGATGTAATTCTAGACTTTTCTACATCATATAAGCCCTAGTTACATCTCATCTTCTGCTGATTTTAATTTTCTTGCAAATTTGTCCTTTTTTTTTACTGGGGATCAAACTGAGGACCTTGTGCTTGTGAGGCAGGTGGTGGAATCACTGAGCTAAATCCCAGGCCCAATTTGTACCTTCCTTAGAGGAATTTCAATCTACCTGAAAAGACTCAAAAATGATTTTATTTTGTTTTTGAAATCACACACGTCCTCCAGTGCCATTTTGCTCATACCAGTTGCTACGGGTTTCACTGATTTGCACATGCAGCATTTTATCTATGCAACTGTAAAACTCAAGGAGCCAGTAAATTTGTGCACTATCCACCCCTTCTGAACATATAGACTCCAAGTTCAGAACCAAATAAGAAATAAAAGTTCATATAGATGAAGATGAAATGTGACCTTCATCACTAAGCAAAGGAGTTGGAGGGTGTGGTTTTTAAAAAAAATTCTATTATTGGTACACTTTAGGTATACAATATATTTACATTTCTCATTGGGAACTTGTACCTTTACATGATGCATCTTGGTTCTTATTTTTTCCCCATTCCCAGCCCTCCCTTCACCCCTCCACCCTTCCCTTTTTACAAAGACTGTTTCCATTTGTTCCATTTCTCATCAATTTTCCTTTCCCTTCTTTCCTTTCCCCTGCCCCTCCCACTACCCCTACCCCTTTGGACCTTTTCTTCCTATTTCGGATTATCAATTAGTCATTCTAATCACTGGTACATTCTAGGTATACAATATAATGACATTCATCATTGGAAATTTGCACCTTTACACAGTCTCTCTTGGTTCTTATTTTTCCCCCTACCCCTGCCCTCACTTCAACCCCTCCATCCCTCCCTATTTACAAAGACTTTGTTTCCATTTTTTCTTTTTCTCATATTAATTCCATTCCCTTCTTTCTTTCCCCTGCTGCTCCCACTTCCCCTTCCCCTTTGCCCCTTTTCTTACTATTTCACATTGTCTATTATACCATCTAGTCCTTATTTACACTTTCAGTTTCTGACACTAGAGAAACGCATCACATTGGTATTTATACATGGTATTTATGTCACTTAAGAGTATTGCCTCAATGTGCATCCATTTGGCTATAAATGTCTCTAATTTCTCACTTTTTATGGCTGAGTAGTACTCCATTTTATTTTTTTAAAAACACATTTTCTTTATCCAGTCTCCAGTTGATGGACATTTGGGCTGCTTCCAAGTTTTAGCTATTACAAATTGTGCTGCTGTGAACATGGGTACACATATATCACTGTGGTATGATTCTTTTAATTCCTTGGGGAAGATCCCCAGCAGTGGAATAGCTGGATCAAATGGGACTTCCAGTCCTAGTTCTTTGAGGTATCTCCATACTGATTTCCACAGTGGTGGCACCAGTCTGCACTCCCACCAGCAGTGGAGCAGGGTTCCTCTTTCCCCACAGCCCCACCAGCATTTATTATTGGTTGATTTCATGATAGCAGCCATTCTTTCTGGAGTGAGGTAGAATTTCAACGTTGTTTTCATTTGCATCTCTCGAATAACCAGTGATGTTGAACATTTTTTTCATGTATTTGTTTGCTATTTCTACTTCTTTTTCTGAGAAATATCTGTTCATTTCAGATGCCCATTTTTGGATTGGGTCTTTAAATTTGGGAGGTCTGATCTTGTCAAGTTCTTTATAGACTTGCGATAGTAGGACTTTGTCTGAGGAACAGCAGGTGAAGATTTTTTCCCACATTGTGGGTTGTCTCTTCACACTGCTGGTGGTTTCTCTCGCTGTGCAGAAGCTTTGAAACAAGAAGAGATCCCACTTGTTGATTGTGCTAGTTCACAGGCAACTGAGGTTTTGTTCATAAAATCTTTTCCTACACAAATGTCAAGAGTTCTACCTAACCTCTGTTTTAGCCGGTTCAGTGTTTCTGTTTTAATATTTAGATCTTTAATCCATTTTGATTTTAGTTCAGTGCGTGGTGAGAGATATAGATCTAGTTTTAATCTTTAGCAAGTTAAAACCCAATTTTTCCAGTGCTATTTATTAAAGGGGGTATCTTTTCTCCAGTGAGGGTGTTTGGCTTTTTTATCGAAGATAAAGACTGAGTGTGTCTGGAGTTGTTTCTGCATCTTCTAATCTGTTCCACTGGTCCTAAGGTCTGTTTCTTTGCCAGTATCATGCTGTTTTTATCACAGCAACTTTGTACTATAGTTTCAAGTTGGGGATTGTGATACCCCCTGCCATGTCTCTGGTACCTAGAATTGCTCTTGCTATTCTGGGTCTCTTCTTGTGCCAAATGAATTCTTGGATTATTTTCTCAAGGTCTGTGAAGTATGCTGCTGGGATCTCAATTGCGATTGCTTTGAATCTATATAGTAGTTTTGGAAATATGGCCATTTTCACTATATTGATCCTTCCTACCCAAGAGCAGGGGATGTCTTTCCATTTTCTGATATCATCTTCAATCTCTCTTTTCAGAGTGCCAGAGTTTTCAGAGAAGAGATCTGTGATTTCTTTCGTTAGGTTGATTCCTAGGTATTTCAATTTTTTGCATGCTATTGTGAAAGGAATTACTTGCCCTATTTCTCTCTCAGTGAGTCTGTCATTGGTGTAGAGGAAAACTATTGATTTTTGTGTGTTGACCTTGTATCCAGCTACTCTACTGAATTTGGTTATTAAGTCTAGAAGGCTTTTGGTGGAGTCCTTGGGGTCATCTATATAGAGTATCATGTCATCTGCAGATAATGACAATTTGACTTCTTCATTTCCTATCTTTATTCCTTTTATTTCTTTCTCTTGAGTAATTGTCATGGCTAATATTTCCAAAACTATATTGAACAAGAGTGGTGATAGTGGACATCCTTGTCTAGTTCCTGATTTTAGTGTGAAGGATTTCAGTTTTTGACCATTTAGTATGATATTGGCTGTTGGTCTTTCATAGATGGCTTTTATCAGATTGAGGCAGAGACGATCTATTCCAATTTTTTGTAGGGTTTTTATCATAAAGTCATATTGGATTTCATCAAATGCTTATTCTGCATCTGCTGAGATGAGCATATAGTTTCTGCCCTTGGCTCTATTGATATAGTCTATTACATTTACTGATTTGGATATGTTGAACCATCCCTGCATCCCTGGGATGAATCCCACTTGATCAGGGTGTGTGATCTTCTTGATAATCTTCTGCATTCTGTTTGCCAGTATCTTATTAAAGATTTTTGCATCTGTGTTCATTAGTGAGATTCATTAGTTCTCTTTTTTGGTTGGGTCTTTCTCTGTTTTGGGGATCAAGGTGATGCTTGCTTCCAGGAATGAATTTGGGAGTATTGCTTCCCTTTCACTTTCATTGAAGAGTTTAAACAGTAGTGGCAGTAGTTCCTCTCTAGATGTCTTGTAGAATTCAGCAGTGAAGTCATCAGGACCTGGGCTTTTCTTACTTGATAAGTTTTTAATTACATTTTCAATGTCATTGGTTGATATTGAGTTGTTCAGAATTTTTAGGTCTCCTTCATATGTATCTAGGAATCTGTCCATTTCTTCTGTGTTTTCCATCTTATTGACATATTGGTTCTTTTTTATTTATTTATTTATTTATTTATTTTTGGTACCAGGGATTGAACTCATGTCCTTGCGCTTGCACTGCAGGTGGCGAAACCACTCAGCCAAATCCCTGGCCACATATAGGTGCTTGAAGTAGGTATTGATGATCCTCCGTATTTCTGCTAGTTTGTTGTTCAAACTCTTCAAAGGGAAATAAAATAGTAAAGATATAAATGACTTTAAATTGGCTAAAGACTTGAATAAGCATTTTACAAAAGAAAATATTCAAACGGTCTATCAGCATATGAAAAAATGTTCAATATCATTAGTCATTAGAGAATACAAAGGAAAACCACAATGAGATACTTCTACACACTCATGACAAGGGTACAAAATTAAAACTGATTCTACTAAGTGTTAACCAGAATGTGGCGCACGATCCTACATTCTGGTGGGTGTTTGAAATTCTGCAATCATGTTTAGAGTAATTTAGAATACTAATGAATTTGAATGTTCAACTGGCCTATGAGCTAGCACCAGCACTTCTAGACCTATCCCAAAAGAAATAAATATGCATGCTCAGAAAAAGCTCTGTGCATTAAAAAACACTTTATTCATAACAAGCAAAACTTAGAAACAGCCTAAGTATTCATCAATAGGAAAATGAATAAACAAAAATTCTGATATTTCCACATGAAATGAAATAGTACCAATTAAAAAACATACGCAGGGCCGGGGATTTAGCTCAGTGGTTCCATTGCCTGCTTCACAAGCACAAGGTCCCGAGTTAGATCCCTGGTACCAAAAACAAAATGCGAAAAAAAATCTCAGAAAATATGCTGTATGAACTATATGACTACACTTGTAGATCAGGGTTGCCTAGAGTTGGGGAGGAGGGCTGAGACAGTAATTCCATGGAAGAAGTATAAGCTAACTTTCAAGGATAACAGATTGTCTTATATTTTAATTGGGATATGTGTTTGTCAAAATTCATTCACCAAACATGTACGATTCATGCATTTTACTGAATATAATCAAGTACAGTTAGCATGGAAATGTGGCTGATGGAAGGAGCCAAAACCATTCCATCCTTTTTTGCCTTGGAAATGAGAGGGGGGGATGGATATATGCTGATTACCTGCAGCTGCATCCACCATTTGTCCTCAAGTCACAAGGATGCAGGGACCTCATCAGTGTCCTCTAAGGCAACTCTGCAAATATCCACTCCCAGCATTCACTCTATCAGTCAGCATAGTCCATGAGACAGTAAAAACACAAAGTTAAACATAGAACCTCTCACTTAGACATGCTTGATCACATTTTTCTTGAGTTGCATAAAGCTTATGAAAACAGGAAATAAAGCACATTGAACTCATTGCAGGAAAAAAAAAATCCAAAATAGACTAAACTGTAAATGAAGGCAATGAGAAAAAGACAGCAGATGCATATTTTTTTAAAGTTCTAAAATGAGGCCAACCAAAACCCAGAAGAAGAGGAAATGAGAGTCCAGGAATTGAATGGCAGTCAGGGCAAGGAAAACAGAACATCCAGGACACCCTGCACCAGCACCAATGGGAAGAAGCCAAGGGAGTCAGTATTAATCTACAGCTGGCAACTACTTAAAATGGTAATTTAGGGTTCCTAATGCTTCTGTCTTATACATAAACAGAAACTTAAAGCTGGATCCAGAATCCTATTTAATTACTGGAGCAGATTCTATTCCTTTCCTTTTAGGTTTTACGACTGAGGCTTTGGTGTAACTGAAACAATAAGCAACCTATTAATAAACTTCAGGTTTTTTTCTAGCACTAGATGGAACTTTAGCCCATTCTCATAGTACACATGTGCAGGAGCTACTTTTAGGAATATCCACAGATTCTAAAATCAGAGCAAATTAAATATACATACGTAATAACTTTGCTTAAATAAAATAAATACATTTAGCATGGCTGTTTATGAATTAAATCCATTCTGGTAGCCGACTTACTAATGTTCACCACTATGACAGTGAATTCAAGTTTCCTTAATATTTTGACTTTCTGTATGTTTTAAATCTACATTGTTAGGAACACAGAGATTCATTGTAGTCACATCTTTGTGTGCTGTCAATTTCACCAAATAGAAATAACTCTTTTTCTTGTACTATATGTATATACATATACATATTATATATATATATATTTCTTATACTATATATATACACTACATATATATATATATATTTCTAATACTTTTCCCTCAGACATTATTTTTATAAGCTATCAATATTGTTGGGCTTCTTTTTCTTTTTTTTACCCCCATTAAGTTTATTGGTACATTTTAGGTATAAAATACAGTTACATTCATCATTGTGATCTTGTACCTTTACATGATGTATCTTGGTTCTTATTTTTTTTCCCCTTCCTTTGCCCTCCCTTCACCCCCTCCACCCTTCCCTATTTGCAAAGACTTTGTTTCCATGTTTTTCCTTTTCTCATATTTTTTCTTTTCCCTTCTTTCCTTTCCTCTGCCTTTCCCACTTCCCCTGCTCCTTTAGACCTTTACTTCCTGTTACACAATATCAATTATACATTTTTTAAATTACAATATCAAGATCTAGGAGTCATTACCACAGATTTTACAGAATTTAAAAGGATATAGAAAGCTTATTACAAAAATCTGTTTTGAAACAAATTTGACAACTTCTAAGAAGTCCCTTGGAAGACAAATTAATGAAACTAACTCTGGAGGAAATATAACATTTGAATAGCACCTATTAAAGAAAGTATATTCCTAGCTTGGAAACCTACCTATATGACAACAGCAGGCTCATATACATTTTAACTGATAAATTATACCAAACAATTAAAGCAGAAAAAAGAAGGAACACTTCTCCCCTCATTTTAGGAAATCAACATTGTGCTATTCCTAAAACTGGATAGAGATAATAGAAGAAAAAAGTATGAACATAGATAGAAATTTGTTTGTTTAACAAAAAAAACTATTGGAAGTCAGATCTGGCAGGATGTAGAAAGTGGTTTTGTTATAGGGATGGCAGTGTTGGTTCAGCATTGGAAGATCCATCCCCAAAAGTCATCATTTTAACAGAGGAAAGGAAAAAGCCATATGATCCTGTCAGTAGTTGGAGAAAAAGTATTGGACTACATTCTACAGCTGTTCATGGTAAAAGCTATCAGGAGACTAGAAGTAGAACAGAAACTTCTCAACAAATTAAAGACATGTACTCCATACTTCCAGCGAGAACCCCTTGTATGAATGGAGAAGATACAATGCTTTCTTCTTAAGGTGGGGAACAAGGGCAGATATGCTTACTCTTTATCTGTCCATTAAACTTTGAAACCTAGTCCCCACCAAAATAGTCTGGCAATAAAACGACACAATTAGGATAGGATTGGCAAGGTAGAAGCAAAATCTTTATATGTAGATGAAATGATCATCTACAGAGAAAATACTAAGAAATCTCTAGGAGCCCTTAGAACTTGTATTTGAATTTAGCAGCATTAGAAAACACAAGGTACATATAAAAATTCAGGTCTGTGTATACTTGCTATAAATGAAGAATTGGATATTGAAATTTAAAAGCTCTGTAGGAGTACAAAGGACCTAAAAAAGTTAAAAAAGAAAGAAAGAAAAACAGTGTTGGAAGACATTTAGTACCTAATTTTAAGACTTCTTCTAAAGCTACAGTAAACAAGGCAGTGTTGGTATAAGGAAAGATAGATAGAGCATTTGAATAAAACAGAGAATCTAGAAATAGAACCACACATATATGGTCCACTGAGTTTGGAAAGATTATTTAACATTAGCATTTTATAGAATATAAACTCAATTCAAGAGCCGAGGAAGAGATAGTGTTTTCAGCAAACGGCACTAGAACACCTGGTATCCATAAATAAAATTAACTTCAACCTTTTATTTCCATACATGAAAATAACTTGAAGGGATGTATGAACCTAAATATGAAAGCCTAAAAGTATAAAACTTTAAGAAGAAATTATAAGGGAAAATGTTTATGAATTCAGGATAGGGAAGAACTACCTAGATTACAAAAGACATGATGTATAAAAGAAAAAATTGATAAATGAGATTCCATCAAAATTTAGAACTTTAAATGACATTATTAGAATGAAAAGTAGTCCTTAAGCAGGCCATATTTACAATGCATATAACGTATGACCAGAATATATAAATAACTCTTATAGGTCATTAATAGACAACCCAATTAAAAAGTAGACATAAGAAGATGATAAATAGCCAGTATAGCATGTGTGCAACTCTAGAATCAGAAAAATACTAATCAGTACGATAACAAGATTGAATTATACACTCATTAGGGAGATGAAGTTAAAAGTTTTAAAAGCCTTGTCATGACTTTTTCTTTTTTGGGATTCTCCCCCTTTGCATTTAATTTGTCATGCCCAATGGATTCATTCTCCTGGGTTTCCTGGGGTAGTGATCCTCACTGTCTTTTCCTAGGGTATTGTCTAAAATTTTTTGGAGTGCCGGTTTGATATTCATGAAGTTCCTGAGGTGCTCTTTATCATGAAAGTATCTTATTTCTCCATCAATTTTGAAAGATAGTTTTGCAGGGTACAACAATCTGGGTTGGAGGCTGTTTTCCTTTAGGGCTTGAAATACATCACTCCAAGCTCTTCTTGCCTTGGGGGTTTGCACTGAGAAGTCTGCTGTGATTCTGATGGGTTTTCCTTTGTATGTGATTTGTTTTGTTTCTCTAACTGCTTGTAGAATTTTGTTCTTCTGTTGGATTTCTGGAATTCTAACTATTATATGCCTATGTGTAGATATTTTTTTGATCAAGGCTAGCTGGAGTCCTATATGCCTCATTTATCTGTATGTGAAGTTCTTTTCCCCTGCTTGGGAAGTTTTCTGCCATCACTTCTGTGAACAGTTTTTTTATGTCATCTGAACTCTCTCCTCTTTCTTCATTGACTCCAATCAGTCTTATGTTATTCTTCTTTGCATTGTCTAGCAGCTGCTGGATTGATTTCTCTTGTTTCTTTACAATTTTAAAGCAATTTTTCTTTTCCTGGCCACTAATTGCAATCTTTTCTTCTATATCTGAAATCCTATCCTCACATTGATTCATTATGCTGCACAGGCTTTCGATGGAGTTTTTAATCTCCTGGAAATCTGTTTGCATCTGTTTTATGGATTCCATCTGTTTCCTATGTTGGCATTCCATCATGTTCCTCAGATCCTCTATTTTTTTATCAGTGTCCTCTCTAGATTTATTAATCATGTCTTGCACCATGAGCACAATCTTTTCTGTTATCTGAGTAATTATTTCTGATTTCATTTTTCCCAGATCCTCTTTTGTTGCCAGTTCAGAAAGTCCAGGTAGTTCAGTATCAGATTGTGCCATCTTGTTTCCCTTTGGGGTTGCTGTAGGTGATCCAGAAGTCTCTTTTTGAGGCTTGTTTACATGTCTTCTCATTTCCATGGGGGGGGGGTGCTTCTGGCTCCCGTGCAGCTCACCTTCTCTGCCCTAGGAGCTTGGGATGGCAGCAGGGGAGCTTCCTTCCAGGTGCTGGGACTGACTCAGCTTCTCTGCCCTAGGAGCGTGGGATGGTGGTGGGGGAGCTTCCTTCCAGGTGCTGGGACCAGCTCAGCTTCTCTGCCCTAGGAGCGTGGGATGGCTGCAGGGGAAGGGGCTTGTTTTTCTTTTGGCTAAAATTTGCCTGTTCTTTTCTCTTTAGAGTTCTTGGGTTATATTGTTTTAGGTATAGTACATGCCTGTGAAAACATATGGCTGAATTTTAGTGGTGAAGGTAATGGTTTTTTTGTGCTTTGCAGGGTTTTATCCTATTCAGGAGCCAGGGTTCCAGGTCCTTCAACTTAACAATGATAGCTTCTTCTACCTATGACAGCACTGGCCTGGTCACATCTGGAACCTCCTCAGGACCTGTAGCTACCATCAACATCTCACTTGTGGTCTCTGACCATCTCCTCCATAGGTCTCACCCTCAGAAGCTTCTCATTCCAAAGGACCTCCAGACCACTGGACTCACCCTGCTAAACCTCTCCCCTTCTCAAAGAAGGCTCCAGAGCCCATATTTACCACTTTGACCATATATACTCAGAACAAACCAAGTGCTTTTTTATTTGGGGGAAAGAAACTTGGCCAGTATTAAGTGGACAGGGCTGAACCAGATAAGAGGAGCTGGCTGAAGAATTGGCTTCATCTATCTGAGGCCCTTTTGGTAACAGAAACAAAGAGAAGCCAGTCTAGGAATAAAAAAATCAAGGGTCCCATATCTATTTCCCTATGAGCTAGTGTACAATTATAGCCCCCTCCCTCAAAAAAATACACTATTGTCCCGGGGAAAAGAGAAAATTTACTAGGCCTCTGAAGAAAAATAAATCAGAAAAACATATTACTCAGTTCCACTAAGAAAATTTATCTTTTGAATGACCAGTCCCTGGAATAAACATTAAACTTAAAAGGCCTTATTATTTTACTTGGTTTCACTACCTCAAAATATATACCTGTTAGGTAGATTGGCTGCATCCTTTACTGCAGGCCTAATGGAATTTTGGCACCAAAAACCTGTCCATTTTTGGTCCTTAGTTTATAAAACTTCATGTACATCAGCTTACTTAATGGACAGCGGAGAGGGTTATTAAAATTTTAGACATTTCTACAAGCTAGGCTTAGCAAGTGGGAAAGCTCATCTTTTTAAAACAATAATGGTCAGTGTTTCACATGCTGCCTTCCAACTGGGTCTAATTAGACTGAGAAGCTCAGTGAGGGCACAGTTAAAGCCCTTGGCACATAGAATGTAATAAGTAACTCATATGCTGAGTAAGTAATCACACATATGAACAATTTACCTCTTTCTAAGCCCCTGTCCACAATTCTTCCCACTTTTCCTTGTGCCATTACCTGAAACAAGATAGCAAGAGTGAAGGACTAGGATAGAGTCTTGCACTCAGTAGGTTCTCAGGAAATACTGAGAATTAAAATTAAACTTGGTTTAATTTAATTGTACCTTCACCCTTGATTAAACCACCACTATCACCACAAATCACAAGAGACCTTCAACCGTTCACCAAAAGACCAGGCTAATCCAAGAACTCCTGGGCTGGGGGTGTCATGAGCAGTGCAGCAAATGAAGCGAAGCACTTCGTGGGTCTGAGAAACTCCCATAGCCCACTCTAATTCAGACCTTCAGTACCCCTGGGAGGCCCAAGAGTTCCTAAAATTACCCCAGGATTTTGGAATGAGAATTCTGATCATTCCATGGGTCAGCCAATCCCCTGAAATGGTCAAGCCTCTCAGTTCTCCTCCTAGTCTGCTGGCCACCTTAACTTTGAGGATCCCCTTTTTGCTAAGACTTAATTGAGTATCTTGGGAGAAGCATTTTCACTTATTGGGGCCTACAATAGCAGGCAGGTGGCACCATCACAGCTGCCCACTCTGATCTTATATGTCTACCGCTACATTGCAGCTGATCATGGCTGTGGAGGTGAGGAGGAAACCACGCAGGGTCACCACTTTCTCTTCATCTCATCTGGTTAGCTGAATCCAGCTCATACGAAAACTAAAGCACTGACTTCTTTCACATCTCTCATCATGGAAGGTTAGACAATTAGTGAGATATTTGCCTTCACATAAAGCTTGTGCTGTGTCATTGAAGTGTTGGTTCGAAATTCAAATGAAAATGAAATGGGAAGCCACTCTCTAGGGGCTCATCAGCTCCACTTTAATGGTCCCAAGACAGTTGGGAAGCTAGGTTACGTGAGTCCTGCCTTGGGTATTTTGTTACAGAGCTACTTGAGACTCTAAGAGGACTGACAGCAGACCACATTGGGGTCCAGATATAAGTGTTAGAATCATCACCTGACACTCAAATGACCAGAAAGTAGGGCTCATGTTGCCTCCCTGAGCCTATTTTCTATTGCAAAAACAGAATACTGAGGCTGAGTAGTCTAAAGGTTTACTGAGCTCGTGCTTGTGAAAGCTGGCAGACCTAAAAGCATGATGCTGGCTCCAGCGAGAGCCTTCTTGCTGCCTCCTGATAAGGCAGGGCATCCCGAGGCAAGACAGACAAGTATGCCAGCTCAATCAGGTCTCCTCTTCTTCTTACACAGCCACCAATGCTATCACAGAGGCTCCACCTCAGGATGCTACTTTTAACCATCTCCCAACACCATAGATGCACGAGGTGACTGAGTTTCCAACACTAGAACTTTGGGGGACCATGCAAGCCAAGCACTACCTTACCAAGTAGACAAGGGAGGCTCACTGCTACTGTGTGGGTCTGGGAAGCCCCCAGAGCCCCCGTGTTGAAGGCTTGGTGTTCAGCATGGTGCTATCAGGAAGTGCCAATGTGGAGTGGGTCACTGGGGTGTGCATTTTAGGGAACTGTGGAACACCAATCTCTTGCTGTCCCTGGCTTTGCTCCCCAGTCACCATTAAGTGTATTCTATCATAACTGAAACCTCTAAAACTATCAGCCAAAAGAGACCTTTTCTTCTTAAAAACTGATTCTCTCAGGTATACTGTTACAGTAATAGAAAGCTGACTAATAGTTATTCTCCTCTTTCTTCTTGAATCAAAAGTAGAGCTCAGCAGACGCCAAACATCATCTTCATGACAGCGTGGCCTTTGGTAACATTTTCCCACACCACTTTAAAATAAAGGAAAGTAGGAAACTCTAGAGGAATTACATAAAACTAAACTTGGACTTTTCAAAGGACGTTAAAATAGACACAAACATCCTTTCTCTCATGGATGTGCTAACTAACATCAGGGAATGGTTAGGGGTGCTTAAAATCTTACTTATTAAAACAAAATGAAGGTAGGCCTGTGTTCTATTCATCTTCCCCCTACCACTTTCCACCAACCCCCTTTTTGAAAACTTCTGCCAGTCTTTAAAATACAAAAATCTGAAACATCTGGAGAAAGGAAAAAAACTATGATGTCTTTGCTATAAACCAGCTGTGGGATCTCAAGCAAGTCGCTCAGCAAGTTGCTCTTTAAGGTACCAAGGAACTGAGGGAGACGGGGCCAGTGTACCTGCCAAAGGTAGGCTTGGGAGCAGGAGCCAAATCAAGCTTGGGGTCTCCTGTACACCACATACGTAACACATTATAATAAAGGAAAGATGTTTTTACTGGTACCCGAACATTCTGTAAGTCTTGAACAATGTTTCACAATATATAAATGTTGGGCTTCTTATCTTCTCCCTTTTTTTCCTTTCTAAAACAGTGATGGTGAACAGCCCTCCACCTCAACTCACTAACTCACTTCACTTCACTTTCCTTAATCCCCAGTTCCCCGTTGTGTCTTTTTTTTTTTTTTTTTTTTTTTGGTACCAGGGTCAAACTTGGATCCTTGCGCTTGCGAGGCAGGCGGCGGAACCACTGAGCTAAATCCCGGGCCCAATCCCCGCTATCTCCTAACTGCAGAACGTAAAGCCACTGGCACCAGAGGGAGCCAGAGTCCCAAGGCACTGATCTGCATTAAGCTTCCTGGCTGTCCTATTCTCTCATCCCAAATTTCACTCCAGAGGGAGCTTGTGATTAATGTGCCCAGTCCAGTCCAGAGGTTCTTCAGTGTGCAAGCCAGCTCCCTTCTGCTCCAGTCATAAATCTAATGAGGTCAAGGACATAGGGCAGCCAACAATTCTGTATTTGAAAGAGCTGGAAGCATCAAGTCAAGATCTCTGGGAATATTATGGACTCAATCCTGGTCTCAGTTTTTTGTTACAATCAACCAGCTAGAGTCATAATCCAAAATTGGCTTCTAAAAATGTGCTCAGTGCATACCTCAGACTTGTGGCTTTTTACATCCCAGAGCAGAGGTTCACTGTGAAGTTCAATATCCTTTGAATCTCCACAACTATAGAATCTTAAGACACAACCCAGGAAACAAGATGCAAAGGGTTCAATCCTAGCTCTGCCACTTACCAGCCAATACAGAGTCCTCATCAGCAAAGTGAGACACTCCAGTGAATTGTCCTCAAGCTTCAGCAAGATGATGTGAAGACAGCATGTTGAGCATGTAGAAAGCTCTCAAACAATGTTATTATTATTGTTATTCAAGGGTTTGTCAGCTACAGCAGTTCTCTAACTTTTGGTCTAAGGATTGCTTACACTTTATGAAATTATTATCCTGAAAGCTTTTGCTCATGATATCTATTTATTTGTAATATTTGACATAAAACAAAAATGTCTAAAGCACAAGAGTATGAAGCATACATCCCTTAGCAACATAAAGCGATGTCTTCACTCATCATCGAGCCTATGGAAACTGCATGGTGCACTCAGAGAATAAAAGTTGGAAAGGGAAACACCTTAGCCTGACAGCTTTGAGCTCTCAGCCCTCAGCTCACACGTGGGAAACCACGAGCTGCTCTGTTCCCCACTTGCAGGCAGTGATGTGCTTTGCAATGCCATGCCTTGAGCTGTACCCGTACTTTGATCTGGTGAGGAAGCTAGGCTGTTTAAGGAGCATTCACACTGTGGCATCAAGAGTTCTCCTGTACAAGATCATCTGGACATCTCAATTGTTACTCTTGACAAAGGCAGGGAATATCTGATAACAATTAAAATCATTGCTATATACAAAACAGCAACACAACAACTTGCCAAGGGCTTAAGAAGCAAGTTATCTAGCTTGATCCTTAACAGTCACCCCAAAAGGTACCCCAAAATGTGCTTCAAATTTATAAAGGAGGAGACAGAAAGCTTACCCAAAATTTTACTAATTGTTGGAAGCCCAGACCTTTCTTTGTAAACATGTCTATACCTCACTCTGCCTACCTCAGTGTCACGTGCCACAGCTGTCACATCGCATTGTTTCAGGTAGATGTGATGGCAGTGATGGGATCATAATCTCTTTGCATCCTTTTTTCTAACTTTCTAATTACTTTAATTAATGATAGTTCTGTTCATTTTGGAACTAGTATATAACAAATACCGGTAGGTAACATATCTTGATCAGGTTCAACTCCTCCCCCTCTTCTTTCCCTCTCCCTGCCTCTCGATTCCCTTCTCTATTTACAAGAGTCTACCTTCTAGTTTCCTATGCTCTTTGTTTTATTTTATTTTATTCATTAATTTTTATTGCCAATTTCTCATGTAAGAGAAAACATGATAATTAAGCTCTCTGAGTCTGGCTGACTTCACTTAGAATGATAGTCTCCAGTTCTATCCTTTTTCCTAGACATAACATGATTTCATTCTTCTTCATGGCACAATAATATTCCATTATGTATATGCACTACATTTTCTTTATCCATGCCTCTGTTTATAGGCATCTAGGCTGTTTTCAGAGCTTAGTTTTTATGAATTGTGCTGCTATAAATATAAATATACATGTATCACTATAGTATGCTGTCTTTTATTCTTTCAGGAATATACCCAAGCATTGTGTTGCTGGATCATAGTATTTTTTTAGGAATCTCCATACTGATTTCCAGAGTCATTGTACTAATTTACATTCTCACCAATACTGTAAGAGGGTTTCTTTCTCCCTGCACCCTCACCAGCATCATGTTTTCTCATGTTTTCTGTATTCTTTTTTTTTTGTACCAAGAATCAAACTCAGGACCTTGCACTTGTGAGGCAGGTGTGGTCACCACTGAGCTAAATCCCCAGCTTTTCTGTATTTTTGATAGCCATTTTGACTGGGATGAGATAGAACTCAGTGTTGCTTTGATTTGCATTTCCTTAATGGCTACAAATGTTTAGCCTTGTTCATATATTTATTGGCTATTTGTACTTCTTTTGAGAAGTGTCTATTCAGTTTATTTGCCCATCTTTTGACTGAGTTACTTGGTTTTTTGAGGGTTAACTTTTTGAGTTCTTTGTATGTTCTAGATATCACTATGAAAAATTACAGTTGCCTTTTTGTCATAAAGCTGGTCGTAAAATTTGTAATGAATGCAACAGATTCAGAATAACCAAAAAATCCTGAAAAAGGAAGACAAAAAGTTGAAGATATTACACTTTCCAATTTCAAAACTTTCTACTAAATTACAGTAAGCAGGACAGTGCAGCACTGGTATAAAGACAAACATATAGAGCAATGGAACGGACTCAAGAGTCAAAAAATAAACCTTGATCTTCAACAAGGATACCAAGGTAATTTATAGGGAAAAATAATTGTCCTCAACAAATGTGCTGGGACAACTGGACATCCACTGCAAAAGACAGAAAATGGAGCCAGGTGCGGTGGTACGCACCTGCAACCTCAGCTACTTGGAAGACTGAGGTGGGAGGATCAAAAGTTTGAGGCCAGCCTGAGCAACTTAGCTAGATCTTGTCTCAAAATAGATAAATGTTATCAAAAGGAAAAAAGAAACAAGCAAAGAGCATATTTACTTCACAACATATATAAAAATTAATTCAAAATGGATCCAAGATCCAAATGTAAGGGCTAAGACTATAAAACTCTTAGAGGAAAACAAGAACAAATATTAATGAACTTTGATTTCTTAGCTAGGACACCAAAAACACAAGTGACAAAATAAAAAAATAGACAATTTTGGCTTCATCAGAATTCTCCTTTGTCCTTCAAAAGAGACAGTAGGAAGTGAAGACAATCCATATGATAAGGGAAAATACCTGCAAATCATATATAAGGGACTTGTATCAGAATGTGTAATGAACTCTTAATAACAACAGAAAGGCAAATCATCCAATTTTAAATTGAGCAAAAGATTTGAATAAAAATTTCTCCAAAGAAGATATACAAATGACAACAAGCACACAAAACTATGTTGAGCATCAGAGAAATGCAAATCAAAGCACAGAGATACCATTGCTCACTTACTAGATGGCTAATTTTTTTTAAGTACCAAGTGTTACTGAGGATGTAGAGAAATTAAAACTCACACACTGCTCTCAGGAATGGTGCAGCAACTTTGGGAAACAATGAGGAAGTTTCTTAAAAGGTTAAACACAGAGTTATTGTATGACTAAGAACTCCACTCCTAGATGTCTGTATACCCAAAAGGTCTAAAAGCATATGTCCACACAAAAACTTGCACCGGAATGTTCCTGTTAAGGTCATTTAAAATAGCCAAAAAGTCCTCCAACATCCACCAACTGATAAATGGATGAGTAGAATGTAGTACATCCATACAGTGAAACACAGTTCAGCAGCAAACGGAAGAAAGTGCTGATTCATATTCTGTAACACAAACTTTGGAAATGTTAAGAGAAAGAAGCCAGTCCCCAAAGGGTCATGTGTTGTATGATTCAATTGCTATGAACCTTGCATAATAGGTAAGTCCAAAGGAATGAAAGTAATTAGCACCTACAAGTTAATCAGGGCCTAAGGGAAGAGGAGAATAGAAGGTGTCTGGCATTTCTTTCGTGGTGATGAAATATTCTGAAATTAGGTAGTGGTTGCCCAACTTTGTGAATCACACCAAAAAAATTAAAAAATAAAATCAAAAAACAAAAACACTGAATTGTACCCTTTAAAGGGATAAAACATTTGTTATGTGAAATATATCTAACAGAGCTGTTCTTTTAAAAAAACAAAATCCTACCCTTATTTGAGTCTTATATCATTGCATTCCTTTTGCTTTTCTTGACCTCCCTTCTAACCCCAGGCAGTGAATCTAGAAGCCAAATAAGTTATTAATTTTATTTCGTTGAAGTAATCTGCATTGCTAAATGCTGAAGGAAATACAGTCTAAACCCAGGCAAGCCATATCATAAATTAAAGCTAAAAGGGCATGTAAATCAAACCAGTCATGATTCAAGATGTTAGCTTATGAGTGTAGGCGTTGTCCAAAGGAAATGTACTGTGTAGGTAGGGAAAATGAGCCTGCCTTTTTCTGACAGGGTGATCATTTTCAGCAAAGAATACAGCTGGATTCCCATTTTTTGCCTTCTTGTTTTGTTTTGTTTTGTTTTCTAGATCCCAATTCCCACCTAAATTCACTAGCATTGTGTAAACTGCTAGAGAAGTTGCTGGAGACAGCTGATGCCCAAGAGCCAGTTCCAAACCCTGCCTTCTGCAGAGGGAGGCCATCAGCTGGTCAGCCCCACAGGGATCTGGAATTGGGAAGAGCCCTGGACCTGCTTGATTCTCCCCGGATACCAGCTGTCCTCCCAGGGGCTCCTGCTGAGGACAGAGCTTCAGGGGGGTGTAGCTGCCTCTGAGAAGTTGTGATAGCCATGAAATGTGGAACGGCAGAGCAAGTTCCCTTAGGAAGGCAGGATGAAGCAAAACTAGATTTAAAAAAAAAAAAAGACATTTGGAAGAACTAAGGAGGGAAAAGACTCAGCTGCCCAGCAGAGTTTAGTGATATCTCAAAGCTGACAGGTCGTAAATATGCCTATTACTCTCTTACCCCTGAAAACTACTTCAGATTCTTTCTACTTGTTGCTTTTAAGCTACTCCTCTTTAAAGTAACTCCTGGAGGTAGAGTTTATATGTTTGTGGAAGAGCGTGATGACCAAAAAGAAAGGGAGGGTTGTTTCTTCTTATTCTTCAGTTTCACCATTTCTTGAAATACCAAAGCAACCGTATTACTGTAGCTTTAAGAACTACTAACAAAAGGCAAGTCACGAAATAAAATGAGTATGTATATGATGTGAAAGCCCCACATCCACACTGAAACAATCCCAGAATTCCTCAAGGGAATGTACCCTGTCCCACTCCGGAAATACTGAAGTTTTGACAATATTTGAGCCCCTTAAAATGCAAATATTTTATTGTCCATGGAAAGGGCATTCATTAAATTAAAGCCAAAGAAAGGAAATTTTAAAAAGAAATTCATGAGCTTCAGTGAAAATTAAAGAGATGAAATAATAAGTAAATAATTCTAACGAAACATCATTTTGCTGAGTTATGTATAAATAATCAGAAACATATTGGGCAGATTAAACTACCCTTGAACTACATTTAGATTCTAAAGTTAATAGACAAAGCATTCAGTAAAACACTAAACTAAAAACAGCAAACATGTTTGAGATTTTGCCAGGCCTCAAAACAGCTTTTAAAAAGAAGAAGGAAAATAATAAGCTTATGATCTTATTTTTCCTAAAATATCTACATGCCTTCAGGATAGCAATTCACCCTGCCAATGGTGACTAAAACAAGAGAAAAGGGAAGCTAACATCCTTCCCTTACTGGAATCTGGATTTGTTTACTCCAAAACTTTTCACTAACCTTTAAACATTTGCTTATAAATTTAATGCTTTTTTAATAGAGAAGGTCTCTCTTATGAGATAATACTATAAGTCAATACAAAAACATAATATAAGTTTCTCTTCTAGGGAAGAAAAAAATATGTGAAAAAACTTGAATAAAGAAGATACAAAAGCTCTCCATCCATACTGACTTGTCAGAGCTCCTTGCAAATTCCCCTCACCTCTGTCCTAACAAGTTCATGGCTGGACATAAGCTCAATCCAGTCAGTTCTGCCATAGTGCATATTTCTATAGCATAAAGTACTTTGCATGAGACTAATCAATAATGGAACAATTGAAAGTACAATCCAGGAGTTACATGGAGTAATATGTGATTTGTCCCAGTGTGTTAATGTCACGCACAACAAAATGCCAAGTTTGCTAGCAGGGCTGAACACTGTGCCCGTGAAGGAACATAATACCATACAGGACACCCATTCTATCCAACCTTTTGCTCTGCTCAGTTTGGCCACATTCTGTGTCTCCCAAAAGCACCATGCTCAGTTCTCCCCAAACTTTGGATATTACACTCAAGTTCGGAACTCAGCAGGCTTGCCTGCCTTATGTCCCCTTCCATCAAGCTTCTTGGATTGTTGTTTTAGAGGTCAAGTCCTATACTTTAGCAGTATTTGTTTTGTACAAATTTGATGTGACTTTTAAAATGTGTTAGTAGTTTCATTACAATTGTTAATTTCTGTTGTTAACAAGGATGCAAAAGTAAAAATAAGTCCTGCTGTTGTTAGTTTTTAGCCTTCAGTTTTGCATAACTCAAGATTTTTTGGAATGCATACATCATGCATAATAGCAGCTACATCTGTAACTGTGAAGGGCAACTGTCATTTGCTTATATATCTAGGATAGAGACTAATCTTGGTATTGAGGTCCATGACACATGTTGGGTTGATTTTTTTTTTTACACTTTAAGCCCCTACTGATTAAATAAATTAATTATTGCTCTCTCCTCGGTTCATTTCATAGTGCGCATTCAGTCAGATGACGGGAGCCACTATGAAGAGACGAAATGTTCTCCTGCTTTTTCTGCCAAAAGAATGAATAAAGTGCAGGAGAAGAAAGAACAGGAGAGATAAGGAGCAAAATCAATCATCTATGTTGCAAGTTGTTCTGATGAATTTGGAACTTTCCTAAGTACAGAACACTGATTATCTTACATCTAAACCTCTAAGCTGACTCAGCTATTAAAGGCCCTGGCAAGCTTTTTCCATGAGTCCTAGTTTAGTCTAGTTTAGCCAATAACTTGGAATTCTGCCTGGTTGGGGTAAATATTGCCTCCAGCTTCTTTATGGGCAACAGGCCAAAGTGGGCTAAGAACTGGCCAACAACAGAGAATCTGATTATAACCACATCACCTAACACCCTCTGAGAACTCTCTAAACGCCCTTTCCCTTTTTTTCAAAGTATCAACATAAACTGAAAGGCAAGAGCTATATTCATGTCTCAAAAAGTTGGTGGACCTGGACTAGTAGATGGTTTTTTTTTATTAAACTAACAGTTCTCATTCTAATCGCAGGGAGAAAAGTGCTACCCTGTTCTTCTGTACTTGAAAATCACAATGATGGAAGAACTGCTGAGACATCCACTGGCTGGCCATTCTCCATTAAGAGAGAGGCATCCCTAAGCTTCCGAAGAACATAGATGCTCGAAGGGTTTCTCACAGCCACCTTTTACTGGTGGGGGCCACTGATAAACTTTCCACTCTGCTCTTGTCACTCTGACACACAAGGCAAGCGCTCACATCTGAGAAGCAGTTGAGGACTATGTCTGTCAGCGCTCCAAACTGTCACTGAGACTTGTGAAAGATGCTGATGTTATCAGGCCTAATGAGATTAGCTGAATACAAAATAATTTGGATAAAATGATTAAGTGAATGCTCTCTCAGGTTGTTTTCCAAAGTCAGCTGCAAAATTTGTCCACCTCGCTTGCTCCTCTACAACCCACCTTTGATGCTGCTGCCATAGGGTAGTAAGCAGAGTCTCTGCAACTCCCGTTAAATCTGGACAGGACTGTAACTTATATGTAATGAACAGAACAAAGAAAAATGATGCTGAATGACTCAGAAGCCTAGATCATGATGGAGTAACCTTGATCGCTGGACATTTAGGGTTGGAGCTGCCCCATTAGAAGTCTAGCAGCTGTTGTCATAAGGAAGTCTGTGCTACATGGAAAGGCATGTGGGTGCGCTCTGACCTGCAGCCCTCATGTCTGAGTCATCCCAGGCAGGGATCAGACATGTGAGTGAATGGGCTTTCCAATGCAAGATAAGCTGCTTCCAAAGGATCCTTTTTGAATTCCTGACACACTTCACACCACAGTATCATAAAATAGGTATAACAGGCTCCCAAATTATATATGACATGTTACAGAGCAATAATAAATAGAACAAATGCTAATGGTATTATAAAAGTAGCTTTTGCAAAAATCATAAGATTATTCATGTTTTCAAATTCTGAAAACTATTGTTTTTATGTCCATCTGATTTTCTCCTAACTTTCTGCCCCACACTGCTCTCCACAAGTATTCACTGTGTACTCCTATCCCCAGTATGGCCATATCCTCCAGTGGCCAACCTGCTTCACAGCTGTCCCAAATTTCTACCTGCCTTCAAACAGCCCAGGCTTCTCTACCAATTTGTGTCTTTATTTGTGCTTTTTTTCTCTGTGTGAGAAGCCCTACCTTTCCTTCCAAGAACATCCATGATATTTTACACTCACCTATTCAACCATCCTTACCACTTCTGCACCTCCTGCCACATGAGTATTTGTACCTTCTCAAGGGACCATCAGCCCTTCATAGAATTATCAGCTCCTCCCTAGAGGGGACTACAAGTTCTTCAATGGCTAGAGGTGCATGCCCTTCATTTCCCCCGAACACTGAGTCTTGAGAGCTTCCAAAATAGCAAAAGAGCCCAGCAGTACTGCATGTGCCTGTCAGCAAGCTCCATGCTACAGTTTGCACCCTAGACATCTGCTTACCTCACCCTAGTGGATAGACTTATATACACACTGGAAACCTCAAGGTGGTATATCAGGCACAACTGCATGGTTTCAGCCAAAAAAAAAAAAAAAAAAAAAAAAAACTGGTCCTGGTCATTGTTTCTCCATACCATAAAAAAAGGAAACTGAGTCTTGAGGGTCACTTGGCTAAAAAAAAAGCAATGGTTCTGAGACAAAAACCAGTCTGATTCCAAAGTCTGTGTTCTTGCTATATTATTTAGTGACCTTTTGTTAATAACAAACTTATGTCCACATATATTTGCAAATTTGTGATTTACATATGTCAGTATGGGCCATGTTAGTTCATAGAGAAAAACAGCCCTCAAAGCATGAAATGTATTTTAGAGGTCAGGGTCACTGTGCAGGGCAGCTATCCTCCATGGGCTGGCTCAGCATTGCTTTTCCATGGCAATCAACATCTCCAACTGCTTAATCACAGAGGAAGAAACTAGAGAATCGTATACCTACCATCCTTTAAAGGCCTGAAATCTGGAAAAGGACACATTTCCCCTCCATTCATATTTCACTGGTCAAAGAAAGTCATGCTCACACCTAATTTCAAAAGCTAGAGATGGGCCGGAGATTTAGCTCAGTGGTTTTGCCGCCTGCTGCACAAGCGCAAGGACCTGAGTTCGATCCCCGGTACCAAAAAAAAAAAGCTAGAGATATACAATCTTCCTATTCACTGATAAGGATAGTAACTCCTGACATGTTGCTCAATAGTAACAACCAGGATAGTTCAGTTATTCCAAATGGAGGAGATAAATTGCCATTCCTCTTGCAGTAATCTTTTGCTAGTACAAGAAAACACTTAGAAATGGTTACAGTGGATCTCTAGGCTTAAGCTACCATTTATGCTGACAATACAGCATAATATTTGCTGGCCACAACAATAAAAAGCAACCAACATTTACAGAGTGCTGTGCAATTTTCATAACATTTTTATATATGTTACTCTTTCGAGCAATAGTAAAATTCTCCAAAAAGGCTTTTGCAGTATTCCTTTCCTTCATATTCCTGCCATGTGCTATAAAATAAAGTAAAACACACAAAATGATGAGAACTGAGTCAGGAGCTGACTAAATACAGTGGACCTGAGAATGGTCACAGGGACCTCTCATCACAGAGAGCTTCTTGGGAGCACAGCACAGATCCACACGCAGGAGGGGCCCCACATCACCTCAAGAAGGAGTATAGATGCTGATCAGTTCCACTCTGCATTCTCCATGCTGCATATGTTCCATGAAACTGGGGTCTTATCTGCTGTATTTACTAAGGAGCTTAAGCGTTTAGAAAAGCTGTGGTGCACAGCATGTACTTCAACAATTTTGGAGAATTAATGTCTCAATTTGCCTTGCATAAATTCTAGTTAATTTTATTGTTGTTTACCTCTCTCTCTGTAATTCCCTGTTAATGAATATTCTACAATTGAGATAGATATCATAGGAATTCTTGCAGTAACAATACCTTGATACCTTCGCTAGCGCTTTGTTATTAGAAATGCATTTTTGCATCTATCTTGTTCCCCCAAGTGCCACAATGCTCCGAGGTTGACTGGTGTGAAGGGCTGAATAATGATCCCCAAATAGATTAGGTCCTCATGTCTGGAACCTATAAACGTTACCTTACATAAAGAGGACTTTGCAGGTGTATCAGTAAATGCTTACTAGAGAAACAAATTTAATGCAAGATGCACAAATATATCTTAATTTACAAGATTGGCTTACAATGGCCACCCACAGTAGTCAGGTGTGTAAGAGGGCAAAACGTCTTCCTACATGCTAGAGATCTGAAAGACCCAGTTGAATGTCTGGTACTCACTATAGTGTCCAGTGCGAGTTCATCTCAGGAGACCCGAGGGACTATGCTGGACACTGAAGAGTCTTCACTGGAAACCAGGAGACAATGGATTTCTGAGGTGAAGGTGAAGATTGGAGCTGCTCCCAAGAAACAGAAGTGAACCTTCTTTTTTCATTTCCTTTTCATACCATTTGGTGACGATCCTCCCTAGGTTGGGCTTCCACACCCAGATCTATGCTGAGCCAATTTAGTTGGGCATTACCTACTCAAGATGACCTAATCAATTCACTATCACTGCAGGTATGATTCATGATCTACAGATGGGAAGATTATCCTGGATTATCAGGTAGGCTCTAAATACACTCATAATCATCCTTAACAGAGGGAGGAAGAGGAGGACTGACACATACAGAAGAGAACGCAGTGTGACCATGGAGACAGACGGGAGTGATTCAGGCATGGACCAAGATGTTGGCAGCTCCAGAAGCTAAGAGAAACAAGACAGATTCTTCTCCAGAACATCTGGAAGGAGTGTAGGCCTGCCAATGACCTGGTTTCAGTCCAGAGGAGGTCTCTGTCCTCCAGAACTGTGAGAGAAGAGACTTGCCTTGTTCAATGCCGCCATGTTTGTGGTCACTTGTTACAGCAGCAATGTCAGGAAACTGATATGACTCACATCCCAGATGAGAGGATTGCCATTTTCCGTACTAGGGAACTCTGGGCCAGTAGGAGAAAGGAGCTTCCCCAGCACCACAAAGTTAGACACTAAGGAATCAAGACTAGAACCTGGGGCAGCCAACTCCTCACCAAAGCTCATCGGAGAAGAGATAAGGACAGAACTTTTCCCAGGAGATTCTGGGAAGCAGCCCACCATGACGTACAGAGTAGAGATGAGCTAAGATGTTTCACTGTCACAAGTCCTGGGGAAAGCAGAATGGGCAACAACTTCAGAGGAAAACCTCTAGGATGCCCCACTTCTTTGTTGAGTGCTTGTGGGGAAAGCCCCCATGTCCTGGGCCTCAAATTTCCTCATGTGTAAAAGTAAGAAGTTGGACATACCACCGGTTCTCAGAGACTGCTGTCTTGGAGGTTCTGTGAGGGTTGTGGGGACACCCAGGAGCGACTGGTCCTTACCCTCTCTCTTCAGCAACTTCCACTGACACACTGATGTCTACATTCCATTCTGCATGTCTTTGAACAAAAAGGCTCTTCTGCTAAACAGATGTTTGAAAAACCACTAAACTCACAATCTCAAAGGTCACACACTTTTAGTCCACAGTCTCTGTGGTTCCTGAACTCCACTTGGTACAGCAGCAATTCATATACCCTCAGGGTTTGTCCCAAGACTGGGCCAGGAAGCACGATAGGGGATAGACTGAGGAACCGAAAGTGTCTGTGTCTATATCGCTTTGGAGAAGTCCTCTGTTCATGGGCCCTGAGTCATAGCTGCCTTGTCATAACAGTGATCTGAACCAGCCATCCACAGTAGGCATTGACATGAAACACTGCTCTGAGAGCATAGAACACCGAGACACCTCCTCACCTCCCTGTAGCACATGAGGGCCCTGCACATACACAGGCCCATAACTGCTCTCCCAAATACATGTTAACACCAGAAGCAAACAGGCCCCATGGGAGGGGCATCACCTCCTTGTGATAAGGCCCTGTAAGTAAGAGAGAATCTGTTTGGGTTTCCTTTTAACTCACTTTAGTGGCCCTGCTCCCCAGTGCATGCTAACACCTGGGAGAAATGTATTATTAAAAATCAACCAATGTAGTATGAAGGCAAACTGGGCAAACTGTAATTTTATTGGCTCTGAGACCAAGCAATGAAAAGGTAAATGTGAACAGGTGTGCAGTTAATATCGTAGGATAATTGACTAAGTATGGTAACTTCCAAGAATCCACCTCTATTCAGCTCATACAACTTAAACTTCAGAAAGAAGTACAAAATATGCCCACTTTTAAAACTCTTTGCTTTTTTTAAAAAAATAAAAAGCCTATTATACGATTCCCACCTGGACCATGATTAAGCACTCATTATTGCAGTAACAATGGCCCCATTGTTTTTATCCTAATAACCATATTTAAACTACAGAAATTTTGGAGAGCTATTACCATAATGAAACTGAGGCCCAGGAAGGTTGACTCCTTTTGCCAATGTCACAGAGAAACAGAGCCAGAAAGGTAACTGGGCTCCCAAGTTCTCAATTCAATCATTGTTCTAATAATGTGTCATGGAGTCATTCGCTACTGGCCCAGCTCAGAGGGCCTTGAGCTAATTCAGTTAAAAACCTAAGAACATGTGCAGGAAGCCCTACCACTTATATTGATCTGGTCCTCAGAGAAGAGAACCAACAAATTGTGTATATAAAGAAAGAGGTTTACTTTATGGAACATGTCCAGCAATTGTGGAGTCTTGGTGAGTCAAAAATCTAGTCTAAAACTAAAATCGAAATGGATTAAGGATCTAAATATTAAAATAGAAATGCTGAACCAGCTGGAACAGAGGTTAGGTAGAACTCTTGAAGACATCGGTGTAGGAAAAGATTTTATGAACAAAACCTCAGTTGCCTGTGAACTAGCACAATCAATCAACAAGTGGGATCTCTTCTTATTAAAAGGCTTCTGCACAGCAAGAGAAACCACCAGCAGTGTGAAGAGACAACTCACAATGTGGGAAAAAATTTTCACCTGCTCTTCCTCAGACAAAGGTCTACTATCTCGAATCTGTAAAGAACTTAAAAAGATCAGACCTCCCAAATTTAAGACCCAATCTGAAAACGGGCATCTGAAATGAACAGACATTTCTCAGACAAAGAAGTAGAAATAGCAAATAAACATATGAAAAAATGTTCAACATCACTGGTCATTCAAGAGATGCAGATGAAAACAACACTGAGATTTCACCTCACTCCAGAAAGAATGGCTGCTATCATGAAATCAACCAACAACAAATGCTGGCGGGGCTGTGGGGAAAGAGGAACCCTGCTCCACTGCTGGTAGGAGTGTAGACTGGTGCAACCACTGTGGAAATCAGTATGGAGATACCTCAAAGAACTAGCACGGAAAGTCTCATTTGATGCAGCTATTCCCCTCCTGGGTATCTTCCCCAAAGATTTAAAAGAATCATGCCACAGTGATATATGTGCACCCATGTTCATAGCAGCACAATTTGTAATAGCTAAAACTTGGAAGCAGCCCAATTACCCATCAACTGGAGACTGGATAAAGAAAATATGGGTTTTTTTATAAAATGGAGTAGTACTCAGCCATCAAAAATGAGAAATTAGAGACATTTATAGCTAAGTGGATGCACATTGAGGAGATCATCTTAAGTGAAATAAATAGGACACACATGTGTAAATACCAAATAGTTTCTCTAGTGTCAGAAACTGAAAGTGTAAATAAGGACTAAATGGTATAATAGATAATGTGTAATAGGAAGAAAAGGGGCAAAGGGGAAGGGGAAGTGGGAGGGGTAGGGGAAAGGAAGAAGGGAATGGAATTAATATGAGAAAAAGAAAAATGGAAACAAAGTCTTTGTAAATAGAGAGGGAAGGAGGGGTTGAAGGGAGGGCAGGGGGAGGGTGAAAAATAAGAACCAAGAGAGACTATGTAAAGGTCCAAATTTCCAATGATGAATGTCATTACATTGTATACCTAAACTGTACCAATAAAATAAAATTTAAAATAAAGAAAATAAATTTATGTGGTTTCACAAAAAAAAAAAATCTAATGGGGGGCCGGGGATTTAGTTCAGTGGTTCCACCGCCTGCCTTGCAACCACAGGGACCTCAGTTCGATCCTCGGTACCAAAAAAAATCTAATGGGTGCCACTAGGGTGGGATGCAGGGAAGAAACAAAAAGTGAGGGCAAAAACAGTCTCCTGGCAGAGTCTCCTCTTACTTGGCACAGGGCAGGGGCTGGAGGGGGATGTCAGTCTCTCCTCTACTAAGACCTTCTGTCGAGTAGATGAGGCTAAAGGGTACCCATCAGCTAAAGGATAATGTGCTTTACTCAAAGCTCCCAGTGTAAAAGTTTATCTCATCTAGAGAATACTTTCATGGAAACATCCACAGTATCATTTAACCAAACAGCTTGGCACCAATGCCCAGCTAATGCGACACATTAACCACCATACACCCCACCAAGCCTTGGCTCTCCATAATCAGGGAATGCTGCCCATATGGGAAGACCAGGAAGCATGAATGCAAAATTTATGGCACACTATGGCTCGGTGACTAACAGGTGGGATGTGAGATGCTGATGGAATGAGGTTCTCACCAGGACCTGTGGAATTGGGGTCCAGTGCAGGGGTGAGGCCTGCTACCAAGGAAGCCTCCGTTTCTCAGCAGCTCCTGGGAGTATTAAAATTCCATGTACTCTGATTTTCAATTGCTGTAAAGCAAACTATCCAAAATTTGATGGCTGGCCTTGGCCAACAACTATTTTTGTAGTTCTCATGATTCGATGCTCAGAAACCGCACCAAGGAAGATGGCTGTGTCTATTCCATGTGGTGTCTTCTAGGGCTGGAACCCACAAAATGACTTTGTAATTCATACATCTGGTGCCTCAACTGGAAAGCTGCACAGCTGGGCACTTTCTGAGACACTTGATGGAGTAATAGGTCCTACAGGGTCAGTTCTTACAGTTGATTGAGTTCTTCTGTGTCCTCTGTGGAAGCTTAGGGCTTCTCCTTCTCCTCACAACCTTGCTATGTGGTCTTTCCAGCAGACCATCCAGATTTGTCACATGATGGCTCATGGTTCCTAACAACACCCAATCAGAAAAGGTTAAGACTTCATTAAGCTGGAATCCACAGCAAGCCCTGGGTCACCCCTGAAATACTCTACTGGTTAAAGCAACTCCTGGACCCAGATCAGACCCAAGAAAGTGAACACCAGTGAGTGAATACCAGGAGGTGTGACTCATGGAAGGTCAGGAAGGGACCATACCCTCCATTTTTCCTGAGGTGAGGTCCTGTGCCCAGTGCACACCCACCCACGTCTTCCCAGGACAAGCACCCCTCTGGTTCCTCAGGCTCCTTGTCTCAGATGACACCCAGGCTCCTAGGCATGCCTCTTTAACCCCCCACCTTCATTGTCTCTGTTCTGTGGCCTCATTTTGTCTTAGAGACAGCCCTCCTGCTTCCAAAGGCATTTGTATCTCAAAGTCACTTTTCTTCTAGTTCACTCTCACCTGAGCTGAGGGTACATTAGAAGCTCCCCTGAGGCACAACTCACTTTCCTTTCCTTAGGAGTCAAGAAGAATTGCTATCTAAATTTTCCAGGAGGTTTGAGGCATTAAGACAGTTGACCCCAGAGCCAGCGTGGCCCTTCACAGTTTTCTTGACATCCTCACCTATGAAGTAGTTGTCATCCTCCCCTCAGGATTGTTGTGAGGACTGAATAAAGTATATAAGTACTTAAAACAAAATTCGGTAAGCACCTACTAGGATCATATACACAGATCATTTCCTTGCATATACAACAGATGTCTCCTCAGGTACCAGTGTGATAAACAGACAACTCACATCTGCATAACTTCTAAGGTATCTGTGCTAATCTTTGTTCATAGGAATGCTTTTTATTTTTCATGTTTAATTCAACAGATAATATTACATGTACTTATCACATACCGTGTGATGCTTTGGACATGTGTGCATTATGGAACGGTTAGATGTGGCTAATTAACAGTCACATTAGCTAGTTACCACTTTTGTGGTTAGGGCAAGCCCTTGGCTGAATGGACGTTCCGTTATGATACAAAAAATGATAGGATCCTTCTCCTAGGGAAAAAAACAGACCAATATGAGGCTTCCTCAATATATTCAGGGATTAGTTCCCAAAGGAAGTATTTGGAGAAACATTATACCCCAAATTATGTAATAGATATATCTCCATATATATTTCCATATGTGTCTACATATGTATACCATGATATATATACAACATGGATGATTGATCTGAATGTAGCACATCTATGACAGACTCTCAGACTTGCCCATAAAAACCTCTCAAACTTGTCATGTACTCATAGGGCAGTGACATAAAGGCAGCACAAACTCCACTGCCATGTATGCATTCATCCGGCCACACAGGCCTTGGGATCTCCTGGTCCTGTCTCCATCCTGCCCACCAGGGTTGGGCAGGTGGGCGAGGAAAGAGAAGGGAAGATGTAGGGGTCTGCCAGCCTCGATGAAAGGGCACATGGGTGAGTCTCCACGACCCAAAACCACTTCCCTGCCACCCCTCCTTCCTCATCACAAACCAGAGGTTCGCCTAAGAGCACCTTCACTTTCCCAAAATGACATTCACCAGGCAGACTTCTTTTCAACACGGTCAGATACTTTGAAAATCGTAGTATTGTACAGAGTCTGTCAAAAAATGTATACAGATTTCAGGAAAAGAAAAATAGCATGATTTTTCAACAGATGGTGTTACCATCATATAGGGGACCCTAGAGCATGTCTTGGATTGCAGAAAACTCACTATTTGCAGCCTTTAGGGAAGAAACTGAAAATGCACGTGCAGCAGTCTCAAAGACCAAGGTTCCCCAAGCAGCAGTTCACCATACTAATAAATGTCTGGAAGCTCATGGCCACCACTCTGAGCAGCTCTTGTAATTGTAGAGCCCAAAGGTAACTTGTATTAATTTCATGATGCCTCAATTAATTTAGTGTTAAAATATTTAGACAAATGTTTTTCTGAAGTGTGTATACATTTTTCGGCAGACTCTGTATTTTTTTTCCCTGCTTTGGTAGTTCTCAGCCACCGTGTACTTTAGCTGATCTGACCTTGCCAGGGCATAGTGGCAACACACAGCTCTACAGGCAGGGCCCTGTGGCTGCGCAGCCCCCACTCTGTGGCTGCTGTCATCCCTCCAGCTCCTCCTGCCCCCGGAACTTCCTGGCAGATGTGCTTCTCTGTTACAGTTCTTGGCACTGTGCACTGAACCTCTCTCTGCCTTCTCAGGACGGGCCCAGCTCTGCCCTCATGCTCACAGTCTTCACTTGGGCCACAGGCCTGGGCCTCTGCCTGACTGTTCAAGGTCCTCGTGAGGTTTGATCAAGCTTGGATAAAAGGCAGGTCGCTCTCCTCACACAACACAGCATAGTGGCCAAGCAAGGGACCCTGATCCAGAGACTGTCTTTCTTACTCTGAGTGGAAAGCAAGCACAGAAGAGGCCCAGGAAGGCATCTGTATAAACAACAACCCCTGAACACTGGCATGGCCTCTACGCAGATGGCACCATGAGCCAGGGTCACATTTAATGATGACCATACTGATTTTGCCCTTAGGTAACATTTGATGAGTTTCATATCGATCTTTTCTACAGAAATACAGAACACAGATAATTCACAAGAGTAATAAATTAGGTTCACTCACTTCCCTTAGCAAAGCAAATCATCTCTTTGAGTCTTTTTCTAAATTGCCTTCCTGTTGTTGCTGTGAAAATAATCAGGAAGTGACCAAGTGATGGATCATGAGCTGCTCTGTGGGCTGTGGAACACTGCTCTCAAGCTCCATGTTCTCAGAATAGAAGTGATTATTTCTAAGCAGACTATTTTCCCCCTCTCTTTCATGTTATAAATGATTCATTTAGTTTTATCATCTTTGGTATTTTCTGAGTTGACTAGAATACTTCTGAAATCATTTTAAAGTGAGGGAAACTGGCTTAGTTCTTAAACTCTTTGGATTTCTCTGTGAGACTTTTTTAGCATCAGGCAAATTGAAGTTCACATGTCATCAACACCAAGAAAATATGGCAAAGCCATGGTGTTTGAAAAGAGCTGCACTCAATAAAACAGGCAAGAAACAAACTTTTAAAGACAGTCCAAGACGATGAGGCAAGTTAACAAAATACGAAGAGATGAAACCATAGCAAAGTCCAATTCTTACCACACCCTGTTTTTTCCCTGCACTTGCATTTCGTTCCCCCAGTCACTCTACCTGGGCCCAACCTTCCCTGTACCCCCAGGGTAATCCTCCCTAATGACTGTTGACACAGTTTCCAATATTAAAATGTATTCAAAACAAGTTCATCTTCACTTATGTTCTTTTGACATTTGTGCTGTGTTATGCAACTTTTTGGAGACCTACCTTCTCTATTTTTACTTTTCTCTGAGTCTCCAGGGAAAAAACTTCTGATTCTGATCAGGGATCCACTGGCTAAACTGCTTGCTCCTCTCCCTCCCCCTCCCCCTCCCCCTCCCCCTCCCCCTCCCCCTCCCTCTCCCCCTCCCCCTCCCTCTCCCTCTCCCTCTCCATTTGCTCATTCAGCTAAGGCCTGTGAACCTTATGACTGATAGGCAACTTGGTACAGTGTGGACCGCCTGCCTTTCCTAGGCGCGTGACCTTGGGCAGCTGGCCAAGCTCTCTGTACCTCCATGTCTCATCTGTGACGCGGGGCTGGTGATGTCTTTTTCCAGCACTGTAAGGTCACTGTGAAGAAAGTGCAAGGCGGTGCTTATGGCGCACTGAGAACACAGCAAGTCCCCAATAAACTTTTCCATCCTATTGTTTCCTACAACTAAATTTATTTGTGCTGGATATTTCTGAAGGGAATGGAGAGAAGGCGAGAAGAAATTTCTCTGCCTTTCCCTGTGGAAATGTAATAGCGTCTAAATTATACAGATTTTTATTTTAATTCAGCTAATGGTTTGCATTGATTTTTGTTTTAGCATGATTCTATTACTGTAATAGCATGGTGCTTTGGGCAATCTGGAGACCTGTTCAGATAAGTAATCCTGTCTTTAGGCACTGAAGTTGCTGCTGGATCCCTAAACCTTACAGTATCTCCATTTTGCATTTGTTCTGTCTTTGCTGCGGAAATGACTCCCCTCAGTGGAACAACTGTGTAACTACATAGCCTCATCCTGAGGAGTCCTGCTTACCGCGGTCACAGACATTTGTCTCGTGGAATAAATTAAATAGTTTGTGTATAAATTTAGTAGCCCAAAGATTCATTCCACCAATCCAAACCCACTACAATCTCAGAACAGCATGATGTCCTATTTAAAAAAGAGAGTTAATATCAAGCGATACCCACCAAAGTCAGAGCCATATTTTCACCTGAATACATGGATGTGTATTTACCTCCCTGCATTTGTGAGGGGTATGGTGGTTTAACTCCAAGTATGTTTTTAATATCAATCTGGGCACTTTAACAGCCATGCAAGTTCTGGTAAGATGGGGCTAAGGTTCATTTGTCAGAGAATCTGGGGGAGCAATGGAAGGGCTCTACATTTTTCTAGATGCTAAAATTAAGATTTTTCTGTATTTGATTTTGCATTTAATTATATTTTCAAAGACTCCTAAATCTCCCTGTGTTAAAGATTTGGTCCCCCAAAACATGGTGCCATGGGATGTGACACAACATTTGAAGAGATAGAGCTCACCTGGAGGTCTTCCAGTCATACCAGGAAACCTTGAAAGGAATACTGAGAGCTTGGCCTCCCCTCTTCCTCCCTGTCATTCCTGCCATGTGGTGAGCAGACCTCCTGAACCACACACTCACCATGATATTGTGTGCAGTCACAGGCCCCAAGAAATGGGGCCCATGGTTTATGGACTGAAGCCTCGGAAACCATGAGACAAAATAAACCTCTGGGATGGATGGAAACAATACAGTCCAAACAGCCATACTATCAAAACTGATATGTAGATTTAATGCAGTCACAATCAAAATACCATCAGAATTCCTCACAGAACTCGAGAAAGTAATCAGAAAATTCATATAGAGCCAGAAGACACCCAAAACAGCAAGAGCAATCCTGGGCATCACAATCCCAAATTTCAAGTTATATTACAAAGCAACTGTGATAAAGACAGCATGGTACTGGTATAAGAACAGATAGATGGGGGGCTGAGGATTTAGCTCAATGGTTCTGCCACCTACCTTGAAAGCACAAGGTCCCGAGTTCGATCCCCAGTACCAAAAAAAAAAAAGGACAGACAGATGGATCAATGGAACAAAAGAGAGGATGCAGAAACAACCCCAGGCATATCCAGCCACCTGATCTTTGACAAAGGGGCCAAAAACATAACTGGAGGAGAGATAGCCTCTTTAACAAATGCTGCTGGTGGGCCAGAGATTTAGCTCAGTGGTGCTGCCACTTGCCTCGCAAGTGCAAGGTCCCAAGTTCCATCTCAGGTACCAAAAAAAAAAAATGCTGCTGGCTATCCACATGCAAAAGAATGAACCTAGACCATATTTCTCACCCTGTACTAAAATATAATCACAATAGATCAAGATCTAGATATTAAAACAAGAACACTTAATCTTCTGGAAAATAAAATAAATAAGACTCTTGAAGACATAGGTTTAGGTGAAGACTTTCTGAACAGAACTCCAATTACACAAGGAATGATATCAAGAAACAATAATTGGGATTATATCAAATTAAAATGTTTCTGCACAACAAAGGCTACAATCAACCAAGTGAAGAGACAGTCTACAGAATGGAAAAAATATTTGTCAGCAACTCCTCAGACACAGGGACTAACATCTAGAATACATAAAGAATTCAAAAAATTAGATCCCCAAATATCAAAGACCTAGTGAAAAAATGGACAATTAAAATAATCCACACTTCTCAGAAGAAATACAAAATGGCTAATAAGTACATGAAAAAAATGTTCAGTATCTCTGGCCATTAGAGAAATATAAATTAAAACAACACTGAGATTCTCTTACTCTAGTAACAATCTGTCATCAAGAACTCAAAAAACAATAAATGTAGGCACATCTGCAGATGCTGCAGAGGGGCCCCCAGTCACATGGAACCCGCCCCATCCAGCCCGCGCCCCTGGCAGCGATCCACTGGACATCCACCCCCAACCCCTGCTTCTCTGGCCTCTTGGCTGTACTGCCACCTGGTTCCACACTACAAAGACACAGGTGACACCAGACCACCAGACCACCATACTGGGTAAGTTGGAGGGATCATCACCTCCCATTGGAACGGGACTATCTTCAGGGGAAGGACAGCTGGAACCTGCAGTACAACCCTGGAGAGTTCGACCCTACAGGAGGACAGGGAGCTCAACTTGGGACTTGCAGCCAGAAATCTGCCTGAATTTCATGGGTCTGTGACTGGCTTACTGAGACTCATTGACTTATATCTGCACACTGCTACCCACGTTGTCTATTGTGAACGAAGAGTCATACCCTGAAAGAGGCCCTTCATTTTCATTTTTATTATTTATTTCCAAAATTAGTATTATTGGTTTGTGTTTTTTCTCCTCTTACCTTTAATTTTTTTCCTATTCTTTGCAGATTTTTGTTTTTCTCTCCTTTTTTTCTTCTTTCTTTTCTCTTTCCTTTCTCTCTCTCTCTCTTACACTCACTCTTTTGCTGTCCCACATTGTTCATCTCCTATTTCATTCCTGTTCTGGCTCTCATTCAGATTTCTTCTTTATTTCTCTATTATTCACTTTTTCCCTCTCTCACCTGTGTCCTCTGGCCTCACTGCTAACCTTCCCCTATCCCTCTACCTATCTATCCCTCCCTCCCCAACTCCTTCTAACTCCCCATCCCGAAGGGTAAAGTTGTTATATTGAAGAGTTTATTCACTATAAATATATGTTGGGTTGGTCCTCGATTTTGATTTAATTCACACAGTTAAAAGTGATAGATTAATAACTAACACAAATTGTCATTTTCTAAGATGTACTTGATGCTATGGTGTTGCTGATTTTATCACTTGGGCTTAGCTATTGTTATTGATCTAGTCAGTGGTCCTTGCAGGTATAATGAAAATGAGATAGCCTCGGAGTCATTAGAGACTCAAAACTTAAAGACCAGCTATACCTGGAAGACACCTCTGAGAAGCAATCATTCCATGAGGGTTCTAATTACAAGCAACAAAGATACTTACAATAAGCAATTTTGAAGCATAAACCCAGGAGTTAAACCAAAGACAGTACCAAAAACAAAAATGAGAAGAGACATGCTGAATCAGCCCGCTGCAGACAGGCCGGTCTGCACATGCCCTACTGAGGTCCAGAGTAGCTCAAAACATGCCGAATCACCCCGCGCCCTGGCAACAGTCCACTGGACCCCTCCCCCTACTCCTCTGTACAGCCACCTGGTTGCACACTACAAAGACGCAGAGGACACTGGACCACCAGATCATGGTACTGAGTCCCGCTGCTCCTGGCCCAGAAGTAGGGGCTTCTGAGCCACGGTCCCACTGCTCCTGGACCAGAGGAAGGGGCTTCCTGGCCACCAACCCTCCCACAGCTCCCAGCCCAGAGGAAAGGGCTTTTGGGCCACCATCACTACCACTGCTCCCGGCCCCTGTGCCACCACTCCCAGCTCAGAGGAGGTAATCCATGCAGGCGCCAACAGCCCCCCCCCCCAGTTGAAATGAGAAAACATGTAAATAAGTCTCAAAACCAGACTTCCAGATCACCTACAGCAACCTCAAAGGAAAATGAGATGGAACACTCTGATGCTCAACCACCTGAACCCACTGGACTGGCAACAAAAGGGGATCTGGAAAACATGAAATCAGAAATAATTTCTCAGATAACAGGAGAAATTGATTAATAAATCAAGAGAGGAGCTCAGGAACATGATGGAACCCCAACATAGGGAACAAATGGAATCCATAAAACAGATGCAAATAGATTTCCTGGACATGAAAAACTCCACTGAAAGTCTACACAGCAGAATGAGCCAGTGTGAGGACAGAATTTCAGATATGGAACATAAGATTGCAATTAGTGACCAGGAAAAGAAAAATTGCTTCAAAATTATAAGGGAACATGAGAAATCAATCCAGCAGCTGCTAGATGATGCAAAGAAGAATAACATAAGACTGATTGGAGTAAATGAAGAAACAGGAGAGAGTGCACATGACATAAAAAATCTCTTCACAGAAATAATGGCAGAAAACTTCCCAAGCAGGGGAAAAGAGCTTGACATACAGATAAATGAAGCATATAGGACTCCAAATAGCCTTGATCAAAAAAAACTACACATAGGCATATATTGGTTAAGATTCCAGAAACTCAACAGAAGAACCAAGTTCTCCAAGCAGTCAGAGAAAAGAAACAAATCACATACAAAGGAAAACCCATCAGAATCACAGCAGGCTTCTCAATACAAACCATCAAGGCAAGAAGAGCTTGGAGTGATATATTCCAAGCCCTAAAAGAAAACAGCCTCCAACCCACATTGATGTACCCTGCAAAACTATCTTTCAAAATTGATGGAGAAATAAGATACTTTCATGACAAAGAGCACCTTAGAAACTTCGTGAATACCAAACCAGCACTCCAAAGAATTTTACACAATATCCTAGGAACAGACATTGAGGATCACAACCCCAGGAAGCAAAGCAGAATGAACCCATCTGGCGTGACAAGAAATTAAATGTAAAAGGGGAGAAGCCAACAAAAAGAAAAAGTCATGGCAATGACAAGTCAATATGTTTCAGTTATAACCATCAACTTTAATGGTCTCAATTCACCAATCAAAAGAAATAGACTGGCAGAATGGGTCAAGAAGCAAAATCCAACAATATGCTGCATCCAAGAAACACACTTAATTCAAAAGGAAACTCACAGACTGAAAGGTAAAGGGTGGAAAACAATACTCGATGTGACGGGAACCCAAAAAAAGCAGGAGTAGCTATCCTCTTTGCAGATCAAGTAGATTTCAAACCAACACTGATTAAGAGAGATGAAGAAGGACACTACATCCTTGTAAAGGGAACAATCCAAGAGGAAGAGATGACAATCATAAATATGTATGCACCAAACACTAGTGTGCCCAACTATATAAAACAAATACTAACGGACATGAAAAGTCATATATGCACTAATACAATTGTAGTGGGGGACCTCAACACCCCACTGTCACAAATAGATAGATCAACTAGACTAAAAATAAGTAATGAAATACTAGAACTCAATCAAACTCTTGAACAAATGAACTTAACAGATGTTTACAGAGTCTTCCACCCCATAAAATCAGAATATACATTCTTCTCAGCTGCACATGGGTCATTCTCCAGACTAGACCACATACTCACACATAGAACATGTTTAAGTAAGTGCAAAGGAACTGAAGTTATCCCCTGTACATTATCAGACCATAGTGCGATGAAATTGGAGATCCATAGCAAAAGAAACTCAAAAAATTTCATAAACACGTGGAAATTAAACAACACACTTCTGAATAAGCAATGGGTCACAGAGGAATTTAAAGAAGAAACCAGACAGTTCCTTCAATTAAATGACAATGACAATACAACATATCGGAATCTATCGGACACAATGAAAACAGTCTTATGAGAGAAATTCATAGCAGTGAATACACATATTAGGAAAACAGAGTGAGCCGAATTAAACAACCTGATGCTGAACCTCAGGCTTCTAGAAAAGGAAGAACAGGACAACCCCACAGATCATACAAGGGAGGAAATTATAAAGATCAGTGGAGGGCCGGGGATTTAGCTCAGCGGTTTTGCTGCCTGCTGTGCAAACATAAGGACCCGAGTTCGATCCCTGGTACCAAAAAAAAAAAAAGATCAGAGGAGAAATCAATGCAATGGAGACTAAGAAAATGATACAAAAAATGAATGAAGCCAAGAGTTGGTTCTTCAAAAGAATCAACAAACTTGACAAACCCTTAGCCAACCTTGTCAGAAAAAGGAAAGAAAAGGCCCAAATCCATGCAATTAGAAATGAAAAGGGTGAAATTACAACAGACCCAGCAGAAATCCAGAGGATCATCAATACCTACTGCCAGAACCTATATGCCAATAAGATGGAAAACACAGAAGAAATGGACAGATTCCTAGATACATATGAATTACCAAAGTTGAACAAAGAAGACCTAAAAATTTTGAACAACTCAATATCAACCAATGCAATTGAAAATGTAATTAAAAACTTATCAACTAAGAAAACCCTGGGCCCTGATGGCTTCACTGCTGAATTCTACAAGACATTTAGAGAGGAACTGCTGCCGCTACTGTTTAAACTCTTCAGTGAAAGTGAAAGGGAAGCAATACTCCCAAATTCATTTCTGGAAGGAAGCATCACCTTGAACCCAAAACAGAGAAAGACCCAACTGAAAAGGAGAACTATAGGCCAATCTCACTAATGAACATAGATGCAAAACTCCTTAATAAGATAATGGCAAATAGAATGCAGAAGACCATCAAGAAGATCATACACCCTGATCAAGTGGGATTCGTCCCAGGGATGCAGGGATGGTTCAACATATCCAAATCAATCAATGTAATACACTATATCAATAGAGTCAAGGACAAAAACCATATGAGTATCTCCATAGATGCAGAAAAAGCATTTGACAAAATCCAACATGCATTTATGATAAAAACCCTACAGAAAATTGGAATAGATGGTCTCTACTTCAATCTGATAAAGCCATGTATGGAAATTCAACAGCCAATATCATACTAAATGGTCAAAAACTGAAATCCTTCACACTAAAATCAGAAACAAGACAAGGATGTCCACTATCACCACTCTTGTTCAATATAGTTCTGGAAACATTAACCACAGCAATTACACAAGAGAAAGAAATAAAAGGAATAAAGATAGGAAATGAAGAAGTCAAATTGTCATTATTTGCAGATGACATGATACTCTATATAGAAGACCCCAAGAACTCCACCAAAAGTCTTCTAGACTTCATAACCAAATTCAGTCAAGTAGCTGGTTACAAGGTCAACACACAAAAATCAATAGTTTTCCTCTACACGAATGACAGACTCACTGAGAGAGAAATAGGGCAAATAATTCCTTTCACAATAGCATCCAAAAAACGGAAACACCTAGGAATCAACCTAATGAAAGAAATCAAAGACCTCTTCTCTGAAAACTATAGCACTCTGAAAAGAGAGATTGAAGATGATATCAGAAAATGGACAGACATCCCCTGCACCTGGATAAGAAGGATTAATATAGTGAAAATGGCCATACTTCCAAAACTGCTATATAGATTTAATGCAATTCCAATTGAGATGCCAGTAGCATACTTCATAGACCTTGTGAAAACAATCCAAAAATTCATTTGGAACAAGAAAAGACCCAGAATAGCAAAAGCAATTCTAGGTAACAGAGACATGGCTGGGGGTATCACAGTCCCCAACCTGCAACTATACTACAAAGCTACTGTAATAAAACAGCATGGTACTGGCAAAGAAACAGACTTGAGGAGCAGAGGAACAGATTAGAAGATGCAGAAACAACTCCAGACACACTCAGCCATCTCATCTTCGATAAAGGAGCCAAACACCCTCACTGGACGAAAGACAGCCTCTTTAATAAATGGTGCTGGAAAAATTGGGCTTCAACTTGCCAAAGATTAAAACTAAACCTGTATCTCTCGCCATGCACTAAACTAAAATCACAATGGATTAAAGATCTAAATATTAAAATAGAAACTTTGAACCAGTTGGAACAGAGGTTAGGTAGAACCCTTGAAGACATCGGCGTAGGAAAAGATTTTATGAACAAAACCTCAGTTGCCCATGAACTAGCACAAACAATCAACAAGTGGGATCTCTTCTTATTAAAAGGCTTCTGCACAGCAAGAGAAACCACCAGCAGTGTGAAGAGACAACCCACAATGTGGGAAAAAATCTTCACCTGCTCTTCCTCAGACAAAGGTCTACTATCTCGAATCTCTAAAGAACTTAAAAAGATCAGACCTCCCAAATTTAAAGACCCAATCTGAAAATGGGCATCTGAAATGAACAGACATTTCCCACACAAAGAAGTAGAAATAGCAAATAAATACATGAAAAAATGTTCAACATCACTGGTCATTCCAGAGATGCAAATGAAAATAACACTGAGATTCCACCTCACTCCAGAAAGAATGGCTGCTATCATAAAATCAACCAATAACAAATGCTGGCAGGGCTGTGGGGAAAGAGGAACCCTGCTCCACTGCTGGTGGGAGTGTAGACTGGTGCAACCACTGTGGAAATCAGTATGGAGATACCTCAAAGAACTAGGACTGGAAGTCCCATTTGACCCCACTATTCCACTGCTGGGGATCTTCCCCAAAGAATTAAAAGAATCACACCACAGTGATATATGTGCATCCATGTTCATAGCAGCACAGTTTGTGATAGCTAAAACTTGGAAACAGCCCAAATGCCCGTCAACTGGAGACTGGATCAAGAAAATGTGGGGTTTTTTTAATAAAATGGAGTAGTACTCAGCCATCAAAAATGAGAAATTAGAGACATTTATAGCTAAGTGGATGCACATTGAGGCGATACTCTCAAGTGAAATAAATAGGACACACATGTATAAATACCGAATAGTTTCTCTGGTGTGAGACACTGAAAGTGTAAGTAAGAACTAAAATATATAATAGGTAATGTGAAATAGGAAGAAAAGGGGCAAAGGGGAAGGAAGTGGGAGGGCTAGGGGAAAGGATAGAAGGGAATGGGATTACTATGAGAAAATGGAAAAATAGGAACAAAATCTTTGTAAATAGGGAGGAATGGAGGGGTTGAAGGGAGGGCTGGGCAAGGGTGAAAAATAAGAACCAAGAGAGACTATGTAAAGGTGCAAATTTCCAATGATGAATGTCAGTATACTGTATACCTAAAATGTACCAATGATTAGAATGAATAATCCATAATGTAAAATAGGAAGAAAAGGTCCAAAGGGGTAGGGGTAGTGGGAGGGGCAGGGGAAAGGAAAGAAGGGAAAGGAAAAATGATGAGAAATGGAAAAAATGGAAATAAAGTCTTTGTAAATAGGGAAGGGTGGAGGGGGTGAACGGAGGGCAAGGAAAGGGGAAAAATAAGAACCAAGATGCATTATGTAAAGGTACAATTCCTAATGAGAAATGTAATTGTGTTGTATACCTACAATGTACCAATAAAAGAATTTAATAAAGTGCAAAAAGTGCATCCATTTAGCTATAAATGACTCTAGTTTCTCGTTATGGCTGGGTCAAATGGGACCTCTAGTCCTAGTTCTTTGAGGTATCTCCATACTGATTTCCACAGTGGTTGCACCAGTCTGCACTCCCACCAGCAATGGAGAAGGGTTCCTTTCTTCCCACAACCCCGCCAGCATTTGTTGTTGGTTGATTTCTTGACAGCAGCCATTGTTTCTGGGGTTAGGTGGATTCTCGGTGTTGTTTTCATCTACATCTCTCAAAAGATGAATGATGTTGAACATTTTTTCATATATTTATTTGCTGCTTTTACTTCTTTGAGAAATGTCTGTTCATTTCAGATGCCCATTTTTGAATCGGGTCTTTGAATTTGGGAGGTCTGATTTTTTTCAGTTCTTTATGTATTCTAGATAGTAGTCCTTTGTCCGAGGTACAGCTGTTAAAATTTTTTTCCCACATTGTGGGTTGTCTCTTCACACTGCTGGTGGTTTCTCTTGCTGTGCAGAAGCCTTTTAATAAGAAGAGATCCCACTTGTTGATTGTTTGTGCTAGTTCACAGGCAACTGAGGTTTTGTTCATAAAATCTTTTCCTACGCCGATGTCTTCAAGGGTTCTACCTAACCTCTGTTCCAACTGGTTCAAAGTTTCTATTTTAATATTTAGATCTTTAATCCATTGTGATTTTAGTTTAGTGCATGGCGAGAGATACAGGTTTAGTTTTAATCTTTGGCAAGTTGAAGCCCAATTTTCCCAGCACCTAAATGGATGCATATTGAGGCCATACTCTTAAGTAAATAAATAGGACACAAATGTGTAAATACCAAATAGTTTCTCTAGTGTGAGAAACTGAAAGTGTAAATAAGGGTTAAAATGATTAAAATGAATAATTGATAATTTTAAATAGAAAAAACGGTCCAAAGAGGTAGGGGTGAAGAGAGGTGAAGGGGAAAGGAAAGAAGGGAAAGGAAAAATTACGAGGAAAGAAAAAAAATGGAAATAATGTCTATGTAAATAGGGAAAGGTGGAGGGGGTGAAGGGTGCACAGGTAATGGGGGAAAAATAAGAATCAAGATACATCATGTACCCCTTTGGACCTTTTCCTATTTCAAAGTATCAATTATACCACAGAGATATATGTGCACCCATGTTTATAGAGCCACAGTTTGTAATAGCTAAAGCCTGGAAACAGCCCAAGTGCCCATCAACTGGAAACTGGATAAAGAAGATGTGGGTTTTTTATATACAATACATTTTTAAGGAGTAAAATTTTGTTAGCCTATAAAGGACTTTATTTTCTCTTTTTTTCTGTTATTTGTGCTCATGTTAAAACACTGATAGAACAGGTCTGCAACAGTACATGGGACTGTGATTTTAACAAACTCCCCACAAGGTTGTGATAGACAACAAGCACTGGGAATCGCTGTTGTAGGTATCAATAAAGACCACATACTACCATGTCTTTGTGACTTAGAATGGCTCTTCCTTGGTAGTTAATTGGAATAGAAGGGCTTCATAATTCCTTCTAAATTGAATGTTCATAGATTTCACTAATGTACTATTAATTATTTGACATAAAACGTATTTTTCAGACATGCTGGTGCTTTCTATTTTTCAGATTTATTATGTGCATTACTGAGTTTTTCATCTTTCATTTTCCACCTTTCAACTTCCATCTCAGCCTTCCGTTTACTCTCAATGAAGGTTAAGGCCAAGTTCCATCTTGCCTTCCAAAACATCTCAATTCTCACTGACTTTTGCCAGGGATATTTGTGGTCTTCGCTATTTATAAAATGTAAAGAAGCCCTAGCTTATGTTAGCACATACTATTACACTTTTCTGTATATGCATGGCTCCCAGCAGTATTTGGTGATCCACTCAGGAAAAAAATGTGCCCTTATACCTACCACAATTCTCAGTGCAGGTGAAGTATTTCTTAAATACATAGCTTTCTTGCCAATTATTCTGATCAGTAACTGGTCATACCTAGACTAAGTTTAGAGCTTTTATATATTTGTGAGATCTAAGTTACAACTTTTATTTTGCAAGGCAGATCAGTGTCACCTGCCATATTGCAAACTGTCTCAATTCTTCATCTGGTAAGTGAAGGTAACATTGTTTGCCTCATATACTTATCTTAGTACTGACATGAGATAATGTATATAAAACATAATGCCTCACACAGAATAAGTGGCCAATAATTGGGAAGTTCTTTCCTTCATTCTGTAAATCCTTGATTTCAAAAGCTGCTCTATTCTTTGAGTCCCTTGATAGCTCTTTGAAGTTTGCGAATGGCCATGTCAGAGTACTGAAAAAGAAAAAGAACAGAATTTGTTCTGACTATAAATAGAACTTCATGAAGGATCCACAACTTGCTCAGGCCTGGTCTCTGAAGAAATCAGTAATCACAACACATGAATCTGATTCTCAATGACATTTTATCTTCTTCATGGTGCCTGACTTATGTAAGCTTCATTTTAGAGCCTCATTAAAAACCCATTTAGAGCCTCATTTGAAACCCATTTCAAAACAATGTAAAACTATTTTTATAGCAGGTTGCAATGGATTTCACTCATATTCCTTATCCCATCATAGTAAATGCTTGATAATTTTTCCTAATTTTTATGTGCTTCTTTCAAGAGGATGCTGATTCAGTCAGGGAATACGTTATTATATTGTAAGAGCACACATCAGTCAGGGTGGACTAGATTATGCAGCAGTAACAAAGAGCTAATGAACCTCAGTGGCTAAAAAATAAAAAGTTTATTTCTGGCTTATACTTGATATCTACCTTGGGCTGGTCAGGATTGGGGTATAGAAAGTTCTGCTTCACATTACAGTGCTCTCACACTAGCAACGAAGACTGAAGAAATGTCCACTTTCTTGCCTCTCCAAGAAGAGGAAATGTAGTGAAATCTATACTGATTCATAAGGATTCTGCACAGTCTATCATATTATGAGTAACGCAGATTGTACCTATCATCAAAAGTGACGAGGAAATAAAAACTATGAAAGTAGAAGGAAGAGAAATGAGATCTTTCTGGATATCTCTGACAACTGTGCTGGATTGTGCTTCATGAACAATGCTTTTACTGGATTCCAGCTGGCCTTGTTTTCGACAACTTGCCCTGTACACTGCCATGGCTTCTGAGATCTTCTCTTTTAACTCCTAGGTGAAGCATCAATCTCTCCATCTTTTGGTTTGGGACAGACTTCAGCTCTGTGACACCCAAACTGTCAGGTCAAGAAGGCCACAAGATAAACAAATTAATACAACGCATCTACTGGTGATTCTTGGATTTTATAATTCCTGGTAGATACAGAAAGCTGTGTGTAACTTTCATCAGACATTTGTTGAACTTTTATTAATTGCCAAAATTATACTGTAAATAAAATAACTGACATTCCAAAAAATAGAAAAAAAAACTCTCCCCCTTATAAGTTGATTATATCAGGTGTTTTGTAGCAACAGAAAGCTACTATACCTTTTGTAATATTTAGTGGTTTGACCATGTGTGTTTTTGCTGCTCTGAAATGAAATTACATGGGTGACTTTTCTAAATGTCCAAGGTGAATGTACATTTTTCTGGAATTCAGTCATGGACCAGATGATGATTGTGATATTATAGGAAGCTGAAGAAAACAAAAATGATGATGATAACTACTATCTTAGTGGAGCTTCTGATTTGTCAGTCATTGTTTACATCCATCACATGAATCATTTTATCCTCACAAGAACTCTTTAGAGTATTTGCTATAATTATCCTCACTTTACTGTGAGGAAATAGTCATAGAGATTCACAGGAACTTACTCACCTGCACTAAGCAAGTTAGTCACTTGGCTGCAACTTGAAATTTCCTTCTGTCCCATTATACACTATTTTGCCTCTGTCATAATGATTAGAAATAAAAAGTTTGACAGTTTGTAATAGCTAAAACTTGGAAATAGCCCAATTCCCCATCAACTGGAGATGGGATAAAGAAGATGTGTTTTTTTCATAAAATGGAGTACTACTCAGCCATAAAGAAGGAGAAACTAGAGACATTTGTAGCTAAATGGATACACATTGAGGCCATACTCTTAAGTGAAATAAATAGGACACACATGTGTAAATACCAAATACTTTCTCTGGTGTGGGAAACAGAAAGTGTAAATAAGGATCAAAATGTATAATAGATAATGAGAAATAGGAAGAAAAGGTTCAAAGGGGAAGGGGAAGTAGGAGGGGTAGGGGAAAGGAAAGAAGGGAAAGGAATAAATATGAGAAAAGGAAAAAAATGGAAACAAAGTCTTTGTAAATAGGGAGGGGTGAAGGGGATGAAGGGAGGGCAGGGGAATGGGAAAAAAAATAAGAACCAAGATATATCATGTAAAGGTACAAATTCCCAATGATGAAGGTCATCATATTGTATACCTAAAATGTACCAATAAAATTAATGAATAAAAAAAAGAATTAAAAAGTTTGAATGGAATGTGAACATCTATTTGTAGAGTTAGAATTAATTATCTTTATTATTAAGTACATTGTTGATAAAGATAAAATATTTTTTACCAAAAAAAAATCAAAGGAAGATAGGAACATAACAAGTAAACCATAAAAGTGCTAAGCCTCATTATTCAACAATGCTTATTTCTCCTTGGAGAAAGGCATAAAAACCACAACACAAGCCAGGCATGGTGGCACACACCTGTAATCCCAGCTGTTCAGGAGGGTGAGACAGAAATATCAATAGCAAAGCCAGCCTGGGAAGATTAGCAGGAACCTGTCCCAGTAAAACAAAAAGAACTGGGGCTGAAGCTCAGTGAAAGAACACTTGCATGGCATGCATGAGATTCTGGGCTTCATTTCTAGTACTAAAAGAAATACCCACTAGAATGGCTTAAAAAACTTTTTAAACTGATTATACCAAGAAATGAAAAGGATGTAAAGCAACTGGGGAAAAAAAATCATATTTTGCTGATGGAAATGCAAAATGGTATGACCTTTTTTGAGAAAAGAGTTTGGCTATTTCTTTAAAAGGTTAATTTATCATATGACCCAGGAATTCTACTGTTAGGTATTTGTGCAAGATAATGAAAATATATATCCACATACGTAAGGTAGATAAATACTTACAGACATTTCCTTTCTAATCACTAAAAACCAGAAATAATACAACTACTTCTCAACTGGTAAATGGATAAACAGATTGCTCTACTTGCATATAATGGACTGCTCCTGCATCCTAAACATAAACAAAGGACTGGTACATGCAATAGATGAGCCGCGCATGCATTAAGCTAAGTGAATGAAGATAACGGAGAAGACTGTGTCCAGTATCATTCTCCACGTGGCCGTCTGCAGAAGGAAAACCACCGTGCTGGGCAGTGGTCACCAAAGACTGAAAGTGGAGAAGAAGGCAAAGGAGTATCTTGGGGTGGTGAAATGAATATGGCTTGATTTGGGGGGTAGTTCCAAGACTTGTACGTGTTTTCAAAATTCGCAGAACTGTGCGCCTAGTGTAGTCAATTAACACCACCTGTTAGCCTCAACCACCCTGTTAAGTAATGAAAAGATGGAATGGAACAAACAAGGAAAAGCAAGAGGAAGAAGTAGTAAGAGAACTAGTGTAGCCAGGGGTCAAGAGCAGAGGCCTAGGAGTAGACTTTCTGGGTTAAACAGAGCTCTACCACCGTGAGACCCTAGGTAAGTTACCAGACCTCTCTGTACCTCGATTTCTTCACTTATAAAATGAGATGTTAACACTTGGTATTTCAGAGACCTGTTAGGAGGATGAAATTAGGCAATGTTTTCAAGGTACTCGGAGCAGTACCCGGCACAGAGTAGTTTCTCAGCCTGTATTTGCACACGAGTGACCATTTCCTAAACTATCACGTTGCACGGCAGGACCAGCTGGGCCACCCACCCCCACGCTGGAGCGTCCTGGCCAGAGCCCAGGCACTGAATGACACTCGTGTCAACCTTGGATTCTGAGACACACCCGGGCCCCTCGCATGTTCTCACAGCTCCAGGCAACCGGGACTGGGATCTATGCGGCCCCCGTCTTCTTCAGTCCGGACCCACGAATCCCACGAATCTCGGGTGCAGAAACCAGCGTGACCCGAGGCGCACAAGCTCGACTGGTGTGAGCGGTTTCCACACCGTTCCCCACGCCCTGCACACCGCTCACGTCCGAGGACTGGAGCTTTCCCACTGCAGGGAGACAGCCCTGCGGACTCTGACCCCAAGGAAGAGACGGAGGGCGATGGCGACTCAGGAGGAGGGTGAGCTCTGATCTCCAGACCCGCGGGCATGTTGTGGGGTTCCAGGAGTGAGTGGGTACGCTGTGGCACGGCCGCGGACAGTCTTGGGAGCTCGCCTGCAGCTGGGCTGGGCGACCCAGCAAGACCTGGAAGCACAGGTCAGGCCAGGAGATCACCACTGCGTGCGTGCAAGGTGTATGAGTTCCACAGCCAGTTACTCCCCTCCCTGCTGTGTCTTGGAAAAGAAAAATACACATATCCAAGAGGAGACATCTGCAACATGATGTAATGGCAAGAAAGAAGGGAAGGAGGAGGGTGGTACCCAAGTTATCTAGATGTCTGTCAGCATGCTGATGAATTATTATTCTGTAGCATAATCAGCAAAGAAAATATTATATAACAACAGAAATGAACAAGTGGGAGGTATTAACATGCACAGTCTTACCATTAGAATTCCTAATTAGAATTACTAAAAGATTAGCCAGGTAGCTTGATATAAGATCAAAATGTAATTGCAATCTCTGTAATAACATCAAGTAGTTGAAAATGCAATTTTCCCTAAAGGCATCATTTACAATAAAAACAAAATAATAAAACGGAAATAATGTGTGTATTTCGTCACCTTTTATAGCTGTGGCTGTCAGTGAAAACCGCCTAAAACTGATCAAGAAATAAACACATAAGTGTATTTTCATATGAAAAATTAGTAGATAAATGATGAGGAAGAGAAAGTAGCACAAGTTAAAAAAAGCCCTTATTCTTCATGTCAGTGGGATCTCCACAACAACATAAGCAGCAGCCACTGGAAACTTGCTAGAAATGGATATCCTAAGTCCCAGAAATTCTGGAGTGTGGGCCAGTGACTTGTGGTTTCAGAAATCCTTATGGCTGATGATGCACAATGAACTTTGGAACAACTGTTTTCTTGTGAGGATGCAATATCTTCTGTTTGAATTTGTGGATCAAACAAACAGAGATATGAAAGATTGTATTGCTTTCCAGTGGTAACCCCAGGAAAATCTCACCTAAGAAATTGTTGACAGTGGATGCCTCTGGAGATTGATGCTGGGTTTTCGTGCTTTTATTTTTCAGACAGGGTCTTGCTCCATGGCCCAGGTTGACCTCAAACACATGATCTTCTCACCTTAGCCTCCTGAGTAGGTGGGAATACAGGTATGCACTACCACACCTGGTATGCTGCTAGGTTCTTGAAAAACGTGAATTGTGTGCCAAGAAACATTTTTCAGTTTTATGTCATTCTCAGCTGTTTGATTTTTATAGCACGTTAATCTGTGTTTTTTTAGAAGAAGGCATATATTTTTTAAATGAGTAGGGAAGATTCCTATCTCCTCTCTTTTTTTTAGGAAAAGCTCTAATATTCATTATCTAGATCATGATTAGCAAGAAAATACCTCAAAATTTACTGATAATATTAAAATAAGACTGCTTCATGCGTCAGTCTCTATTTTTCCAACTCTTTACCAAGAATTGCTGACAACAAAAAGAAACATCTAATGTACTTTCTTACTCTGGATTTTCAGCATATAGAAAGTTAAATATCAATTTTACATGTAAATATTAATGTCTTCAGTGTGAAAGATAAATCAGAAGAAATAATCAGAAGGTTCTGAAAGTGTTTTGTCAACTCTACAAAAGAAACAGCATCCAGTTCAATGGAAGTCCTTGTTTTGAGAAGCAATCTCTCTGCCCCTGGTCTGGCCATCTCCAAAGATGACCTTGCCATCTCTTCTTTCCTGATCTACCCACACGTGCTCTCCTCTAAAGAGAGGAAGAATACATTCCCCTCCCTTTGAATCTGTGCTGGAACCTCACTCTGGTGAATTGAATCAGAAATGAATTTCAAGCCCATACCTTGAGCTGAGTTTCTACTTCCTTTTTAGAATATTCCTAATTGGAATTCCAGCACCAAAGTGTGAGGAAGCCTAAGTAGCTACACAGCAAGATCCGTAGAGAAGAGACTGGGAGTTTCTCTATCAGCAGCCCTACCTAAGCTGCCCTACCACAGCCAGACCAAGTGCCAGGCATGCTCATTAGCTCCAAGTACACTCAGACACTAGCAGACCCAGGTGACATCACCTGGAGCTGGCCTGCCCCAGAGTCCACTGAACCCACAGAACTGTGAATATTAGAGTGGCTCTTGCCTGTAAGTCACTGTTTCAGGTGATGTATGTTGCATCCATAAAATCTAGAAGTAGCTTATTGCAACAGAAACTCAAAATATGTTGCATTGACTTTCTGAGATCAGGTGACTGGCAGGGGCTAGAAGGACCTTAAAGGAATCACTAAAGAAGACCAGAAAGAATGAGGAAATTGCTTTTGGAGGCTGAAGAAAAGGCAATTCATGTCATATATAGGCAAAAAGTTGAGCAAAACTTCCAACGGGCAACTATGTCTGCAGTTATGTGGGACAGATAAACAGGCTTGGAAAATACTTCCCTCTGCTATAACTCAGACCCTGAATGTCACCTAAAAGCCCTTATGCGAAAGGCCCATATATTTGGTGCCCAGGAATGTGCTCTTAGCTGGCGATGAAACCTTTAAGTGGGAAGGCCAAGTGGGAAGGCTCCTCCTCTTCTTTTTTTTTTTTTTTGGGTTCCCTGGCTGAGTGATTTTGCTCCAACCCTTGGCCTCTCCCATTTTTGCAGTGCTATGACTCTACCACTAAGCTACAACCAACCCCTTTTCTCTTTATAAGTTGACTATCTCAGATGTTTGTTATAATTGTAGGATACTGACCAACACACAGGAAGAATGTTAAAAATGTCAATTGGCTTTGTCCAGCTGCCTGTGAGAAAATGAGAAAAGAGAAGAATGAACCAAAATGAAAAGAAAAAAATTTAAAGGACTATTTAGGAGCAGAATTTAGACAACATGGAAGACCCAGGACCCAAGAAAAGATTCTCAAAAGAAGAAATGGACTTAAGATGAGCATTAAATTCAGATTGGTGCAAAAAACTGTAATCTCAGAGACAAGTTCTAATAAAGTGCAGGTATAAGACCCCAGAAAGATTTAAAACAGTGCTTCAGAGATCTTCTTAGCCAGCCAGTACCTATTCCAAGAATCTTAGGAGAACTGTTCTACAGCATTCTAATTCTCATTGCAAGGTATAGAGGTGCCTGTCTCAGAGATGTCTGGGTGTGGCATTTGTCTAGTGGAGTGGATTTATAATTTGATACACAGGAAATCTATGAAGTTTTTTAAAGGAACTATATTAACTTAGGTTAAGAGGGAAATAGGGATATTTTAAAATGAAAAGAAGTCCTTAATTCCTAACCCATTGATGGTGAACCTTTCAGAGCTTTCAATGATAATTAACAGCCGGCTGCAACACACATGCCATCAGTTCACCAGCCCAGCCCTGACGGCTTACTGGTGGAAAGAGGCTAAAAACGCTTCTGGCTACAAACATAGATCATTTCTCATGAAAAATAAACAATGACTCGGAGAAATGAGTCAAAAGCTATAAAGGATCACTTTCCCGGAGCAGGATTTGAGCCCGATTGCAAAACAAAAAACTGGCGACGTATGCCTGGTTGTATTTCAGAATTACTGTGAACTTGTGAAAACCATGGCTGCTCTTTTCCCCCTTTTAATGAGAGCATTTATTATAACTCTCTCTTTTCTTCCTCACTTTGCATGTGAGAAGTTGTGTATAGGCAGATAACTAGTCTGTTCACTTTACAAGTCTCTGCTCTCAAGGATTCCCATCCATGCCTGCACCTAATATTGAGATATTGGACTTTGAGCCAATACTGTAATGGTAGTTCCAGGAGACAGTGTGAGAGGGATGTGATTTATGGTGCCCAGAGCAAAGAATGTAGGAGATAGTACGCAAAGATGGTGATTCCATGTGCATGTGTCCTGTGTTCACACCGGGTGGAGCTGATTTCTCCTCTTAAATCTGGACTGGCTTCATTCTTCTTTGGCCAACAGAATGTGCCAAAGGGGAGCTCAATCTTAAGAGGTCTGACAATTTCTACTTCCTTCCTTCCAGGTGCTCCTTGTTGGAGTGAAGATGCCATGCCCTGAGGAAGTGCAAGCTGCGCATGGAGAGGACCATGTGAAAGAGCTAAGCCCTCAGTCAGCACTCCTAGCTGAGGTCACAGTCAGCAGTGAGCACCACAACCAGCATGAGAATGAACCCTTTTAGACATTTCCACTCTGTCAAGGTGGCTGTAGCCCCAGCAGAATGGTGTGGAGCAGAAGCTTAGTCTAAGTGAACCTTGTCAGTCTCTAGAGATGGAAAAGTTAATAAAAAGGTTGTTCTTTTAAGCTGCTAAGTTTTAGGATGGTTTGTTGTGGCACTGGATAACTGAAACATAAACTTTGGCCAAGACTCCAGCAATGAAGCAGTTGTGTGCATTTGATCCCAATGAACATCATTTTAATCTCATTTGCATCATATAATTGTTTAATTACTCTGTGGATATAATTGCAAATTACCTAAATCATGCCTGCAAATGGATCAGAAAGAAAAAAATCTTAATTTTATTAACCACCAATTTACCACATCAATGGGATTCACACACCGTCTTTATTTTAATACTTTAGCTGTTGAGAGAAAAATGAAAAACAAAACCCAGGTCAAAACTATCAAATAGAAACTTAGAATTATCTTCTGAGTGCCTACATGCCAAGATCACAGACATCTTGCTTGGTGCTGAGAATAGGAGACCTCAAAATTTGTACACCAAGAAAGAGAAGAGCAGAGTAGGCTCCAGAAGCTGTGAGCTTGACTTAGTCTTCTCTGTTCCTCTTGCTTACCCATCTCTATACTCTGAACACCCATTGACTAGTTAGGAGCCACCACTGGCTGTTGCTGGCAATATTTATGCAAGTCCTTAAGACTGAATACAGAGAAGACCTGAGTATCGCAGTGCCTTTCTGGGGTCCCTTTCCTGCTCAGATTCCAAGCAGGTGGAAGCACAGTGTTTCTCAAAGAGCCCTGCTTTCCAGTGCTCCAGGCCCCCAACCCTCCCTACCTAATGTCCACTCTAACTGTCCTGACCTTCAACTGAGGACCACATGACTTACTTTGTACCAATCTCCTCCAGATCTCTAACCCTTGAGCCCTAGAAATCTTCAACTATACCCCAATTGAACTCCCTCAAGCAGCTGACTCCTGTCAACCCTATGTTCCGCTTTCAGAGCAAGATCTCATGGCCCTGTCACATGTGTCCCTATGACCCCCATCCTTTCCTTCATGGCCCTAGGCCAGTCCTTCACTGGTGTCACTTACAGGAAGACACAGAAGCCCTTCCCTCTCCCTCACCTTGGTCCCTGCTCTGTGGTGTACCTGCCATTCTGTGGAGCTTCAGCCCTGCAATGGTCTTGTGCATTCACTCAACATGCATGTCTAGTCTGTCTCCTCTCTCAGGCCATGGCAGTGGTGGAGACAGCAGCACCACGCACATCATAGGTGTTCAGTGAGTGTGTCTTTAATGAATTACGGCTTCCTCCTTTATGGTGTTCATTTTTCTTTTAAGAATTCAGTGTTTTTATCCTGCAGACCATCAGGATGCTCTAGGTCTACAATCCAATAGTGGAAAGTTTCTGTCTTTACCTAAAGTCTTCCCAGATCAAATAAATCAAGAGAAGCATCTGGAAATCTTAGTGTGCCTTGATATCCTGGAGTTCCCAGAGCATTCCATGAACAAGTAGAAGGCTGTTGTGTTGAAGGAACCCAAATAAAATGTCAGCCCAAAATATTCCACATTGGTGTACTGATGACTTCAAGCTGAAGGGACCAGCAGATAGGATACTCCATGGACCTCTTTCATTTGCTGGAAAGGGGACCTTTGGGATGCAGTTAATTGTCACGAAAACCCTCCCTGGGATTCCTGTTTTCTGTCAGGCACAACTAACACACCACGGGAGAGACTAAATTTTACATCTGGACCAGAGTGCCTGCAAGCCTGGTCCTTTCTCCCTAATCACTTCCTTTCCCCAATTTATCTGTCAGACCTGCCAAGTCACCTCGTTACCCACAAAGAGGTACCTGATGGCACAAAGCAACAGGATGGATTAGAAGAGGATAGATCTTAAACTAGCCAAAGACTTGGGACTTTTTCAGAATCATGTAGACCCCATCCCAGAACAAGTGACTTGGAATCTCCAGATAAGAAGCTAGAACACACTTAGGAAACACAGGTGATTCCAAGGCTCACTCCACGTTAATTATTAATGGCCTAAAAAAATGCAAACAAGGAAGAGGGTGATTCATTTCAGAAAGAAGAGAATGAATTTGAATTGGATCTGGAAGAATGGATTAAACCTAAGTAGAATAAAAAGAAGAAATGTATGTTCAGAGTGGGGTCCTAGAAGGGACATAGCATGTCAGACTGGCCCAGCCTGTCTGCATTCAAGCAATCCAGTAGAGGAGAGTGGGAGGCACATCTGGAGAGGAACATAGCATAGTACAAGGGATTGTGCAAAGCCAAACTTCAATGCACAGCTCCTTGAAGGTTTTTGGAAGGAATGCATAGTAGAGGTGGTTTTGTTTAGAAGAGTCGGTTTGTTTCAATGACAAGAAGAGTGTCCGTGCCAGGGCTCCTCTCTCTACAGTGGGAAATGTGGTCCAGCACCAGCTTCCCCCACTTTCCTCACTTTTATCTTCCAAGGAGAGTGTCAATGCCAAACCAAATATCAACCAACCTTAGTTTGGCCAAGTCAGCAGAGAAATATAAGGAGGAAATAATAGAGATGCTGCACTTCGCTTCCCAAGTTTTTAATCAAGCTACGAGATGTCTACATTTTTAAGATGAATAACAAATCAGATGTTGTGATAGCTGTAAACTCAACTACTCAGGAGGCTAAGACAGGAGGATCACCAGTTTAAGGCCAGCCTGAGCAACTTAGATCCTGTCTCAAAAAGAGCTGGGGGCTGTGCTCAATGGTAGAGTGCTTGCCTAGCATACACAAGGCCCTGGGTTCAATACCTAATATTGCAAAAGAAAGCGTAATAATAATAACATAACAGAGTGAGCATGACATCTTCCATATTATTATCTTTCAATTTACTGAAAGAAATTGATGTGCTTTAAAATTTGCCTTTAGAAATACATGCTGTCTCCTCCTTTCTGCTACAAGAATCTATTTGCCTGTAAGAGGATTTAGATCACCTACATCAGAAATGCATGAGTACTTGATTTTCAGCTTCAACTACAAAAATTATATTTTTGAGTCCCTAGAAATAGGGTGACTTTGACAGTTCTATGAGTGTTGGCAAGATTGACTCTATAGCTTTGCTTTAAGTCCAAGGACAGAAAGAATGGCAGATGTGATGAAGGGAAACCTCTGATGTGCACAAGAGAGAAGAACCTTCCTCTTACAGTACTGATGAACATGGAGAGGCTGAGGCTGTAAAGGGAGTACTGAGGTCCCTGTGTCAGTGTCCTGGATACCTGTCCTTAACCACTGCTTTGTAGTAGACTGAGGTGGGAAAGTCTGACTGCTCCCACACAGTCTTTACAAAATAGGTCTTTGGTATGTCACCACATCTGTCCTGGCAGGTCTAACAATGATGAACAAGACTGAGGAAAGACTAATGGTGCCCCACAGCCTGTCCAGGTCTGGAGAGGAACCAGCAATTTGTCTCTTCCTCAGTGGAGAGTTTCAGAGGATCTGAGAGTGACTAGGCTGACCACAGGCCACAAAGCTATGGGTCTGCGGACCATGGGATCTCATGACCTACGCCTAGCTGAAGCCAGAAGGGATCTGCTCCACGTACACAGCAAGCTCTGTACAGAGGCCTAGCCTTCTGCAACCAAAGACTGGGGCCAGGGCCACAGGACCCGTGACCTCCTTCCACCTCCTCAAGGTCATGTCCTTTCTTCATGCAACCAGTTCCCCCTCCCCCGGGAGTGGGGGGAGGGTAGAAGCAGAGAAAATAAATCTGGATTCTGAGGTAGTTGGAAAACAAGCACTTTCCCATCTCTTTCTCATCCCCAGGACAGGGGGCTTGTAAGAAAATTCACGTGATTTGTAAGAAACTATAAAATCTGGATTTTCTTCATTCAGTCGTTGCTCTTATTTGTGCTGGATATGTTCTAAGCTCTTCCTCAACCTTCAAATACTATTGACCCCATATATACTATTTCTCCTACAATAAACGCCCATGATAAAGAGTAACTGCTAGGCCTATTATAACAATATACTGTAATAAAAGTTATGTGAAGGTGGTCTCACTTTCCTGAGTCAAGACAAATATTATTACTCTTAGACAATGATTGACCATGAGAAACTGAAACTCAGGAAAGCAAAACTGCAGGAAAGGGGATATTTTTCTGCATATATTTTTGTTATTTTGTGGTATAGAAGGGACATGCAAGAAAGAGCAACTATTCTCTTTATTTATATTGATAAATAAAATTGGATGTATTCACTGCAAATACAGCATGGTATTTTGAAACATACATACATATATATATATATATACACACATTGCCATATGAGTAAGCCTCATAGCATTATTATTTTTGTGGTGAGAGCACATTGTATCCAGTCTCAGCATTTTTCAAGAATATTATTAAGCATAACCATCATGTTGCACAATAGTTCATGTATTTTATACTCACCACAATTACTAGTTTTTCTCCTTATAGCACATTTTCTAAAACATCTCCCTAATGGAAACTAAGTCATGGTCATTGTAGTTAGGTGTTACAACAAAAATTCCAAAGTTAATTGACAATATACTGCACTTTCCAAAGGAATCCATCCTTTCTTCCCAACTTCTAAATGCAGCTGCTGTCCACAAGGTGGCCCTAAACGCAACAAAATACAGCTCCACTCCTGAACACCAGGGCCTCTAGGAGGAGTTAAATCCTCTGTTTTTGGAAACATTTATGAACTCTAATTGAGTGGGGGAAGGACAGAATTAAACATCGTGCTAACAAACTGGTACGTGTCTTTGGTGTCCATTTTCATCAGGCAGAGCAGAATTACAAATCATATGGGCAGCAACACAGCACATTGTGGCTGTGTTGAACACCAAAGAACACTATCTTACCTCAGAGGATTTTTGCCGGGTTTTTAAACACATGAAACTATAGCAAGAGAAAAGAACAGGTTCCAAAAGACTGGCAACTGTGGACATAGGGTTTTAAAAAAGAAAAAGAAAGAAAAAAACAAGCTTCAGCTATTGCAAAATTCCAGATTGCCAGATTTCTTGATTCTGGCTTTTAATCAAAACACAGCCAGCTGCCTGTATTTAGTGTTAATTGTTAAGCTTTTCATCTCAGCCAATCATTTTCCTTCTGAGCTGGCACTGTAACGACAACAACAGAAATATAAAACTCTTTTCCTGACCCAGTTGGGGCCGGCAGGGGGCGGGGGGGGGGGGTGGAGAATTAGTTCTAGGACTTGGTCAGCGTTCCTGTGAAGAACATAGCCTCAGCTTTCTAAAACAAGACCACAGACAACATCTTGCCTGGAAACTTCCCTCGCACTTGCTATATTAACGGACAGTGTGTTTAGTGCATCAACCCTGTAAAATCCTTCTCTCCTTTCCCGCCAAAGAGTTCCTCTCTCCCCAAAGAGGAGCACTTACATTTCAAGGAGAGGAAGATTTTGCTTGGGGTCAGCTAGAGGGGTGGCCACAGAGGAGCCACCTTTCTTAGCTCCTCCCTGCTTCCTCGTCAGCTGAGAAGTCTGAGATCACAGCCCTGTCCTTGACTCTGTGCAATTTAGAGAACGTTTCAGTCTGCTCCTGGGCTGCTGACAACTGCAAATGTCTTACCCTAGCCTCTGAGTTTTCCTCAGAGGATAGATAGCTCTGCCTCCTTTCAGGACTGTAGTGCAAATCTCTCTCTCTCTCTCTCTCTCTCTCTCTCTCTCTCTCTCTCTCTCTCTCTCTCTCTCTCTCTCTCTGTCTCTCACCATCAATAATGAACAACATATAGGTCTTCCCAACAGTACTGAAAGGGTAGCCAGATCATCCCAGGACAGAACCCAGGAAGTAGAGTAGTTTCCTCCAAGGCGTACAGAGCCACCTCCCATAAACAATTCATCAGGCTCTGACAAGGTTAATCTACAAGGGCATCACCAGGAATTGGTCACAGTGCACAGCAACAGGTTTTCTTCTCTCTAGTCTTTCACTTACAGAAGACAGCTAATATTCAAATTGTATAAGCAAACCCACAGCTGATTAAATTAAATCTCTTCTCTCCCTTAATTTGCATAACTTGCCATAATCAGAATGGAGAGTGAAGGGTAATTAAAAGGAGAAAATAAGGACTGGGGATGTAGTTTAGTGGCACCACACCCGCCTGGCAAGCACAAGGTCCTGAGTTCCATCCCTAGTACCAAAAAAAGAAGGAGAAAATATATAACATAGCTTTTTGGCACTAGGTATCATTGAACTGAGCCTGTAAATTTTACTGAATGCACAACAGTCCTGGGCTACTTTTGGTTTCAAAATATAAATGAATGTGAGTTGCTGAACTGGGGAGTTAATTAAGAAATAAAGTCTTGGAAATCTTTCATAAACAACAACAACAACAAATCTTACAGGAAACATGTCAAGCCAACATGAGCTGAAAAGTTTGATCACACCTTTTAGTGGGACTGTCAAAGGCATCCAACATACCACACCATGCTCTGTCCTGGCCCTTGGAAGGAAAATAGTTCAGGCCATGTTTATGTTATGGCAAAGGTCATCTCTCTCCACGATCCTCCCCATAACTGCCCACAAACTCTCATTCTATCTTTGTTTGACCTCCCACGCCTCACCCACATAACCTATGTGCAGGATCACAACCAGAAAGAAAACCCCGTCTGTGCTGCAAGCAACACCACTTTGCACATCCAGCACGCACACTCCTTAATTTTCTTAATTTCATCTTTGCGTGACGTTCCCATCACGGAGGATCTCAGAGAGAAGAAAGAGAAAAGGCAGACAGGCGCTGGAAAACCACGCCGATCTCTGTAGGGTGCCCCCTCCCCTCCTTAGCTCTCATCCACTTCTCAGCAGCAAGGTGACAGCAGGCCTGGGCTCGAGCAGAAGCTGAGGACCCTGGAGGAATGATTGTATCCCTGCTTACAGAAACAACAACTGAGGCTTGCTGAGGGCCCTGGGCTCACCACCAGAAAGAAGTGGGCGTTCAAATCCGGCACTCTAGCTCTAGAAGCTTTCCACTCTTAACTGCCATGTTGTGTTGTTTTCCAGGAAAGCAGGGGTCCCCAAACCCTGGGCGTGAACTTAACCTGTCTGCAGGCTGTCAGGGACCAGCCTCAAAGCAGCAGGGGAGCAGCTGGTGAGTAAGCACAGCTTCTTCTGTTTGCAGCCACCCCTGTGGCCCAAATTTCACCTGAATTACTGTCTCAGCTTCTCCTTCTGTCAGATCAGCTGAGGCATTCTCATAGGATTCTCATAGGAGCAAGAACCCTGCTGTGAATCATGCATGTCAGGGGTCTAGGTGGTACGTACCTCTGAAACCAGCACCCCACCACATCTGTCTGTGCAAAAATTGACTTCCACAAAATTCATCCCTGGTGCCAAAGAGGTTGGGGACGACTGCTGTAGAGATACTTAGACTATTTTACTTCAACAACAAGATGCAGAAAATAGTTCAGAAATTGTGATTTGTACCTGTCACATCAAATTAAATTTGTACTAAAGCTAACTCTGCATATTTTTAGCTTGTTCTAAAGGTTTCTTGGTAGATGGTGAACTGCAAAACCTAACTTGATTTGTTACATTTAGTGTATGAGGATCTTCCTGCAGGGAACTCCAGAAAGTGTTCTCTCTGACTGTCTCTGTCTCTGTCTCCTCCTCCCCCTTCTCCTTCCCTCCTTCCTTCCCTCTCCCAGAAAAAAGCCAAGAGGAGGAGGCCACTCTGATAAACAATCATGAGGTGTCTGTAGATGGCCCTGGAGTTGCTTGCTTGAGGAAAATGCTGTGTACAATTCTTTTAGCTCTAAGAACCAGGAGCTCACAAAGGCTGATGCAAGTGGTGGTCACTGCCGAACACTTGGGAACAACCACACCGTTACGGGGAAGAGTAACTCTCAACCTGTTAAACGTCAGATGTGCCAAGTTCATGGTCTCCCAACATCAAGGAATGAAGTCGTGAACTAGAGGAGAAAGTTAAGAGAGTTTTATTGGGAATAAGGAGAAGAGTAGCTCCTGGATTTTCAGGAAGGGTTCTTAGGCCCTTTGTCAGGGATAATTTATACAGCAAAATCACAATGTGAGTCAACCTATAGGATTACAAGTATAGTTAATTAATATTGATCCAGTAGGGAAACAAGGCACACAGCAAGGGTGTTTGAAAAGAACACAGGCATTTTGGAGAAAGAATGGGTCTAGATGTTCTGGTCGCCAACCTACATGGTCTGATGCCTCTCTGGACTCATTGGACCAGATGGTGGTAATTACAGTACAATCTCGAAATGCTCTTTATCTCTAGGGAGACTCACTGGCCTGTATGTTGCATCTCCATTTCTAGGTATTCCCTCTGCAACAAGATTTCAGTCCTAACTTCAATGAAGGACAAACTAATTACCTAAAAGATAACTGGGAATATAGGTTCCTGGATATACACCCTGTGACTCTGATGAACTACATGGGCCTCAGGGATAAGAAAATGGAGAGGGTAGGTGTGTTTGAGATAGATAACTTGAGACCTCATGTGTCTGGTACAAAAAGGAATAAAAACATCTGAAAAGAAGATGTAAGATTTTTGTGATGGTTTGGTGGAAGCATTGGAGAAGAAAGGGGAAAAAAAGAAGAAGAATCAAGGCTTCCAGTTTGAGGGGCTTAAAATATAATTGGATTGTGGGACTCCACAAGTTGATTTTCAAGAGAAAAGTGAGTTTGAACCAGAGGTCCAAGCTGAGTTATATCAAGACAGCTGAAAATGCCAATAGTGATGCAGATAAAGGCAAGCCTACAGATGAAAGGAAAGGGTGGGATGACTCCTTTGGGTGCTGCAGAGCTCCCCCAGGAGTGAGAATTAAGGCTTGTATCTAGATGTCACCCCTAAAGCCTCATGAACTTATAGGTGGGGTTTTTGGGAGCTAGCTTAATAAAGGGTATGTGATGCTGGGATTAAGGGTGTGTGGTACTAAATTAGTCCACTGACAGGTTTGGCATAGTTTTGGGTGTTAATAATGAGAAACACCACCCTGAGTGTGAGTGGCATCACCCAGAAGGATTATAGCCTGGATGGAAGGCAGGCTGCTTGCTGCTTGCTGCCTCCTGCCTGCTCTTCCATGGGGTGTTTCTCCCCTGCAATGCCCATTTACCATGCCACCCTGCCTTGAAGCCAGTTAACTATGGACTGAAACCTCTACAAACTGTAAGCTGAAATAAATATTTCCTCCTTTAACTTATGTGTGTTGGGAATTTTGTCTCAGCAACAAGAAAATTCACTAAGGGAAAGGGCAGAAGCATAGGGGAGTGGCTACAACAAGCACTCTGAGAAAGCACCCAGAAAGAAGCAAGAATTAAAGGACTGTCACCCCTCTGTATCCAAGGCACTGGTCCCAGGACCCTTTCAGGTACCAAAATCCAATATAAGTCCTTGATGGAGGACTTGCATATAACCTACACATATCTGCCCACGTGCTTCAATTTACCTCTAGGTGACTTATAATACCCAGTATGACGTAAATTTTATGTAAATAATTACTATGTTGTGTTGTTTAGGGAATAATGACATGTAAAATACCTGTACATTTTCAGTACAGACATTTTTCATTATGCTTGATCTCTAGTTGGTTGATCTGGAACCCACAGACAGATAGCCAACTGCATTTGGAGAGCAACTGCACCAGCAGTTATGGAAAGCAGCCAGGGTGGAGGCAGGTGTGCAGAGGACGGGACTGGCCTTGGGGCCACCACACACAGCTCAGTCCCCCAAGGCCCTCTGCTAGTCTCATCCTGCTACTCCTCATCTGTTCTTTAGCCCAGCTCCACCCACTTTTTTTTTTTTTTTTGGTACTGGGGATCAAACTCGGGACCTTGCACGTACAAGGCAGGCAGTGGAACCACTGAGCTAGATCCCCAGCCAGCCTTCCACCCACTGTTTATCCTCTGCTAACTTCACCAGCACCTTCCTGTCTTCTGCCTTTGTCTAATCTCCTGCCTAGAATGCCTTCCCCTTGCCTCCTCTCTCCCCAAATCAAAGCCTAAAACAGGCTCTCTCCCACCCCTGAGTTCTGGATAGCTTTCCTGATGCTGTCTCTGAGTTTTTCCAATAATTAGAATCTGTTCTTTGTGGTAGAGAGGGAAGAGGGGGGACATCTTTATAAATGTATGTCCTGCTTTTAGGCAAATAGGGGGAGCTCAGAGAGATTTTCATGTATCTGTGTCTTTTCAATTGGCTTCCACTCAAAATGATCCTCGGTCCAAGTGGTATATTTGGAAATGGTATATGTTGCTGTCCTCTATACTGTCTATACTGTGATTTGTTTAACTGTGTCCAAGGGTCTATTGAAATTGAGGGGTTGGTCTGCAGGGTGGCACTATTGGAAAATGGAGGAACCAAAGGGGGAAGTCACTGGGTTACTAAGGGTATCCTTTCTGGAAGTAGTTCTTGAGAGAAGATTGTTATATAAGCCTGAGTTTGGCCACCCTCCCCCTGCTTCTAGTTGGAGACATAATTGCTTGCTGTACACATATAATTGCCATCTATGCCATGAGTTATGCAGACAAATAATGGCCACCAACCCTGGGCTATGCCATTTGGAATTCAGTGTCCAAAACTATGAGGTAAGATGAAAGGGAGAACAGGACTCCTTTTCTCCTTATAACATTAGCTGCCTCTGGTGTTTCACTATGGTAACAAAATGCTGATTAATACCCTGCCTTGCGCTGGGGAGGGTATGTTCTTGGGGAAGGCAGTGCTCTGCAGTTGAGTCTGGGGCAGATGAAGCTTCTGGCTCAGCAGGGTGGTATGTGAGGGAGAAGGAGGAACATTTCCCTCTTCCAAGCCTGAGCCCTGGGAGAACTGAGCTGAACTGGAATTGACAAGCACTCGGGTCATGTTTAAACTTGCACAGATGGAATTTTAAGCACATAATACATGAAAGTACTTATGCCAGGAAGCTAGCTTTTGCAGCACATTTCTGCGGGCCCTACAAGAACAAACAACAGAAACACATGAGAGAATGTCTCAGTGAGGTGATTTCTGTCTTTTCTTGTACCTGAAGAAATGTGCCTACTTGAAAAGTGTCTATGGAAACTTCCTGCTGAGGCAGGTGGCACAGAGGATGAGGGCAAAGTCTAATAAACTTTGAAGTTGGTTCCTCTCACCCCATCCATATCCAAACCCAAATCCAAAGTCTCTCACGTCCTCCACCAAACCCTCACTGGTTGTGTGAGACCCCATTCTCTATCTGGGGAAATGGAAGCAGAGATTTTACAAATGGGATAAGTTCAATGAGGACTGAGACATCACAGAGCTCCAACTTGTGCCACGCTTCCTGGACCGAGGTGAGACTTAGTCATAACTACTGACAAAATGAAGTCCTCACCAGGAGACAGTGGGAAGGATGATCATGTAGGCCATGACACAGGTGACTGACTGTCAACTGCTTCCCAGCTCCTGTGTGAACGCTGGTAACTTACGGTGCTAACCTCAAGAGAAGCCAGTGAGTTTTGAGTTCTGGTGGCACAGATGCTTGGGGTCTACTAAGACCCATTGTTCTCCTCTAGAAATTCTCTTCCTTCCTGTCTCAGGAAGCTTTTTTCTAGTAGAAACAATGGATGGAAATCTTTGTTCTCATGTTAACTATATTCTCCCAAATCTGTTGTAATGTTTGAGGTATACAAGAGTATTTTTCTTTTTCTTTTTTTTTTTTAGCACCGGGGATCAAACTTGGGACTTTGTGCTTGCCTTGCAAGCACCAGAACCACTGAACTAAATCCCCGGCCCCTATGAGAGTATTTTTCACCTTTGTTGTGTCACTTATAAAACTTAAAATCCAAGGGGAAAAATTTCTTTGCTTTTCTTTTGCTACTTCGTCACCTTCTCCTTGAGACAGTGAGCAGAGGGTTCCTGGGCTGTTTCTGAGCTTAGACAGCAGTAAGATAGGAATATTTGCAGTGGAGACCCTCAGGGGAAGAACATTTTAGTTAAATATTTGAAAATGATTTCACTACTTTAAAAATATCTGAGAAACACAATCTTTCATATGCCTTGTGCATAATCTTCAAATTAATGGCCATTGAGGGCCAATTAAGGACCTCTCCAAGTGGTCTGCCTGCAAAAAGCCCCTGAGAAGGACCAGACCGTTATCAGTCGCCATAGTGACCCACTGACTTACTGAAGGTCCTTCAACATGGAGTCTCTTGCCCTGGGTGTGAGTGGACCAGCTGGCCATGCTGACCTTGCCGCCACATCAGAAGAAGCAGCTCCAGGATGCCATTCCTCCCTGGAGGGAGGGCACCCAAGGAAGCTGGAGCCCAGTCACAAACCCCTTGGGAAGGCCCAAAATGCTTTCTCTCTCCCTTCAACTGGCACTATTGAATCTCTTCTCTTATACACTGAAAAACAAAAATAATGAAGAAACCTGAAACTATTCCCTGACAGAAGGTGCACAGTGTAGGCTGAATTCAAACTGTGCCCCCAAGTTAACCTTGGTTAGGTTACTTTAACTCTCTAAACCTGTCTTCTGCAAAATGAGATTTCCAAGATCTGCTCCAAACAGTCAATTCAAACAGTAAATGCAGTGCTGGCTCCTTTCCCCCCACGCATATGGAAAAGGATACATGGGCTGTTTTGTCAGACCAATGACTCTTAAATTAACCACTCACCAATTGCTGCCCTACTTTAAAATCAAACAATGCCATCCACCCACACCATCAACCTTCTGAGGGCAAATTCAAACCATAGCAAAGCTCATGGACCAAGAAATAGCTCCAGATTCCTTTTCCAAACCTAAAAAAAAATTACTGGCTTTCTTTCCCCCTCCTGCATGTCTCAGACTGTGCACAATACCCCTCACTCTGAGCTGCTTTCCCTCCCACTTCTCTGTTCTCCAGCACAACCCCTGCCTCTACCAAGGTCTTTGTTTGAGATGTTTCCCATTTTCTCTAAATTGTACCATGCAATGCACTAGGAGAAAGAATGTTTCTTTTGTGCCATGCTAAATGCCCAGAACATTGTAGAGAACTTCTTAAATTATTAAATTACAAAACCAAGAGTGGTTCTAAAAAAGGGCAAGGGATTCTGGTTCCATGGCAAGATTTATGCGTGTATCTTTCTCTATGCTTCTTTCCTACACTGGTGCACTTTGGCAAGGTTGACACATTAGGGATTCAAGGGTCGCACAGGAAAATATATGCAGGAATTTGTCATCAGAGGATAACTGTGTCTCACCTATCACCAAGCGATTCCTTTAATTCCCCTGCCAAGTAATTCCAACTTCCACATTGTATCATTACTTCATGGTACTTGAGGATCCCTAAGGGCAGGCATAGCATCTCATTTACCTTTATATCGCCCTCCCACTTCACAGTGCCTGGCACACAATAAACACACAGATCACTGTGGTTTAATTGAATGCATCATAATATAACTCACCATGGTGCACTGTATTTAGAATATTCACATGTGGAAAAGTGTCATCCATAGAAATACTGTTATTGCTCTCCAGCTGGAAGCAGCGTTAAGTGGTCCAAAGTGAAAACTGATTTTGTGCTCTCACTTTTGAAAGCAGAAAGAACATCTCTAAGAAGAAGGGAAACAAAGAAAGGGAAATATCAGAAGATAACAAATATAATAGAGCCAAACACCCACAGAGAAAGTATTGTTTAGGTAGTTTGAGGGCAAAATTAGTCATCCCAGGCTGACACTTCTTTGGAATACCTACATTGCTCCATCTCTGGAAGAATAAGCCTGAAAACTTGACATGTCAGAGACACTGAGTCAGATCTTTCAACTCCAAGGTTCAATGGTTGGTTTCCCAGAATAGAGTCTTACTCCTATTTCTTCACAGTCTTGGAGCTGGAAGCCTGAGATCAAGGTGTCAGCAGGATCAGTTCTTTTTAAGACTCTCTTCTTAGCTTGTAGATAGTCATTGTTATGGTTTAGATCTAAAATGGTGCCCCCAAACCACATGTGTTTGGAAGGCAATTGGATTGTGCAGGCAATACTGCTGGCTTGCTTTTGAGAGGCAGGGTCTGGTTGCAGCAGACAGGTCAGTGTGGGCATAGCCTGGAAGGGTTTATCTCCCTCCCTGTTTCCTGGACACCATGTCTAAGTAGCTGTTCTCTGCTGTGCTGTCCTGCCTTGGAGCCAGCTGGCTCTGGACTGAAACATGAACCAAAATATACCTCTCATCTCTTAAGTTGTGGTGTCAGATGTTTTGTCCTAGCGACAAGAAAAATGATTAAGACACCGCTTCCTCTACGGGTCTTCATGTGGTCATTTCTCTGTGCATGTGTGTCCACACATTTCCTCCTCTTGGAGAGACAGCAGTCATTTCAGATTAGGGCTCACCCTAATGACCTCATTTTAACTTCATGCTCATTCTAAAGATGCTATTTCTAAATACAGTCACAGGTTGAGGCAACGGGGTCAAGAACTTCAAAATATAAATTTGGTGGGACACACAAGTCAGCCAATAACAGTATCATCAAGACTAATTACTGAGCTGCTGCCACATGTACTCCTACAAAATCCTGTTGATCACACTTTGCCAAAAATGATCTGTGCTAATCAGCTTTTCATTCCTATAAAACAAATACCTGAGATATCAACTTACAAAAGGTTTTTTTACTCAAAGTTTTGAAAGTTTCAATCCATGATCAATTGGCCCATTGCTTTTAGACCCGTGGAGAAGCAGCATATCATGGCAGGGAGAATATGGGAAGAAAAACTGCTTGGTGCTGGGAAGCAAAGGAAATGAATGGGAGAGGCTGAACCTCTACTGTGGCCTTCAAGGACATGCCTGCGGGGACTGGAAGACTTCCCACTAGGCCCATCTCTTAAAGTCTGTACCACCCCCAACGGCACCAAGCAGGAGAACACCACTGTGACACACGGGCTTTTGGAAGACAGTCCGCATTCAAACTGCAGCAGGAGCCTGGAACTCTTGCTTTAGTAAACTGACAGAACTTGGTGAGGGCAGCACCATCCTATTAATAAGAATTCACTCATTTCGGAATGGAATATTGCCCAGACACACTTTGTTAATGTGCCGAGAGTTACCAGGGATCAGATTATGCCACCTAGATAATGAATATAATGATTATATTGAAAGGCACTAATGGCTGTATTTCCAGTAATAAAAAGAGTAGTAGTACTCTGTGGTTTTATCTAACAACAGACACATGCAAAATATCTCTACCATATGCTACTAATCCACCACTTTTAGGAAGCAAGGGGCAAGGTAATTGTGTTTTTGAACATTTTTTAAAAACTAAAGAATATGAAAAAGTTTGCTCTTTGCTCCTGATGTTGCTGGACAAAAGAGTGAAAAGAAAAATGATGAGCTCAGGGATTCTTGACAGTTGAAGAGACAAGTAGATGTCCTGAAAGCCTCTATGTATACGCTGAAGGAAATCCCAATCTGTCACAGACACAGGCCTAAGACTGCTGACAGTTAAGTGCAGAATCTCATCCTGCGATTGGCCAAATTACAATGAAAACTGAACTCTTACATGATGTCCATTATTAAGGAAGAAAGGATAGCTAGGGGAAAAACTTCCTTCTGCAAAGAGAATACACACATAATCATATACAGGATGTTGCTGGAAATGTGGATGTTTCTATCCTTTGAATGTGCGTGTGTCTTTCTAAAATTCATCTGTTGGAACTTCAGCCCACAGTGAAGACATGAAGAGGTGGGGTCTCTGGGGAAGGGATTAAGCTATGAGGGCTTCTCCTTTGTGAATGGATTAGCATGCTCATAAAAGAAGGAAATGACATGACTTAGTGCATTTTGCCCTTTCACTTTGCATCGTGTAAGGACAAATGGCATCTTGGAACCCCAGAGAACAACCTTCATTAGACACTGAATCTCCCATTGACTTAATCGTGGAATTCCCAGACTCTCAAACTGTGATAAATTTTTGTAGATTATTAATTACCCTGGCTAAAGTATTTTGTTTTAGCATCTAGAATTGCCAAAGAAAAAAGTAAAAAGCCATTCTGGTGTGATTATACACAGAAATGAGGAATGTTATTGGAATGATACAATATATAAAGGTGGTAGTTGTTATAAATTGGCAATGCACTTTGTTAAATTGTGTTTGTCCTTTGTTTTGGGGAAGATGGAATTTGTGAGCAATGAAATCAGATATTTAGCTGAAGAAATTTCTAAGCACATTATTGAAGGAGCAGCTTGTTTCTTCCTGATTGCTTATAGTAAAATATGAAGAGAAATACATTGAAGAGGAAATATTTAAGAAAAAGGAAAGTGGGACTTAAAGATTGGGTAAACTCTCTGCCTGTTCACATTGCTGAATACATACACACTTACCTACTTTCTTTCAGAAGAGAACACAAATGATGTGGCCAATGATAAATTATGGGAGTATACAAACAGAAACACTTCCTGTTTGAATTGAAGGGAAAAGAAATAGGATAAAGAATATCAGGCCTCTTCCCTCTTTTGAGGTTATTCAACATTATATATAATTTTATACAATAGAGCTCTTCGGGTGTGAACGTGTACTATTCTTCACGGCAAGGAAAAGACCTTGAAGGAGATTCAGAGATCATTAGGGTAGCTTCCTTGGATTCAAGGTGAGGACACTGTGCAGCTTCAGTAGGGCAAATTGCCTTTTGCAATGTCATCTTAGGGTTGCCTCCCTAGAATATTTTGGGAGCACATAATTTGTTTAACTTCTCAAGTTCACAGCTAAAGAGGAAGTTTGCTTCAGGATGAATTGTACCCTAAGTCTCACCCATATCTGATTTAGATGAAACTTTGGACTTTAAACTTTAGAGTTGATGCTGAAATAAGCTGAGTCTTTTGAAGCTATTGGGTTAGAATAAATGCATTTTACATGCAAGGACATGAATTTGGGGGATCAGGGATGGTATATTTGGTATTAAATGTTTGTGTCCCCCAAATGTATATGTTGAAGACTTAACATGTTAAACTTAGCATACTGGGAAGTGTTGATTATGATTCAACGAAGTCATAAATGTTGGATTCTCATGATGGTATTAACATCTTTACAAGATTTAGAATTATTTCTTTACCATACGAAGATGCAGCAAGTGTGTGGTCACAGTTCTCTTTTTTTTTTTTTGGTACCGGAAATCGAACTCAGGTCCTTGTGCTTGTGCAACAGGTGGCGAAACCACTGAGCTAAATCCCCGGCCCCTAGTCACAGTTCTTTGAAGAGAACTCTTACCAGGGAACCAAATCAGCCAGCACCTTGATCCTGACCTCCTCAGCCTCTAATACTGTGAGAAATAAATGCCTGTTATTAAGCTACTTGGTCTATGGTATTTTCTTCTGGCAACTCGAGCTGAATAATATAGCATATTAGCAATAAGAGAAGGAAATTTTCATCAACAATTATCCATATTTACAAACTATCTAAGCAATTTTCTTCCCATCATCTTGGTTGGTTTAACTATTTGTATTTTTAGAGGATCTGTATGGTAACAAGGTAAGAGGCACATTTCTGCAGATGCATTAATTGTGAATTCATATTAGCTCAAGTTTAAAAAATAAAGTCATATATTTTCAGAATAGATTTCTTTTACTTTGCTTAAAGATTGAGGGCACTTTCATTTTCTGGACTTAAAAATCTGTTTTTATAAGAAAGCTCAATAATCAGGGGTTCGGTGTGTCAGTTACTATTGAAAATCTATTTCAAAAAATTTTTCAGCATTCTCTTACTTAGTTTGGAAGCACTAAAAAGAAAATCTGTGTGGTTTTTGTTGTTGTTTTATAGGGTTTTTTTAAAAAAATACAAGAGTGAATAAGTTAGCCAGGGCCGGGGATTTAGCTCAGTGATTCCAAAGCCTGCCTTGAAAGTGCAAGGTCCCGAGTTCGATCCCTGGTACCAAAAAAAAAATAAGTTAACCAAATGCCATTTCAAAGTACATATCACCTTTTGTTGTGATCACAAAGCCACTGGGGAGTTAAGTGAATTAACTTCTTCAAGGCAAAAATCACAGTGTGATGGATCAGACTATTTGCCCTACAGCCAATGACCAGGAAAAGAGACATCATCCATTTCTCCCCAAAAACATTTACAAAAAGCACGTCTAAAATAATTGTGACAATACATGTCCTTCTCCAGCTCTCAGCTTCCATGATCATAAGCATGCTAATCATCTCTAGTTCTTCACAGGAAGGGTCACCAAAGTAAGCAAAACATCTATCACTTCATGTTTCTAGGTCCAGAACTCTTCTGTAACAATGCCTGAAGGCTGTCAGATTCTTAGACAAACCATCAGAATGATAAACAGCCCAAATGTGGCAAAAAAGCCTTCATCAGACAGAGGAGAGCAATCTGTGGAGGAAGGCAGGAGGAGAGTGAAGCTTGCCGGCTCTCAGAGCCAAGATTTTAAAGCCTAGAAAACAATGACTGGCATACCTACGGCAGATTTACAATCACTGAAATCAATTAATCATTGAGATTTATCACTATCAGGAGCTTTTGCAGGCCCTGGAAGTACCATGATGAGGCTAAAGGAAGACATGAGGAGCTCAATGGTAATTTTCATTCACATGAACTGTGTCATCTTTTAGTTTCAATGTAAATTACAAAAATTATGAAAAAAATCCAAAATTTCATCTACAATGTTTACAGTTATACTCATACAGTAAGAAAATATTTCAGGTGTCAACTCTATTAGGACTTTGGAATACTTTTTAAATTGAACAAAAAAACTCATTGCTTGAAATCCAAATGCCTCTAAAATTGTTTTTGAAACACGATGAGCTGTGTATCTCTTTAAGAAGAAAACAATTTCATTCTTATCACTAATCCTGTTATTGACCATATTACTATTACTAATGTATATATTGCTAAGGAGATTTCAAATTTTCTGGATTCTTGATACTTTTTAGGAGAGATTTAATAAATTTTGATGACATTTATTGCACTGCCAGATCATGTCAAACTTGGTATTACTCTTCCTCCCTACCAGACGGTGACATACTGAAAACAGACAAAACTACAAACAGGCAGCACCTTCACTTGTGTGTCTTGAGAGATTACTTATTTTCTTAGAAGTATTTTTCAACAGATTCCAATATTTGGCTGGTTTTAGTTATTTGGAACAGCTATAAGATTTTTTAATATTTATATGGTTTCACTGATCAAAATCTCCAGTTCTTAGAAATGCTAGTTCCATCCTCAAACCGAGACTGTTTCTGTATACCTTCTATTTAAAAGAGTTTAACTGAGATAAAATTGCCAGAAACTACACTTGCTTATAATATAAAATTTGATAAAACAGACACATGTATATTTGTGAAACCATCACTACAATCAAATAATGAGCGTATGTATTTTTCAAAGCTCCTTGTGCCCCTTCATGATCCCTTTCAACCCTTTCTTCCCCCCACCCCCATTTCTAGGCAAATGCTTATCTACTTTCTGTCAGATTAGATTAGATTGTAGATTAGATTATATTTTTGAGAATATTGTACTAATAGAATCATAGAGTACATACTCTATTTTTGTCTAACTTGTTATATGCAACAGCAATCTTAATATTTATCTTGATTGTTACATGTACCAATAGCTTATTCCATTTTTGGTTTTTTGGTACCAGGGATCGAACTCAGGTCCTTCCACTCGCAAGGCAGGCAGCGGAACCACTGAGCTAAATCCCCGGCCGACTTATTCCCTTTTGACTAGTATGATGAGTGTTCTGTTGCAGGGATGTATTATATTGTTTTTATTCACTCACAAGTTGATGAATATTTTAGTTGTTTCCAGTTCAGGGACATTACAAATAAAGGTGATATGATACTTGTGCACAAGTGTTCACATGGATTATGAACATATTATGTTTTTTAAAAAATCATTGGATAAATAAGCGTCCAATGGCCGGGTCACATACTGTGAGTATGTTTAATTTTTGAAGACCACCAAACTGTTTTCCAAAATGGCCATATTATTTTATATTTCCCTCAGAAGTATATGAGAGTCTCGATTGTTTCATATTCTTATCCACACTTAGTATGGTTAACGTTTAAAATTTAAATCATTTTGATGGGTGTATGTGATACTCCATTCTGCTAATTTCCATTTTTCTAATGACTAATGTTGAACAACATTTCTTAAGCTTATTTATCATCCATGTATCTTCTTTGATGAAGTCTTATTCAAATCTTTTGGTCATTTTTACTGAATTTTTGTTTATCCTTTTTGAGTTTTAAGAGATTTTTATATATGATGGACACATGTTCTTTGTTAAATATGTAATATGTACTTATTTTCTCTCTGTCTGTGCCATATTTTTTTATTCTCTTAATGCTATTTTTCTCAAAACAGAAGTTTAATTTCATTTTATTTTAGGTGCTGTGGATTTGGATTGAACCCAAGACTTTGAAAAATATTCTACTCTACTCTTGTATCCTATCACTGACCTACCAAACCCCAGGCCAAGAAATTTCAATTTTGATGAAGTTTCATTTGTAAGTTTTTTCATTTATAGAGCACATTTTTGATTTGTCTGTAAGACAGTTTTCTCCTGCCCATGATAACATGGATATTCTTCTATCTTTTCTAAATATTTTATAGTTTTAGATTTTGCATTTAGTTCTATGACTCACTTTTAGTTAATTTTTGACCATGTGGATTCACTGTATGTGTGATGTCTTTCTACACTTTCTTTTTTTCTTTTTTTTTTTTTTTGGTACCAGGGATGAAACTTGGGCCCTTGCATTTGTGAGGCAGGTGGCAGAACCACTGAGCTAAATCCCCTGCCCATTCTAGACTTTCTATTCTGTTTCTTTTATGTATTTGTTCATCTTAACAATGATACCAGAATGTCTTTATTACTGTTGCTTAGTAAGAAGTCTTAGTCAAGTCTTCTAACAATTTTGTTTTTTTCCAAATTGGATTTTAGCTATTGCAGATCATCTACATATTCATGTGAGTTTTAGAATCACTTTGTCAATTTCTAGAAAAAAGATCTGATGAGATTTTGCTTAGGATTGCACTGACTGTGTAAAACAATTTGAAGGAGAACTGACATTTTAATAATGAGTCTTCTATGAACATGGTATGTCTCTACTTGTGTCTTCCTTATTTTCAGTAATATCTGAGCATATCCAGCATATCTTTCTTAAGATTTATTTTTAAATTTTGCAAATTTTTATACTATGTAAATTGTGCTATTTTAAAATTTCAATTTCTTATTTGTGTGGCTAATATAGAAAGTTTAGTTGCTATTTCTACTTCTTTGTCTCAGCAATGTCTGTTCATTTCCGATGCCCATTTTCGGACTGGGTCTTTAAATTTGGGAGGTCAGATTTTTTTAAGTTCTTCATATATTCTAGATAGTAGAACTTTGTCTGAGGAACAGCTGATACAAATTTTTTGCCACATTGTGGGTTGCCTCTTCACCTGTTGGTGGTTTCTCTTGCTGTGCAGAAGCTTTTTAATAAGAAGAGATCCCACTTGTTGATTCTTTGTGCTAGTAAATAAACATATGAGAAAATGTTCAACATCACTGGTCATTCAAGAGATGCAAGTGAAAACAATGCTGAGATTCCACCTCATCCCAGAAAGAATGGCTGCTATCATGAAATCAACCAATAACAAATGCTGGCAGGGATGTGGGGAAAAAGAAATCCTGCTCCACTGTTGGTGAGAGTGTAGACTGCTACAACCACTGTGGAAATGAGTGTGGAGATACCTGAAAGAACTAGGACTAGAGGTCCCATTTGACCCAGCTAATTCCCTACTGAGTATTTTCCCAAAAGAATTAAAGGAATCATACCACAGCAATATATGTTCACCCATGTTCATAGCAGCACAGTTTGTAATAACTGAAACTTGGAAACAGCCCAATTGTCCATCAATTGAAGACTGGATTAAAAAAATGTTTTTTTAATAAAACAGAGTACTACTCAGCCATAAAGAATGAGAAATTAGAGACATTTATAGCTAAATGGATACACATTGAGGTGATACTTTTAAGTGAAATAAATAGGACAGACATGTATAAATACTGAATATTTTCTCTGGTGTGAGAAACTGAAAGTGGAAGTAAGAATCAAAAGGCATAGTAGAGAATGTGAAATAGGAAGAAAAGGTCCAAAGGGGAAGGGGAAGTGGAAAAGGTAAGGGAAAAGTAAGAAGGGAATGGAATTAATATGAGGAAAAAAATGGAAACAAAGTCTTTGTGAATAGGTAGGAGTGCAGGGGTTGAAGGGAGGGCAGGGGAATGGGGATAAAATAGGAATCAAGGTATATTATGTAAAGGTATGAATTTCCAATGATGAATGTCATTATATTGTATACCTAACATGTACCAATAAAATTAATAAAAACAAAAAAAGAAAAACAAAGTTTAGGGCTGGGAACATTGCTCAGTGGTGCCACACCTCCCTGGCAAGCACAAGGTCCTGAGTTCAATCCCCAGTACCAACAAAAAAAGAAAGTTTATTTTTTTTATACTGGGTCTCACTGTGTTACCCAGGCTAATCTTGAGGTCATGAGCTCAAATGCTCAAAAGATCCTTCTATCTCATTCTTCAGAGCAGCTGGGACTACAAGTGTACACCACTATGTTCAGACTTTTCAGAATTTTGTGTATTAATTTTATATAGTATAACACTGTTAAACTCATATTAGTTTTAGCAGCTTTTTAAAGATTTGGTAGAATTTTCTATGTAATCATGTTATCAGCTAATAATAACAGATTTAGTTCTTCATTTTCAATTTTTCAGTTTATTTTTCTTGCCTTATCACTCTAGCTAGACTTTTCAGAGAAATATGAAATAGAAGGGCTAATTCTTGATTTATTTCTGATTTATAAGGGAAATAGCATTTACTCATAAATATGATATTACATGTAGGTTTTCTTTCTTTTTCTTTTTGTACCGGGGATCGAACTCAGGACCTTGCACTTGCAAGGCAGGTGCGGTGCCACTGAGCTAAATCCCCAGCCCCTACATGTAGGTTTTCTATTAATGCTTTATGAAGTGGAAGAGGTTCCCTTCTTTTCCCTACCTGTTGAGACTTTTTGTAAGGAATGGATTTTAAATTTTGTCAGATGTTTTTTGAGTATTTATTAAAGTGATTGCACAGTTTTCTGATTTAAGTCAATAAATATGACAAATTATATCATTTTTTGAAAATAAAACCAGGTTTGTTTTCATAGAATAAAATACATTTGATCATGATGTATCTTTCTTTTCTGTATTGTTGAAACCTGATAAAATTTTGTGAAGAATTGTTGCATCTACATTCAAGAATATACTGGTTGGAAATTTTCATTTCTTGACATTTTGTGTAAAATTTTTGGTATCATATTGGTGCTTGTGTTACAGAATTAGTTGAGAAGTAGCCTTTTTTTCAACACTTTGCAAGAATTTGTTTAGAATTGATATTTGTTTGTTAAATGTTGGGCAGAATTTACAAGTAAAGGTTTCAAATCCAAAGTTCTCATTATAGGAAATTTTTTGAACTATATATTCAATTTCTTTAGCAAATAGCACTCTATTCAAGATACCAGTTTTTGCTTGATTGTAGTATGTTAGCATGTGTCTTCCAAGAATTTTTCCATTTTTATCTAAGTTGTCAAAAAATTTTGACATAAAACTGTTTATGATATTGCCCTATTAAAAACTGATGGGGCCGGGGATTTAGGTCAGTGGTTTCACCACCTGCTGCACAAGCACAAGGACCTGAGTTCGATCCCCGGTACCAAAAAAAAACAAAAAAATCTGATGTTAGTAATTTGTATCTCCTCTCTCTTCCTTCATTGCCTTCTTCCTTCCTTTTACTCTTTCTTTCATTCTTTATTTAATTTCCAAATGCTTGGAACCTAAATAATACTGATATAGGTTGAATTTCCCTATTTATTATAGCCCTATTGAATTTTGAAAATTCAAAATCTTTAATGCTCCAGAATTTGAAACTTTCTGAACTCTGACCTAACACTACAAATGAAAAATTCTACACCTGGCTTCATGTGATGGGTTGCAATTAAATTGTAGGCACACAAAAAAATATTGTATAGAAATTACTTCAAGATACATGAATGTGAAATATAATTGAATTCTATTATATTGGTGGACTTGGGTCCCAACATGCAAATATTACAAAATCTGAAAAAGTATTCCAAAATTTGAAACATTTCTGGCCTCAAGTATTTCTGTATCATTCTGATTTTTATTATTTTTTTTTTGTACCAGGGATTGAACTCAGTCTTTGCACTTGAGAGGCATGTGTGGCGCCACTGAGTTACATCCCCGGCCCCCATTCTGATTTTGATTTGTAACTTAATTTCAATTTGGTGCTAGAATATCCTTGGTAGGACATAAATCCTTTAAAATTTTTATTTTTTTTATTCTTTATTTTTATTTAGGCAGTACTGAGGAATTGGACTCAGGCCCTCACTCATCCTATGCAAGCATTCTATCACTGAGTTACATCTCTAGCCAGCCATTTCTATTTTTTATTTTGAGGTAAGTTATCATTAAGTTACCCGGCTGGGCTCAAACATAGGTAGACCTCAGTCCCCTGAGTATCTAAGAATATAGGTGTGTGCCCCAAAACCTGGCTCCTTTTAAATTTTCTGACTTATTTTGTAACTTAGAATAGGTTCAATCTTGGTGAGTATTCTGTCCTTACTTGAAAGAACATGCTCTACTGTTCATTAAGTGAAAGCAGAAACTACTGATATTGTGCTGATAAGATAAACTTAGAAAATAGTTTTCAAATATTCTACAACCATACTGATTTTCTGTCCACCTGCTCTACCCACCAACGAGAGATAGACTGTGAATTTTTCTTTCTCTTTGCAGTTGTAGCAGATTTGGCTCCATGTACACTAAAGTTTTAGTCTTTGGTGCCTAGACATTCAGAACTGCTATATCCTACTGACATAGTTATTCTGAAATGACCCTCTTTGTCAGTGGAATCAGTACCAGTAATCATTTTGCCATGAAATCTACCTTAATAATGTAATCACTACAGGGTTGTTACTATTTTAACTAGCACTAGCTGGTATATCTTTTACTCTTGTGTGTGTGTGTGTGTGTGTGTGTGTGTGTGTTTTCACTCTCAAGTGCATGAGATAATTTATCTACTCCAGCTGTGGGGAACAGGCACTATTCTGATTCTGTGTGAATTCTGGGAACTATTTTGTCTAATCTTTCTGTGTGGTTCTTTCCCCAGGCTCAGTTTCTTAACACATATGTCCTGGTTAGTACTAAAAGATGAATGCCACTGATCTCTGGCGTTCTTACTCTACAGCTCTCTCCTCTTCAGTACTCTGCCCTGTAAAATCAAGCAGTCTTGGCTCCCCTCAGTCTGCAATTCTATCTCATCAACTAAAGAACACCTCTAAATTCTACCTGGGTTGCCTCTCCTTCCACTGCAAAATAGAAACTTTTTTCACAAAATACATGGGGGAAATCATAAAGTTCTCTTCATTTTGTTTTCCATCTCTGAGATTATTGTCCTTCGTGACCTGATGCCCTATGTATTGAATATATGTTCAAAATATATACTTATATGAATTCAGATATATAGATAATATACATATTAACTGTATATTTTGAATACTGTTCAAATATATACATATATAAGTATGTATATATATACACATATTTGAATACATATTCAAAATATATAGTTAATATATATTTTGAATATGTATTCAAATATACATATATCCTCAGACGCCAAGTAAATCAAATGTGTTCTTAATTTTTGAAATTTCAAATGAATATAATATATAATAGACAAATATAAATTTTAAAATACACTGGCATACTTATGAATCCACAAATAGGCTCTGTACCCCGTGTCTGTTGCTGTGCTCAACAAACACTAACTAAAAACAAGCTTCCCTTTTTTTGTCTATATTAAGAAATCGAATAGAATGCAATTTGACCAAGCTTATGATTTTAATCAGTGCTGCTTAAGGCTTTAGTGTCAAGGCCTAGGCACTGAACCAAAGAGATAAAATTCACCTAAGACCTCACATCAATTTACTTGGTTTTTTAAATTATTACTATTATTACTGTTGTTTTTAAAGACATAGTATCACAAATAGGAGAATGCCACCTCTGTTATATTTTGGATTTGTTTTGCTTTTGTTGATTTATCCTGGGAAGAAAGGTATTAGATTAAAGCAATATTGAGGACATTCTTGAAGGGAAAAAGAACTCATAAGTAGGCAACTCCCAGCCAAGGGAGAGAAGGAACACTGAGCAGGTGGGAAAAGCGCTGACCCATTACCCCTGTCTCTATCATGCTGGGGCTTGATGGGGACAGGGCCTGAGCTGGCTCAGGGTGTTAGGTCCTCAGCTCTTAGAAACTCACCCCATAACCAGGCTACCTATAGACAGATGTGGAGGAGCAGATAAAGTCAGAACTGATCCACGTCCTACAAGAGAATGGCATCAGAGTTACCTGGGGCAAAGTAAGTGCAAGTGGAGATAGTCTCAGGAGCAGTCAGTGGACAAGGGGCTGGACAAGGGACGAAAAGGCTGAGGACTACTGGGTCACTCTGCTCCTGACAGGAGGCACAGATGAGTAGGAGTTGGTTCCTGCCTTCAGGGAGGCTTCCATGAAGTGAGGGAATTTCCAGAAGAAGACTGTTCCCTCTCAGATCCAGCTATATGCTCTTGGGGTAAGGAAAAATAGTGTGAAGTTGAGACATCAACACTTTGAGCAGTTACATGGAAAGTGGCAGTCACATAGGCAGTGACAGAAAGGTAAAGAAATCAATACTTGAAATAACCCAGACAAAAGATATGGATAGCCTTCACATTCCAGAATGTTCCTGGCATGAGAGTTTATATACATTTAACTAGAACTACAGGTTCCACCACTCCCAGCTCAGAGAAGGTGAGCCAGGCAGGCGCCAACAGCACCCCACCCCACCCCCTATCCCCCATCAAAATGAGAAGACACATAAACAAGTCTCAAAACCAAACTTCCAGATCACCTACAGCAACCCCAAAGGGAAATGAGATGGAACACTCTGATACTCAACCACCTGGACTCCCAGAACTGGCAACAAAAGAGCATCTGGGAAAAATGAAATCAGAAATAATTTCTCAGATAACAGCAGAGATTGTGCTAGTAGTGCAAGACATGATTAACAAATCCAGAGAAGACCTGAGCAACATGATGGAAACCCAACATAAGAAACAAATGGAATTCTTAAAACAGATGCAAACAGATTTCCAGGAGATTAAAAACTCCACTGAAAGTTTACACAGCAGAATGAGCCAATGTGAGGACAGGATTTCAGATATAGAAGATAAGATTGCAATTAGTGACCAGGAAAAGGAAAATTGCTTCAAAACTGTAAGGGACAAAAAGAAATCAATCCGGCAGCTGATAGAAAATACAAAGAAGAATAACATGAGGCTGATTGGAGTCAACAAAGAAACATGAGAGACTGCAGATGAAATAAAAAACCTGTTCACAGAAGTAATGGCAGAAAACTTCCCAAGCAGGGGAAAAGAAATTGACATACAGATAAGTGAGGCATACAGGGCTCCAAATCGCCTTGATCAAAAAAAAAAAATCTACACATAGGCATATAATTGCTAAGGTTCCAGAAGCCCAACAGAAGAACAAAGTTCTACAAGCAGTTAGAAAAAATAAACAAATCACATACAAAGGAAAGCCCATCAGAATCACAGCAGACTTCTCAATGCAAACCCTCAAGGCTAGAAGAGGTTGGAGGGACATATTCCAAGCCCTAAAGGAAAACAGCCTCCAACCCAGATTGATGTACCCTGCAAAACTATCTTTCAAAATTGATGGAGATTTAAGATACTGTCATGACAAAAAGCACATTAGGAACTTTATGAATACCAAACCAGCACTCAAAAAAATTTTAGACAATATCCTAGGAACAGACAATGAGGATCACAACCCCAGGAAGCAAGCACAATGAACCCATCAGGCACAAAAAGAAACTAAATGTAAAGGGAGAGAATCAAACAAAAAGAAAAAGTCATGGCAATGACAAGTCAATATGTTTCAGTTATAACCATCAATGTTAATGGTCTCAATTCACCAATCAAAAGAAATAGACTGGCAGAATGGGTCAAGAAGCAAAATCCAACAATATGCTGCATACAAGAAACACACTTCATTCAAAAAGAAACTCATAGACTGAAAGTTAAAGGGTAGAAAACAATACTCCATGCCACAGAAACCCGAGAAAAAGTAGGAGTAGCTATCATCTTGGCAGCTCAAGTGGATTTCAAACCAACACTGATTAAGAGAGACAAAGAAGAGCACTACATCCTTGTAAAGGGAACAATCCAAGAGGAAGAGATGACAATCATAAATATCTATGCACCAAACACTAGTGTGCCCAACTATATAAAACAAATACTAATGGACATGAAAAGTCATATATGCACTAATTCAACAGTAGTGGGGGACCTCAAGACCACACTGTCACAAATAGATACATCAACTAGAGAAAACATAAGTAATGGTAATGAAATACTAGAACTCAATTGAACTCTTGAATAAATGAACTTAACAGAAGTTTATAGAGTGTTCCACCCCACAAAATCAGAATACACATTCTTCTCAGCTGCACATGGGTCATTCTCCAAAATAGACCACATACTCGCTCATAGAACATGTCTAAGTAAGTACAAAGGAATTGAAGTTATCCCCTGTATATTATCAGACCATAATGCAATGAAATTGGAGATCAATAGCAAAAGAAACCACAAAAATTCATTAAAACATGAAAATTGAACAACACACTTCCAAATAACCAATGAGTCACAGAAGAAATTAAAGAAGAAATCAGACAGTTCCTTCAATTAAATGACAATGACATTGCAACATATCGGAATCTATGGGACACAATGAAAGCAGTCTTTTGAAAGAAATTCATAGCAGTGAATACACATATTAGGAAAACAGGGCAAGCCCAATTAAAAAACCTGATGCTGAACCTCAAGCTTCTAGAAAGAGAAAAGCAGGACAACCCCAAAGCTCATACAAGGGAGGAAATTATAAAGATCAGACCAAAAATCAATTCAATGGAGACTAAGAAAACAATACAAAAAAATCAATGAAGCCAAGAGTTGGTTCTTTGAAAGAATAAAAAAAATTGACAAACCCTTAGCCAACCTTATCAAAAAAAATGAAAGAAAAGGCCAAAATCCATGAAATTAAGAATGAAAAGGGTGATATTACAACAGATCCAGCAGAAATCCAAAGCATCATCAATACCTACTTCAAGAATCCATATGCCAATAAGATAGAAAACACAGAAGAAATGGATATATTCCTAAATATATATGAATTACCAAAGAAGGAAGAAGACCTAATAATTTTAAACAACCCAATATCAACCAATGAAATTGAAAACGTAATTAAAAACTTACCAACTAAGAAAAGCCCGGGTCCTGATGGCTTCACTGCTGAATTCTACAAGTAATTTACAATGGAACTACTGTCACTACTGTTTAAACTCTTCAATGAAATTGAAAGGGAAGCAATACTTCTGAATTCATTCTTGGAAGCAAGCATCAGCTTGATGCCCAAAGCAGAGAAAGACTCAGCCAGGAAAGAGAACTATAGGCAAATCTCACTAATAAATATAGGTGTAGAAATCCTTAATAAGATAATGGCAAACAGAATGCAGAAGATCATCAAGAAGATCATATACCCTGACCAAGTGGGATTCATCCCAGGGATGCAGGGATGGTTCAACATATCCAAATCAGTAAATGTAATACACTGTATCAACAGAGCCAAGGACAGAAACCATGTGCTCATCTCAATAGATGAAGAAAAAGCATTTGACAAAATCCAACATGCATTTATGATAAAAACCCTACAAAAAAAATTGGAATAGATGGTCTCTACTTCAATCTGATGAAAGCCATCTATGAAAAACCAACAGTCAATATCATACTAAATGGTCGAAAACTGAAATCCTTCACACTAAAATCAGGAACAAGGCAAGGATGTCCACTATCACAACTCCTGTTCAACATAGTTTTGGAAACATTAGCCACAGCAATTAGACAAGAGAAAGAAATAAAAGGAATAAAGATAGGAAATGAAGAAGTCAAACTGTCATTATTTGCAGATGACATGATACTCTATATAGAAGACCTCAAGAACTCCACCAAAAGTCTTCTAGACTTAATAACCAAAATCACTAAAGTAGCTGGATACAAGGTCAACACACAAAAATCAATATCTTTCCTCTACACAAACAATGGACTCACTGAAACAAAAATAGGGCAAACAATTCCTTTCCCAATAGCTTAGAAAAAACCAAAATACCTAGGAATCAACCTAACTAAAGAAATCAAGGACCTCTTCTCTGAAAACTATAGCACTCTGAAAAGAGAGATGGAAGATGATATCAGAAAGTGGAAAGACATCTCCTGCTCCTGGGTAGGAAGGAACACCATAGTGAAAATGGCCACACTTCCAAAACTGCTATATAGATTCAATGCAATCCCAATTGAAATCCCAGCAGGATATTTCATGGACCTTGAGAACACAATCCAAAAATTCATTTGGAAGAAGAAGAGACCCAGAATAGCAAAAGCAATTCTAGATAACAGAGACATGGCAGGGGGTATCACAATCCCCAACCTGCAACTATACTACAAAGCTACTGTGATTAAATAAAAACAGCATGGTACTGGCAAAGAAACAGACCTGAGGACCAGTGGAACAGATTAGAAGATACAGAAACAACACCAGACACACTCAGCCATCTCATCTTCGATAAAGGAGCCAAACATCCTCACTGGAGGAAAGATAGCCTCTTTAATAAATGATGCTGGAAAAATTGGGTTTCACCTTTCCAAAGACTAAAACTAGACCTATATCTCTCACCATGCACTAAACTAAAATCAAAATGGATTAAAGATCTAAATATTAAAATAGAAACGCTGAACCGGCTGGAACAGAGGTTAGATAGAACTCTTGAAGACATTGGCTTAGGAAAAGACTTTATGAACAAAACCTCAGTTGCCTGTGAACTAGCACAAACAATCAACAAGTGGGATCTCTTCTTATTGAAAAGCTTCTGCACAGCAAGAGAAACCACCAGCAGTGTGAAGTAAAAACCCACAAGGTGGGAAAATATCTTCACCTGCTGTTCCTCAGACAAAGGTCTACTATCTTGAATCTATAAAGAGCTTTAAAAGATCAGACCTCCCAAATTTAAAGACCCAATCCAAAACTGGGCATCTGAAATGAACAGACATTTCTCATACAAAGAAGGAGAAAAGGCAATTAAACATATGAAGAAATGTTCAACATCACTGGTCATTCAAGAGACGCAAATGAAAACAATGCTAAGATTCCACCTCACCCCAGAAAGAATGGCTGCTCTCAAGAAATCAACCAATAACAAATGCTGGTGGGGCTGTGGGGAAAGAGGAACCCTGCTCCACTGCTGGTGGGAGTGTAGACTGGTGCAACCACTGTGGAAAGCAGTATGAAGTTACCTCAAAGAACTAGGACTGGAAGTCCCATTTGACCCAGCTATTCCCCTCCTGGGTATCTTCCCCAAAGAATTAAAAGAATCATACCATAGTAACATATATGCACCCATGTTCGTAGCAGCATCATTTGTAATAGCTAAAACTTGGAAGCAGCCCAAATGCCCATCAACTGGAGACTGGATAAAGAAAATGTTTTTTTACAAAATGGAGCACTATTCAGCCATCAAAAATGGGAAATTAGAGACATTTATATCTAAATGGATGCACATTGAGGCAATATTCTTAAGTGAAATAAATAGGACACACATGTGTAAATACCGAATAGCTTCTCGAGTGTGAGAAAATGAAAGTGTAAATAAGGACTAAAAGGTATAATAGATAATGTGAAATAGGAAGCAAAGGGGCAAAGGGGAAGGGGAAGTGGGAGGGGTAGGGGAAAGGAAAGAAGGGAATGGAATTAATATGAGAAAATGAAAAAATGGAAACAAAGTCTTTGTAAATAGGGAGGGATGGAGGGGTTGAAGGGAGGGCAAGGCAAGGGGGAAAAATAAGAACCAAGAGAGATTATGTAAAGGTGCAAATTTCCAATGATGAATGTCATTATATTGTATACCTAGAATGTACCAATGATTAAAATGAATAATTTATAATACGAAATAGGAAGAAAAGGTCCAAAGGGGTAGGGGAAGTGGGAGGGATAGGGGAAAGGAAAAATGATGAGAAATGGAAAAATGGAAACAAAGTCTTTGTAAATAGGGAAGGGTGGAGGGGGTGAAGGGAGGGCTGGGAATGGGGAAAAAATAAGAACCAAGATACATCATGTAAAGGTACAATTCCCAATGAGAAATGTAAATGTATTGTATACCTAAAATGTACCAATAAAAGAATTTAAGGAATAAAAATAAATAAATAACAATAAATTAGAACTACATGTTGATGTATATACACTAACAGGATATGGAGAAATCACACACATAGATTCCTTGCCATCCCCTCCAATCCCACCTCCACAAAGAAAGAGCTTTCCCTACCATGGCTTTAAAAAAAATTTTCAGACCTCTTACATGTCCACATTTCACAACACACAGCAAAGATCTGAGTGAAGAGAATGTTGTTAATAGGTAACGTTGCCCTTAGAGAAAAGCAACATTGGATAAAATATAACTCTGGGTGACCTGCTGTTTCCACATAAGAGCAAACAGCGCATTCACTCCAAGGCCCTTAATAAAATCAGGGAAAGGGAAAAGCTCATGCCCACAGAACCTGTTAGGCACTTAGCTAGTGAGTGCTTTCCTCAGAGACAGATTGGGCCAAGCATTCTGCCCCCTTCCTTGGTGTCCCATAACTGGAATGCAAACTGATAAAACCAGATGTGAATAGTGAGCCTGTCATTCAGTGACTAGCCCACACATGAGACTACACTGACACTACTTCAGGAACAAGGAGTCCTAAAATGGCTCTGGAAACTGTGATGGATGAAGTATGAAATGTCCCCTGAAGACGCATGTTTGGAAGGCTGATCTCCAACAAAGCCATGTTCAGAAGTGGGGATTAGAGAGATGACTGGTCATTAGGGCACTGATTTCATCAACGGATTGACTATTGGTGAGTTCATTAACTGAATGGGCTGTTAGCAGGTGGGAACTGGCTGGAGGAAGTGGGTCACTGGGGTGTAACCTGGAAGGGTATATTCTTGTCTCTGGCCCCTTCTTCTCTCTCTGCTTTCTCCTTGCTCTCCCTATTTCTTGGCCACCATGAAGTGAGCAGCCTTCCTCAGCCGTGCCCTTCTACCATGATGTTTCTGCCTTGGGAGCCAGCCAACCATGGACTGAAATCTCTGAAATCATGAGCTGAAACAAACTTTTTCTCCTTTATGTTTGTATATAAGGTCTTTGATCACAGCGATAAAAAACTGACTGATACAAAAGCCTTATTCTAAGCCAGTCTTCTGCCACAATGAACCATAAGGAAATCTTCAGTCCTCCCCTTCTATTAAGGAATATAATCACTTCTATACCTGTGTTTCCTAGACAGTTTTCAAGAAAGTAGTAAGTAAAAAAATACAGTCTTTTATATGATATGTAACTGTAAAATAGTAAAACCACATAGTACTTGACTCTAAAAGTTAGAAAAGGCTTTCCTTCATCCACAGCCAATACGTGGTGAATCCTCATATATGTCATAAGATAGTACTGGCATCTCATTTGCTTTTCCGGGTACTTTCCTCTTCCTTCACTAGCCTGTCTCTGTGTCTCTTTTTTCTTCTTTGAAAATCATTTTGAAGTGCTGAATGAGTTTTCCTGAGAATTTCTAAGAATACCTGCTGTGTTTTTCAATTCCATCTACCATCTTTGCTGCTTCCTTACCTTTTGTCTGAGCCTCAGGATCAGTTGGAGGTAGAGAGGCAATGTCTCCAGACAATCTCTACCCAAGGAAGGAATTCAAGCCACAAGAAACCTCTGTGTGTCCTCTCCGGTTGCTCAGCCCCTAGGCAAGCACAGCTCTGACTGGTTTTCAGAACTCTTTGAGAAGCTTTGCTAATTGGCCTCTGTCTGCACACCGACCTCAGTGCCTAAAAAATGCCCAGAGTTTAGCTCCTTTCTGCCTTGTCCACAGAGACACGCAATGGCCATGTTGCTCGTGCTGAATACCAAGCTTATGACACAAACACTTTTGCAAATACAATTTTTATTTATACCATTTATTTTCCCTAAAGATGAGAGCAAAAATGAGGGAATAAATGTTTACAAAGTTCAGAGGGAGAAGACCTCATCCCGAGACCGAACCATTTCTCCAAAGCTTGAAAGTCAATTGTTGATCTACGGCACAGCTTTGCTCTCATGCCAACCCCAAGTTAAGATCAACAGTTGCTATTATTTAGGAGGCCAGGCTTTGTAGTGATGTGCAGCTTAATATCACTCTGTCAACAAGTTTTAAAAATCTGTATACGCGAGTGATATCGATATCTGTAAGCAGACATGCCAAGGATTCAGAGATACGGCAACAGGGTTGACAGTATACTTGGCATCTCAAACTGAAAGGCCTTCAGAGATTATTAAAACTCTCTGCCTGTTTGTACTGCCAGTGGTGCTTGCAGCTACAGCATTTATCCCAAGAGAACTCACAGATTATAGCCCCAAACTTACCTTTAAAGTTTGCCACAAAATATCTCACTTTTATTATTTTCACATCACTCTGCAAAGTTTGGTCACTCCAACATCTCTTGCTGGCACAGTAACATGTACTGCAGGAAAACGTGGAGAGAAATGCACTCTTCTGTGCAAAAGATAATGTTTAGCTTTGTGTTGTTCTGTGCTTTGAAATTTACCACATGCAGAAAAATTATTAAATACTGACCATCACATACATTTTTGGTATACTGGAATTAGAGGCAAGTTCTGTTTAGAAATAGCTCCAAGAACAGTATTTGTGTTTCATTTCATCGTGAAAACCAATCTTCTTTGTTTCTCCCTCACAGGGTGTTATATGGGAAATTAAATGAACCCTGGCAGCGAGTTACACTTTTTCTAAACATGCAGTGAGTCTTAAGGGACACTAAGGTGCGGATCAGGGAGGAAGAAGACCAGACTAGGAAGAGGTAGGGCAGGCAGTGAAGTTGAAAGCCACATTTTTTGTTAAAAATGTTCACTTTCTAGTTATGTTAAAACATAGTTTGCGACACATGTGCAGACTGAAGTGGCCTAAGGGTCAAGCTGAGAAAACCTGGTACTGTTGTGCCACTAGACATGTCAGCCTTTGCTGGCACTAAATCTCACGGCCTCGAGTGCCATCCAGTTAGGGTTAAGGTCCATCAGCATTTTTTAATTCAGTAGGGGAAGGCTACAGAAAACTGTCATTCATTCATGCCCACCATCATAGGAGATCTGTGAGCTAAGGCCCAATGAGGAGAAAGAAGCAGTTTTAAATACAGCATCAGATTAAGGTCAAGGCCACAAGTCTGGTCTCTATGATACAGATCAGAGGTCTCCTGACGTGGTCAACTGGAAAAGCATTTTTAGGGTTAGGGTAGTTATTGAGTCACAGAATGGGACTCAAGGCTAAAGAAACAGGTCTTATCAGAGAGTGAGACCTCGCAGTTAATCTCCCTGGAGCCCCATCTCATTTGCCTTTAGCTTAACCCATGGTCACCCAAAGAGCTAGTAGACTAGAACTTAAAAAGGAGATACTTCTATTTAGGCATAAAAGTTTGAAAACTCTTTTCAAGATGGAATGATTGGCCTAGCAGGGTGGTGATTTCCTTTCTCCAGAAATCTGCTGACTGCAGGGAGCTATGGGTCAGGAAAGAACACCCCTGTGTCATATCACAGATTATATAACCTTCTCGTGCTTTTCAGTAAGATTCTGCAATTCCACATCTATTTATGCCAATGTGAAAACCTAAAACACAGCCGATCATAGAAAATGCCTTACATTTCAGAAGGCATCATCAATTTCACCTAGATATGGCTTAAATCTCAACACCTGAAGAAGCTGATGGGTTGGATTTATTCATATAAAAATTACAAATAATGGAAAGCATGATGTGTTTCTCCTGCAAGAGAAGGTGAGCCTTTTAGCCAGGCTTTTTCAAGGTCTTGAAACAAGTCATTTCAGCCGAACAAGGGCTTTTAAAAGGAAAATGACTTGTTAAAACTATTTCTAAGTCAATGCTAAGTTAATGCTGCTTCTTTATACTTTGGTGTAGTAGAACAGGGCGCTACCATATTGATGTATACTATCAATTACACTAAAAAGACCTTATCCAGGACCAATAAAAATGGATTGGCAACATAAAAACTTTATAGGATTATCAAGGAGGAAAAAAGCCATTAAACGCCTAGAGAGACTAAATCTAATAATTTAGTGATGGTATCTTTTAATGTGTAAAATTAAAATCCTTTCTAAATGAACTGAAATGCTGATAAGATCATAGCAATTAAGACCCATACATTTCCATGGTTTTCAAATTGGTCATTCTAGAGGAGTAGGAGTTGAAACTCTCCAGCAGATGATAGTTCTTCAATCATTTTTTTAATGAATGAAAGCAATCTATAGCTACCAGTTAATAAGGGCTTATTTTCAAAATCCTAAGGCCAGCATTCAATGACATACCGTGCAGCCATGAAAAAGAATGAAGGAGCCCTCGTGTCCTGATAAGAAACCGAGATCTAGATCAATTTACTTTAACTTCCATTTAAAGAAAAGGAAAATAAATAAGAGAATGCCCACACATTTGCTTCCCTGTGCATTCCCTATTTTTGAAGGACACATTAGAAATTGAGGGCAGTGGTTGTGTTTGAAGGGAGCTGGGGACCAGGGAAATAAGATTTTACTATTTAATCCTTTTTTTCTTGGATTAAAACAATGCAAATGTACTATCTAATACATAAATGTAAATAATTTTTAATTACTCGGTTCATTAAATTGCTTCTAAAAATGAATGTGATTGTGGAATCCTAAACCTAAAATTATTTTATAATGTTATAAAACAGCATATGGTCATTTTAGTGATATACACTCATATTAGAGTGGTGATTAGTTCAACCTTCCAAAACATCTACAAGCACTCAGGCCTCTATTAAAAACATAAGACACTCAGTTACCAAGTGGCCGGTGACAAATCCACTGGTACTAAGCAGAAGCAACAGGTCTACAGAGGAGAGACTTTCTCATTACTCTTTCTGCAAAAAGACAGATCCAAATGTAGTGTATGTGCGTGTCAGAAGGGCATGTGGAGGCTACATAGTATTCTTTTTGTTGTTGTTGTAATTCAGCCTAATTTCTATTTTGAGCCTTTCCTCCCCTCCACCAAAATGTCTTCCTAAGCATCCATCAAAGTTCTAGGAAGTCCATGTTGTGCCACAAGCCTGAGATCAGGGAGGGAGACAGCATCCACTTTCCCTCGTTAGGCATCTGTCGACACATCCAGAGCCCCCGAGTCATTCATCTGGGATAGGTCTGTCCCTCTGGACTGCAAGGTCTCCAAGACCGCAGAATAAGCACATCTTGTCATTTCCCTTCTGCTTTCCCTTCTATCCTCTGGGCTCCCCAGTTGCCTGAGGAATCTTTTCCTTTCCGAAGGGAAGAAGTCTTGCGGTTCCTCCTGCTGTTTTCTGCAGGTCTCCTGTCAGTGTCCTTTCCACTCCCCTGCTAGTCTGTTCAAATACAAACACCAAGAATATGCTTCATTTTTCATCTTGACTTTTTAATCCCTTGCATGAGAATCCCCTGAAAACAAGAAGCTCAGCCCAGCCCCCAGAAGGCACTAATTTATTAGATCCAGGGGTGAGGCCCAGACAGGGTTAGCTTGCAAACGTTTCCCAGATGACTTTAATTCACAGTCAGTTGAACCACTAGCAAGTACTTAACAGAAGTACAAAGCAAAAGAAAGGAAATACTGGGGAAAGAAAACTTTGGTTAATGTTTCATAATATTATGCAATCATACATGAATCAATATTTTGCAATCATACGCAAATGCTAGAAGCTGAAAATGTCCTTGAGAATGAATTTCCAGCAAGAGAAACGACCAGCAGTGTGAAGAGACAACCCACAATGTGGGAAAAAATTTTCACCAGTGGTCCTTCAGACAAAGGTCTACTATCTAGAATCTATAAAGAACTTAAAAGAATCAGACCTCCCAACTTTAAAGACCCAATCCAAAGATGGGCATCTGAAATGAACATACATTTCTCAGACAAAGAAGTAGAAATAGCAAGCAAACACATGAAAAATTGTTCAACATCACTGGTCATTCCAGAAATCCAAATGAAAACAACACTGAGATTCCACCTCACCCCAGAAAGAATGGCTGCTCTCAAGAAATCAACCAATAACAAATGCTGGTGGGGCTGTGGGGAAAGAGGAACCTTGCTCCACTGCTGGTGGGAGTGTAGACTGGTGCAACCACTGTGGAAAGCAGTATGGAGATACCTCAAAGAACTAGGACTGGAAGTCCCATTTGACCCAGCTATTCCCCTCCTGGGTATCTTCCCCAAAGAATTAAAAGAATCATACCATAGTAACATATATGCACCCATGTTCATAGCAGAACAGTTTGTAATAGCTAAAACTTGGAAGCAGCCCAATTGCCCATCAACTGGAGACTGGATAAAGAAAATGTGTTTTTTTTATAAAATGGAGTACTACTCAGCCATAAAAAAGGAGAAATTAGAGACATTTATGTGGATGCACATTGAGGCGATACTCTTAACTGAAATAAATAGGACACACGTGTGCTAATACCCAATAGTTTCTCTAGTGTGAGAAACTGACAGTGTAAATAAGGACTAAAAGGTATACTAGATAATGTGAAATAGGAAGAAAAGGGGCAAAGGGGAATGTTGGGAGCAATGCTACATAATTTTGGGGTAAAATCATTTGGTTAGCCTAGTTCTCCTGCCTACAGCCCAGCTATGGAATTCCGAGACATAATTCCATTTTGGCCTCCGGTCACAGCTAAGACCTCAATGATCCGGTGATGCTGTGATTCTCCAGGACAAGAAACATCCTGGGAGCTGAAAACATCCTGGAAGGAACAAACATCTACTCAGTTCCTCCTTGTTCTTGGATTGTTACATCTTGTTTACGCAGTATGTACTGAACTCTCTGCAAGTCATCTGTTACATTTGTTTCTCCCGATGTACTGAGTACTGAATAAAAGGTGTGGTAAACTGGGGGCTTTGTCTTTGCCGCCCAGAGCATCACTGATCAGACCCAAAGCTCAGCTTCTTCTCAGTCTCATTTGTCTACCTTTCCTGTAATTCGCCGTGTACTGCTGTGGCTCACAGGAGACCAGGACTCACTGCAGAGGTTCCAGTAACGTCCCCTTTCCCTCTTCCCTACAGGGGAAGGGAAAGTGGGAGGGGTAGGGAAAAGGAAAGAAGGGAATGGAATTAATATGGGAAAATGAAAAAATGGAAACAAAGTCTTTGTAAATAGGGAGGAATGGAGGGGTTGAAGGGAGGGCAGGGGAAGGGGGAAAAATAAGAACCAAGAGAAACTATGTAAAGGTGCAAATTTCCAATGATGAATGTCATTATATTGTACACCTAAAATGTACCAATAAAATAAAATTTTTAAAAAAAAGAAAAGGAGAAAAATGGGGTTTAGAAATGGAGATAGAAAAGGTGAAGAAGGAGGAGAAAAAGATGGGGAGGGCACCCCCATGGATCATAGGGTGCACAGCGTGTAACCTAGGGTTTGCGAAATTGTGTCACTTAATAAACCAACATGAATACCCTATGGACTTGGCACCAGTGCCAATGCAGTATCTCAAGAGGCAAAAGAAGCAAAGCTAAAAGTCTTTAACAATGTGTAAAGACATAAAACACAGTACCACACAAACGCAAATCCAAAGGTATTGTTTCAGAAGTAATCTACATAATAATTAAACCAATCCCATCTTTGATTCCTGTGAGCACTTGTCTAGCATGCTTAAGGCCCTAGGTTTAGTTCCCAGCACACACACACACGCACACACATACACACAACAAAAAAGAGTCTATTAATATAAACTAAGTACATTTGGTTAAATGATGATTACTCAACTTTTAAAAAAGAGTTCAACATCTCTGGAACTATCATGAAAACATTATCTTTCTGAAGCTCTTTTTAAGGAATTCTACAATTAGAACTCATTTACTTTTTGATTTATTTGTGTGAAGTTCATAGCTTTCGTATCTCCTAAGTTATGTTATTTCACGTATGTCAAACAAAGTGTACTTCTAGACTCCCTGTATTGTATCTAGACATAAGTCTTTCAAAACAGCATCAAGGACTGTTTGAAATTCACAAAAATAAGGATAAGCTGAATGAATAAAAAAACTAAAATCTTTATTTGATGCAAAAATCTTTCTATTATGTTTCTATGAAACGTTTTAAATGAAGTACACCAAAGACTGCTGGCTCTTGAAATCCCCTTAATCCCATCCTTAATAGCAGCTGTCATCACAGGATGCCGGTGTTCCGGTCTCCTAGCCACTGCTGTGCTCCACAGAGTGCTTGATAAATAGGTGCTGACTGACATCTTCCCACTCTCTCTGTCTCTGACTCACTCAACCAGCAAAGAAGTGATAGCACTGAGTTCTCCAGCTCAGGTATGAGTTGGTTGAGGTGATATTACCACCCAAAGAGCTTTATCTGGAAGTTCTTCCATAAAATATCAAGAATACATTCAAAGACCAATAACTTGCGATTTTTTCTTGCTAGCAATGCAAAATGTTTTCATCCAAAACATACAATATTGAATTTAGTGTTTGACCTTGGATTTTTTAATGCTTTTGTTTGTATACAAAGAAGAGAAAATTATTTCTAAGGCATTTTCTAAATATAACTGACATTACCAAATTATATCTACTTGCCTGGAGAAATGATCCTAGATGCCAAGAAAAAATCTAAATAATTTTAGTTGTGGGGATTTACAGCAGCCTGGAGTGTGATTACCAAAAATAAACAGGTAGCTCCATCAGTGGTGTCCAAGTTTCTGTTTAAAAATAGAATAGTGACTTGTCTTCTCTTTGAAACAACACAAGCACTTTGAAAAAAGAATGTGATGCATCTTTAATGAGAAACTAGAACTAGGTTGAAACATATCCAAGGAAGAAAGACTGCAACAGGCAGCAAAAATAAATTTGCCAAAGCAAGAGAAGTGTGGGAGGGACTCATTCCATGTTCACCAGACTGATTTTCTTTGCCTGCTACACACACATCTGGACTGCAATTCTCGGACTTCCTTGAAGTTAGCTTTGGCATGTACAGTGGACACCCAAAATTTGCTGAGGTTATGTTCCTAGTGCACCTGCAAACTGCGAAAAACTGCAAATTTCAGATATGTTCAGAAAAAATGCCTATTTTTATAGTTTAAACCCTAAATATACTACATCTCTCACAATTATGTAATTTAATTTAATAAAATACTGTATTAATAAAGCCTTAGAAGGTGCAGGGTTTTTTGGGGGGTCTTAGGACTTTAAGAACAAAACTGTGAACACTAGAGAGAGCTATACATGGTACAGCACCCTGTTATGATGCGGGAATGCTGGTGAATCTGGGAGATGCTTACAGGGCAACAGCCAATCAGCAGCAAGGAGAACCAATGACACTCTCGGATTGGCTACTTGCAAACCTCAAGTCAAAAAAAAATTGTGGACGATATTAGTGATTTTGAAATTGCAGGGGGTTCTGCAAACAATTATTAGGTTCTAAGAAAAAGTCCTTGAAGGACTGAGGTCAAGAACTCTGAATCATGACTTCACAGGGGTACACTGTACTGGTGTCTGACCAATAGAATATGAGGAAGGACGGAAGGACCTGTTATTTCTGGAGGAAGTCTTTAAAAAGAGAGTCCATTTAGCCCATTTTCTGTTACTAACAACATAATGTCACAGACTAAGTTATAAAGAAACGAGATCCTGAGGGGTTCACAGGTCTGGTCCAAAGCTGAGGGATTCCATCTGGTGTTAGCTTCTTGTTGGTAGAGACTTGAGCTGAGGCATCTCATGGGAAGGAGGGAATGTGCAAGAAACCTAACCAAACCAGTTTTGATAAAACACCCATTTTCAAAATGACCCGTTTATCCATTCATCCATTAATCACAGGAATGGGTAAATCTTTTCACGATCTCATAACTACAATCACTTATAATTCTCATCTGGCCCCATGTCTTCATATCTCACATTGGGGATTAAACTTCAACGTGAGCTTCAGAGGGAACAAATCATAACCAAACCTTAGCTTGTGCCTCAGTCTCTTTTCTCTGTAGCCAGAACACAGCTCTGGGAAATGAGAGAGAGTGCAAGTTGCTCTTTCAATTTTATACAAATTACTTGGTGGAAGAAATTTATTCTCCCTCCCGAATCTGGGATCAAAAGTTTGAAAGTTCTAATGCTCAAGGGAGAAATTCTCCTACCAGGGAACCTTTGGGTTCTGTTAAATTAGGAGCGGGACGTCGTGCATGGCTGTTTCAGGCTCATACCACAACTGACCCAGTAAGCAGAGGAGAGTGACTCTGCATTGGCAAGGGGACTGGATTTAGGGGGTGCTGTAACTTAGGACATGGAAGGAACAATAGGTCTGGAACAAGGAGTCTACATGGCACCTCTTACCACCTCTGCCACCAATATTTCTAGTCAATGGAAAACTAAGGTGATGCACTAAAAAGGAAACGACTTCAGTGTCAGACCTTACAAAAGTGAAAATTTGAGTCATCTCACCAGGTAGAGGGATGCCTGCAGCTGAACTGCTCGTAGAAAGTAAAGGAGGGTGTGTAAGGGATCTTACATCTTCACCCTTTCATTGCTGTGTTAGGCTCCCATTCCATTCCGCCTCTGGACGTCTGCACAGTGCTGGCCTGTGGCAAGAACCATTAGTGCTCACTAAATATACAGGCTCCCTGTGTGATGAGTTACCAATACCTTTCGGATTTAAATTAATCTTATGCACTTTGTATGCAATTAAAGTGGGTAGCAGCTCCCCCTGTAGCGTTTTCAAAATAATGTTTATGTATTGACTTAGGCAAGTTAAACAAGAAAAACTGCATTACCATCTCAGTGGTTACTGGAAAAAGGCCTTGAAAATGTTTATGTGTTTTGACTCAGACTATTTGTAAGAATTTATAGAATCTATGAAAGTCTATGGAATCTATGGAAATTATAAATTAAGACAAAAATGTACACATCAAGCTATCCTCCATAATTGTCAAAAACTGAAAACAGGGCTGAGGGTGTAGCTCAGTGGGAAAGCACTTGCTTAGTATATGTAAGGCCTTGGGTGGGATACCCAGCACCACAAACAAAACAAAACAAACAGCAACATGAAAAAATTAGAAATAACCTAAGCACCAATCAATAAATAAATGATTGAGGAAATTATGGCTAATTTATGACAGAATATTATGATAAACATTAACAGTATACGTACGAGGAAACATTAATGACATGATGGAAATGGTGATGCTAAAATAAGTGAAAAATACTACAGATAGTCTATATTAGATAAAAACCATTTCTTTATATTTTTATTTATTAATTTTATCAGTCTATGCTTGCAGTACATAATGTTTACATTGCATTGTGGAGTTGGTACATGGACAGAGCACATCTTACCTCCTTTTTTCATCTCCTTTCCCTCCTTACCTCTCCATCCCTCCACCTCTTGATTCCCTTCCCATTTGAGAAAGTTCTATCTCCCTGCTCCATATTTTCTATATTTTATTTTGTTCTTTATTTGTAATTTGGGTTTCTTAAATAAGAGAAACTATGTGACATAAGAATGGCTATCAATAAGGCATACAGATTAAAGAAAAAGAATGGCTATCATCCATAAATCAAATAATAACAGGTTCTAGATAAGCTGTGGAGAAATAGAGACCTTCTACACTGTTGATGAGAATGTGAACTAGCACAACCACTACGGAAATCAATATGGTGATTCCTCAAAAAACTAAAACTAGAAATTCCAATTGACCCAGCTCTTCCTCTTCTAGGTATCTTCCCAGAAGAGTTAAAGACATCATATTACACTGGTATATGCATATCCATGTTTACAGCAGCACAACTCATAATAGCTAAATATTGGAAGTGGCCTACATGTCCATGAATAGATGTATGGATAAAGAAAATGTGGTAGAGTACTACTCTGCCATAATAAAGGATAAACTTGAATTGTTTGTAGGAAAAGAGATGTACCTTGAGATGATAATGTTGGGTAAAAAACTGTTTCTAAAATTTAACTACTTGTTTGTGTTTTTCGTTTCAAAAAAGCATGAGTCTGTGCTACTTTCATAATCAGATCAAAATATTTTTAAAGGGATCTATTAATGCATGATTTTTATCTCAAGCTCCCTTCCCTGTCACACAGCAAGAGAATAATCGTAAGTACCTTCTGAATTTGGAAAATAATAGTTCTTATCTATTCATTGGTATGTTTAGGCTTTCAAAAAAAAATTTTTTTTAACTTAGAGCTTTCAAAACATTTTAAGATAATGTTTGAGAAAAGAATGCTAAAGAGAACTTTTTAGAAGTCCAATTCTCCCATCCAAGGTCAGTCAATAATATGATCAGAATCTATGACTTAGCAAAGAGCAGCAGGCCTGAGGCCTGCATCCTTTCCACATCCATCTTGAAAAGCACTAAAGAGACTGTAGGGAGCAAGAATCTGCAAAAGAAGCTAAATAGCTGGCCATTTACTGTCTTCACGTATAATTCCAATCATTTTTTGAAATAAGCAACAATAGGAATTACTTCCTGAGCATACAGTACAATATAGTAAGTGACGCCCTCAGAACTGACTACATTGTATTACTCCTAAACGTAATATAATACCAGACTCTTCAGTCATTTGATGCCCTGCAGTTAAATCAGAAGCTAAGTCATCATCCTGCATAGAATGATAAAAGCTTGCAGGGGTAGGGTGAGCAGGGGCAGGCAGTCAAAAGAGACGATTACTCTCAGCTCTCCTGCAGAAACCTCATTGTGTTTCCTCATCCTGTAGTGAATATACCTCAGAGGAATTCATTTACCTTTGTGGTACACAGCCTTAGAAAACACTTCCATGCTCTTAGGTTTTCTTCTATGCCCACAGAATAAATCTGAAGTTGGGTCTGCCTAAATTTCCAATGAAGTCAGTGCTCAGACCCACAAGAGATTTACTCAAAAACAGACACAGCACATGGGTATCAGAGCTAGAGTTCAGCTAGAATCTCCCAAGTTTCTACTATCACTTGAATTCCATATTTTTACATTAATTTCTCCCACTGTGAGGGTTTGCATGTCAAAAAAAGAACTCATGGGTTTATGGTTCTTAATTTCATAGGACTTGTTCCTTCCACTCAAATGAGAATTGCAGTGCATTGCTTCTCTATGAAAATACTATCTTGCTTGTATGTTTAACCTCCAAAGTAAATTTTAGCTTGATGTTTGAAATTATATGAGAGCAATGATTAAGCCAGCAATGAGAAGAATTACTAAATGAAGCAGATAACTTTAAAATTGCTTAGTAGCATGTTTATTTGAACTCTCAGTATTTGCTGTAAACCAAAAATAAATTCATTATGATTGCATGTTACAAAATAGCAACATGATCCATTGTTCTCTCTTTGCCTAGTGTTGCCCTGTTTCAACTAGTGATCTACAATGAAACCATGGCAATCTGCTAAAAGTCACTAATATGACTTTTAATATGACTCCTAGCACTTCCCATTGTTAACCCTCCAATGGTTCTCATCGTGCTTTGAGTGAAGCATGAATTCCCCAACATGACTCCCAAGTTCACAAACTATCTGGCTTCCTGTCTTTCTCCCCAGTCATGGCAGCTGCCCTTTGACCCCTTACTTCCTGTGCTCCTGCCCAGCCAGGGCTTCTCAAAATGCTCCATGACCTGGGCACATAGGATTTAGTGAAGAAATTGCCAGTGCTCAGCAGGGGTCTTAGGTCTTCCTCTTTATTTCCCAAGCCTTGTAAATCTAGGAAGACTGGGTGGTTAATTTTTGCCAGTGATATGGGATGAGTCATCACCAGTCCAAGGAGTTAAGAACAGGTGTGAGATTTCCATATCCTCAGTCCCCGCCCCATGCCATCTGTGCACTTAAACATGAGGTGATGAGAGCATAGTGATGCATAGTGATGCATAAAGGAGCCAAACACCCTCACTGGAGAAAAGATAGCCTCTTTAATAAATGGAGCTGGAAAAATTGGGTTTCAACTTGCCAAAGATTAAAACTAGACCTATATCTCTCACCATGCACTAAACTAAAATCAAAATGGATTAAAGATCTAAATAGTAAAATAGAAACACTGAACCAGTTGGAACAGAGGTTAGGTAGAACCCTTGAAGACATCGGTGTAGGTAAAGATTTTATGAACAAAACCTCAGTTGCCCATGAACTAGCACAAACAATCAACAAGTGGGATCTCTTCTTATTAAAAGGCTTCTCTGCACAGCAAGAGAAACCACCAGCAGTGTGAAGAGACAACCCACAATGTGGGAAAAAATCTTCACCTGCTCTTCCTCAGACAAAGGTCTACTATCTCGAATCTGTAAAGAACTTAAAAAGATCAGACCTCCCAAATTTAAAGACCCAATCCAAAAATGGGCATCTGAAATGAACAGGCATTTCTCAGACAAAGAAGTAGAAATAACAAATAAATACATGAAAAAATGTTCAACATCACTGGTCATTCGAGAGATGCAAATGAAAGCAACACTGAGATTCCACTTCACTCCAGAAAGAATGGCTACTATCATGAAATCAACCAATAACAAATGCTGGTGGGGCTGTGGGGAAAGAGGAACCCTGCTCCACTGCTGGTGGGAGTGTAGACTGGTGCAACCACTGTGGAAATCAGTATGGAGATTCCTCAAAGAACTAGGACTGGAAGTCCCATTTGACCCCACTATTCCACTGCTGGGGATCTTCCCCAAAGAATTAAAAGAATCATACCACAGTGATACATGTGCACCCATGTTCATAGCAGCACAGTTTGTGATAGCTAAAACTTGAAAACAGCCCAAATGCCCATCAACTGGAGACTGGATAAAGAAAATGTGGGGTTTTTTATAAAATGGAGTAGTACTCAGCTATCAAAATTGAGAAATTAGAGACATTTATACCTAGGTGGATGCACATTGAGGCAATACTCTTAAGTGAAATAAATAGGACACACATGTATAAATACCGAATAGTTTCTCTGATGTGAGAAACTGAAAGTGTGAATAAGGACTAAAATGTATAATAGGTAATGTGAAATAGGAAGAAAAGGGGCAAAGGGGAAGGAAGTGGGAGGGCTAGGGGAAAGGATAGAAGGGAATGGGATTACTATGATAAAATGGAAAAATAGGAACAAAATCTTTGTAAATAGGGAGGAATGGAGGGGTTGAAGGGAGGGCTGGGCAAGGGTGAAAAATAAGAACCAAGAGAGACTATGTAAAGGTGCAAATTTCCAATGATGAATGTCATTATATTGTATCCCTAAAATGTACCAATGATTAGAATGAATAATCGATGATGCAAAATAGGAAGAAAAGGTCCAAAGGGGTAGGGGTAGTGGGAGGGGCAGGGGAAAGGAAAGAAGGGAAAGGAAAAATGATGAGAAATGGAAAAAATGGAAATAAAGTCTTTGTAAATAGGGAAGGGTGGAGGGTGTGAAGGGAGGGCTAGGAATGGGGAAAAAATAAGAACCAAGATGCATTATGTAAAGGTATAATTCCCAATAAGAAATGTAATTGTGTTGTATACCTACAATGTACCAATAAAATAATTTAACAAAAAAAAATTTCAAGAGAGCAAATGAACTAGCAGGGACTTGGTTTTCAACTATTTACAATATCAATATGATTTTGCTTAGTTAGACAAGAAACTTTTATTGGATATTGAGAGACAATATGCAAGTGGATAATGATCAAACCATATATAAAAGTAGAAGTCAGACCCATTATTGCAATAACCAAGTCATTATTTATAGAAGTCAGCCTAAGAGGCCAGCCAGTTTATAAATTTGTAAGTCAAACTTGCAGGAAATCAGACTACTATTTCTGGCAACCAGCCCAGGAAGCCAAAAATTAACCCCTATAACAACTGGCCCCAACTAAACAGTAGTTGATTAATAACTGACAGCTTCTCAAGTGTCTATCCCCACTTTCAACTTACGACCAAAAAAAAAGCCAAATGCATATTCCAACCACAGAATGCCAGCCTGCCTCCAGCTTCCTCTGCAGCACCTCCAATCAGAGCATACCTGCAGCATTCCCTTTTCTATTCTGTTGCTTTCCTCCTTTTCTCCCTGCCTTTGAGCCTCTGCCAAAATGTGAGTGGTGGTGGCCAACTCTCTTGTAGCCAGGTCTGAACAAAGAAGAAGAGAGGAAGAAAATCCAATCCAACCTCTAGGGTTTGTGTGGAGCTTGGGCAATAGCATCACCATCACTTGAGAACTTGTTCGAGATGCAAATTCTCAGGTTCTTGCCTCAGATCTACTGAATCAGAACCCTTGGAGCTAGGGCCCAGCACTACTTTAACAAGCCCTCCATCTGATGCCAGTGTTACAGTTTTAGAACCACAACAGTGTAATCAGATCTGAATTACCTCATGTCCATTGGGGCCTATTTGTAAGTGATGCCAGAAGGATCCTTCTCCATGAGAAGGCTCTACCAGTCTGTTATTCTCCCTGTTACCGCTACCGAGCACCAGACAAGCTCCAGCCACCAGCAGGGAAGGCACATGCCTTCCGCTGGGATTCATGCCTTTTGCATAACACAGCACCCCACTCTGAAACATGGATTATGCATTTCCTTTCCTCCTTTTTCTATGCCACCTGGTATTATGATCTGTTAGAAGACAAACACCAATTTTGGCTGTGCCTAGTTACTAACTGTTCCTAAGAACCAGCCAAATTATTCTTATGACATGGGTTCCTTCCTACTGAATGTTGCTTCATATTTTTAGAGATTTCTGAGTGTTGGTCTAGCATGTGGCAGTGGATGTCTTCTAAGTTAAAGCCTTATAGAAACCAGAAAAATCTCAATGTAGATTCATACTAGCAGTTTCTAATATTTATTGACTCTTTTCCAGACTTAAATGTACCAGATACCCATGCTTGGACTGAGGTTTACTGTATAGATGTTTATGCCCTGTAATAGGATAGGTTCAAAGATGAAAAGGGGGATTGTTTGCCTTTAAGCTTTTAATCTTCTGAGTTAAATTTTCTGACTTAATTTTTTCAGAAGCGTACAGTGGTTTTAAGAAGTTGCAAGCTGAGACAGATCTAGCTACTAAGCATTTCAAAGCTTAAAAAAGTCAATATTCTACTTTATAAATAAAGATACAAACTTGGGTACGGAGGACTGGGGATATAGCTCAGCAGCAGAATGCTTGTCCAGCTTGTTCATCCTCAGTACCACACAAAAATTAGGTACAGATATCAGAAAAATAAAAATCACAACAAAATAGAAATTTTAAAACACTGACAAGAATAACAAACATCAAAGGAGGGAGTATGAAAACAGACAAAATATAAAAAATAAAGATAAATTAAAGTCTTGATACATCTCAATAATACTTTCCTTCCTACATTTTGGCCACCTACTCTTTGAGCTCCCCTTTATAGGACAAAAATTTTGTAATATCAAATATAAGATCAAAGATCTTTCCTCTAGTGTAGTTGACCATGTTTTTAAACTAACAGCATAGAAGATTCTTTCAGCATCACAGTCGTTATAGATGATGTCATGTTCTGGATAATGTTCACATTTGGAAAAATTTCTCTCAGGTTTCCATCACAAATGAGGTTTAGAGTTTGAAAGAATTTTCCATAAATTGGCTTCAGGCAGCATAGCTTTTCAACAGTGTTTCTCCCCTGTCCCCCTCAGCATGTTAGAGACCTGCTCATCTCACACGAGACCCTTGTCTTTGTGTCTGTATACCAGCAGAGAGCAGGACAGGAAGGCAGATAGCTACTGCTCTATGATGCCAGCCAGCCTTGACCGACCAACACTCAGAGTGCAAACCCAGTAGGTATACTCCACTCAATCCCAACGGGCTCTTTCTTCACCTCAACTTTCCCCAATTGTCCACAGTTACTGGGGGTCCAGCCCTATTAGGGGAGATGAAATGGAGGAGAAATTGGAGTAAAGAGAGGCTAAAATATCTGGCATTCCATGGGTCTACACTGCGAGCAGCCCATGCTAAGAGGCCTTGGAGCTGAGCCTGCTGAGAAGATCAAGCCCTGATGGAGCACGGAAACCCTGTTGTAGTCCTAGCAGGTGAGGCCAGGCTCTGCACTTTAAAGGACAAAGGAAAAGCTGGGGTAAGAGGAAGGTGACAGAGGGAGGATGTGGAGAAGGTGATGAAAAACATTGGTGGCCTGGGCCGAGTACATGAAATGGAAGAAAAAGTACATTGACAAATAGGAACCCTTTTAGAGGCAAAAATGCTCTCTCCTGCTTCTCTAGCTGGACTGCGACACAGAGTGCATACATTAGCCAAGGAAATTTGTCATAAATGATTAACTTCTGGAAGAACAAATCACTTGGCCTCACCAGCTGAACAAACACAGAGCTGTGGTGACTAAGAGACCCAAAGGCAATGCTTCAGCAACACTGAGCACGTTTTCATAAAAGTCCTGGCATTTTCGGTCCCAAGAGCCTCAGGGAAGCTTAGGTAAAGAGGCCTCTGGAGGAAAAGGGAGAGTTCCCTGGGCCTGGGTGGTGGTGGCCTCACAATCAGCAGTGATACAGGGAACGGCTTCAAATACCAAAGGTTGATTTTGCTCCAGCTTTGAAAATGTGGCCAAGGGTTCTGAAAGGAGAGTTTGATTTAAGGAAAAGATTTCTAGTTCTAGGATCCCAACAAAGAGAAGATGGCAAAATGGTATGAGGCGCTATGCAATGGTGCTAGGTGCAAGTTCCAGAGACTCTGTGCTTCTGTCCTAAGTCCTCAGCCACCACTAGTTATTCAAAATAGCTTTTAGCTAGAAGAGCTGACTGTGAGACAGAATGCAAATGTGCATCCACATTAATCCCCAGTATCCTTGTTCCAAACCGCTTTCTACAGTAAGTAGATTTTTAAATAAAAAGTAAGTCTCCAGTCTCCAGGGAATTCTTGTTTCACTCAGATAAAGCCTATCAAAGACTGAAACAAATAAAATGCAAATGAGAATGAATAAAATTAATTAGAAACAAAAATCAGAATTTCCATTTTGTTACATCCTTAAAAACCACCCCCCCAAAAGAAAACTTGAAGCAATAGTAAATACGCTGAAATTAAAATGCAATTTATCACTTATTTTTGTTTGTTTGTTTGTTTGGTTGAGTTGTTTTGTTTTGTTACCATGACCTTGCTAAACTAAAATCAATGATCTGGTCAGCCCAGAGACCATGGCTTAAAGCACATTTTTCTCTGTATAACATAAGTCAGAATTCCATTTGGAAGCTCATGCCTAACTCCATGGTTACTTAAAAACCAACTGTTCTCCCTTTGAATCTGGGAAATAGGCACACACTGGACAGTGAGCTGACATCTCTGAAGAAGTGCTCTTCTTAGAAGAGACATCAAATACATGGTGATTCCTGTGATATGTGGAAGATTTATTATAGCATAATTTCAAATCATACCAAATGGATACAAACTCAGGGTCACCCAGGGAAGATTCAATTTTAGAGTCTCTGTTTTATCCTAACTTTCAAGAAGCAACACAAAAAGAAGTAACTTAGAAATAACCATTTAAAACAAAAGGTAGTCATGTTTACAGCATCTGCCTTGTATAATTTATATGCAAATAATTTTTCTAAAAATATCTTTCGAAAATTTAAAAGAAAGGAGTGCTCATTGCTAGGCATAGTGGCACACAACTATAATAATCTCAGCTACTAGGGACATTGAAGCAGGAGGATCACAAGTTCAAGTCCAGCCTGGACACTTGATAAGATCCTGTCTCAAAATAAAATTTAACTAGGGCTTGGGGTATTGCACAGCAGGAGAGTGCTCTTCTAGTTCCTGCAAAGCCCTGAATTGAGTCGACAGTGGAGCAAGGACTGAATACTTGGATACAAAGACTGAACACATCCCAGAATACCTGGAAAGAAAAGAAAAACAGGTGAAAAGAAAATCATCTCTGTCTACCATCCAGATGTTTATTATTTTGCTGTTCTTTAAATGTAAGTTTAAATATATAGAGTAGTCAAACTTTATATGCTGATTTTCAGTGTCTTCCTGCTTGAAAAAATACTTGCTTATTGTAGATTATTAGAATATAGAAAATTATATATCTGAAATGCCACCATCCAGAAATAACTTTTAAAATATATTGGTATAATTCTTTACAGTTTTTCATTTTTATAAATCTAAACAAATAAACATATTTGTAATTTTGTTTGAAAGACTTTTTAACAGAGACGTACAAGGAGTAAAATATGAACTGAATCTGCCACTCCTCCTCCATCTTGGTGGACAATTAGGTTAGTTCCCTTTTAAAATGCTGCAATGCATATCTTTGTACATATACTTTACTTGTATACCTATACTTATGCAAGACTTTTGGGGCTTGTGTGGTGCGGGAAATCAGACTCTACCACTGAACTACATCTACAGTCTATATACAAATTTAATTCTGATAAGTTCCTCTTCAACATACTTGCAATTTGAATTCTGGTCAACAGTGTGAATACTTGCCCTCCCTTATCTTTGTGCACAAATTCCAAGTTGTAGCTATAGTTGTTTTTTGTTTTGTTTTTTTGTTGTTGTTGTTCTTTTATTGGTACATTTCAGGTACACAACTCGTTTACATTTATCATTGGGTGTTTGTACCTGTCCATGATGTATCTTGGTTCTTATTTTTTCCCCATTACCTGTGCACCCTTCACCCCCTCCACCCTTCCCTATTTACATAGACATCTTTCCATTTTTTTTCTTTTCTCATAGTTTTTCCTTTCCTTCCTTTCCTTTCCCCTTCCCCTACTTTCACCCCTTCATCTTTGGACCTTTCTTCCTATTTCAAATTATCAATTATTCATTTTAATCATTTTAACCCTTGTTTACACTTTCAGTTTCTCACACTAGAGAAACTATTCGGTATTTACACATGTGTGTCCTATTTATTTCACTTAAGAGTATGACCTCAATATGCATCCATTTAGCTATAAATGACTTCAGTTTTTCATTCTTTATGGCTGAGTAGTACTCCATTTTATTAAAAAAAAAAAAAAACACATCTTCTTTATCCAGTTTCCAGGTGATGGGCACTCGGGCTGTTTCCAAGCTTTAGCTATTACCAACTGTGCCGCTATAATCATGGGTGCACATATATCACTGTGGTATGATTCTTTTAATCCTTTGGGGAAGATCCCCAGCAGGGGAATAGCTGAGTCAAATGGGACCTCTAGTCCTAGTTCTTTGAGGTATCTCCATACTGATTTCCACAGTGGTTGCACCAGTCTGCACTCCCACCAACAATGGAGAAGGGTTCCTTTCTCCCCACACCCCCACCAGCATTTGTTATTGGTTGATTTCTTGATAGCAGCCATTCTTTCTGGGGTGAGGAGGAATCTCAGTGTTGTTTTCATCTTGTAGCTGTAGTTTTTACTAGCCTAATGCATTACTAGCAAAGTTAAGCATTTTTTCATTCATTTACCTTAACAGCTTGATTTCCAGCTTTACTTTGAAACTGTTAAAGATCTCCCTTCCATGGGATAGTCTCTGCCTGCTTGGAATTCCCATCTTACTGGCTTCTGACTGACCTGGTATCACAGGATCTTCTCTTGAATCAAGTTTCCATGAATACCAATTAATAAGCTACCCTGATGCACACAGAGTCATTACAAATGCCTATTTCTTGATATTGAAACATCCCATTTTTGTCTCCACTGCCCTTTTCTTCATGCCAGTTCATTCTAATAAATATAATCCCTTCTGAAAGCACAAGTGATAGTTGTAAATTTTTTAACTCCTTCCAACTGGGAAATTGTCAGCACCAGCTAACCCTCAAAATCTCTTCTTTGTTGCACATGGATTCAAGATAGGCTCAGAGATACTAAGAAACTTGCTCAAAGCCCCACAACTAATAAGTAACCATGTTCTGATGCAATCAACATCACTCTCACCCCTTGATCTGAATACCTTCCATGTAGTGACACTGTCTTCTCTGTTCCAGGTATTTGTTCTATCTTCTGTATCTTCTGTAAATATTCACCTGGTGCTTGCCATGCTTGCTGTGCTTGCCATCCATAAGGCATGATATGAGTGTCACCATTCACCTGGTCACCTAATTGTACTATCTCCTCTGCCTACACATCCAGGTGGAGGCTCTGAGTTGTATCTTGATGTATTTCGCCACTTCATCCCTTCCTCTCTGTACTCCACAGCACTGGGATATTCATCTTTACTTGGAATAACACAACATTATTTTCTGGCTTCTTCCATCTAGTTTTCTCCCACATCTTTTCCTAACCATGCATTACTAGTCTATGCATGTCTCTCCTTTGCTTAACAAACTTTAATGGCTCTCCATTTCTTGTGCAAACCCCCTCACACAATCTCTAAGACTTTGAAAGCAAACCAGCTCGACTTTCTGGTCACTCTTCATCTTGGCCACTAATGAAATGTGATCTAGCTGCCCCTTATCACTGCTATTTCCTTAGCATCCCATCTTTCTCATGCCTCAGTGCCTTTACTTATGCTGTTATTTGAACTGTGTTGCCCTTCCCTGATCTCTTCTCAGAACATTCATTGATACCACCACCAGCATTGGCCACACACCAGGGAAAATAATTCAGAGTGCAATCCCTCTAGTACAGCAGACATACATTCACATTCTACAGTAGGGCTTTTATGTCTCTGCCCATAACTAGACTGTGATCTTATGGGAAGAGATCATTCAAGACACCTTAAAATTCACAATACACAAGCCGTGTGTCCCAGCTACTTATGAGGCCAAGATAGGAGAATCCCAGGTTTGAGCCTCGCTGGAAAAACTTAGTAAAACCCTGTCTCAGCCTGAAAAAGGGCTGGAACTGTAGCTCAGTACTCTACATTCTATACCCAGTTCTGAAAAAAAATAAAATTCACAGCATAGAGCTCAGCATAAGAATGTGCTAAGTACATAGCTGAATGTCTGAATCAGTAGAAGAAAAAGTGTTGAACTCCTGGAACCCACTCCAGGCTCTTTCCATACCTCTTAATCACTTCAAGACAGGAAAAACAAAACAAACAATAAGCAAGCAAAAACAAAACAAAAAGATACCCTAAGTGCCAGCTTATAAGAATGCTTTGTGCCCTCAACTTTTCCCTAAACTCCATTGGTTGAGAAATAATTGTTCAAATAAGAGCTGAACAATTGTTCCCACAATGGGAACTAGTGGCATAGAAATGTCAACTCAACTTCAATAACTGCAAAAGCAAAAGGATTTTATTTGAGGTTCATAAGACTGCAATTCAGGAAACAGAGGTTCAGACAGCTCTGGTATTTTTGTTTTGGTTTGGTTTCACCTGGTTTGGTTTTGAGTTTGTTGTTGTTGTTGTTGTTGTTGTTGTTGTTTTGAGACAGGGTCTCTCTGTGTGGTTCAGGCTGGCCTTGAACTCACTATATAACCCAGGCCAGGCTCAAACTCACAGCAATCCTCTGGCCTCAGCCTCTTGCATGCTGTGATTACAGTCCTGCACTATCATGTCTGGCTGGTCCAGGTATTTCTGAATTAGTGTTCCAAGGAAGGCAGAAAAACTGAGATCATGTATGAACTATAGAATATTGAGCAGGAATAGGGGCTATGTGACTGACAGAAAATAAAGAACTACAAACAGAAGGGAAATGTTTATAATACAAAATAAACATCCTATGCCTGTGGGCACAATATAATTTTTAGGTCATTACAGATTGTTGTAGTCAAAGTATAGAGGTGACCAAAGCTGATATTACAAGCACCAGCTGGAGTTGTACATAGGCCCCGTTTCCTGATGGCTTCTCAACTTCAATGTTAAAAATTCTTTCAACTCTGCTTTCATCGCAATTTTCCTTTTATTGTCACAGAAATCAGCCATTGTAGACGAATTTACCCTGTGGAAATTGGCAAATAGTACAAATAATGTTTCTGTGGAGCAGCATTTTGTTATTGTTGTTCTCATTTAAAATTGTACAATTCAGTGGTTTTTAATGTACTCATTAGGCTGTGCAACTATCATCAATCTAACTCCAGATACTTTTCATCACCCCAAAAAGAAGCCTATACCCATTATCTGTCACTCTTCATACCTCTAGGCCAAACTGGCCCCTGGAGTTCGGGGCTTGTTAAAAGCCAAGGCACCTGTTTCTTAACAACAGTTATTTTTCTCCTTCTCTTCACTAAATGTTTTGATTCTTCAAGGACCTCAAGGCCTTCTAAAGCCTAAAAGATTTATATCATGAAGATTTATACATCTTTTTTTTAAGTTATTTCAGTTTTTTCTTAATTCATTTATCCATCACAGGATGAGATGAAAAATGCCACGCAGAGAGAAGATCAGAAACTAATAAATCTTTTAAAAGGCTGGATCTCTTTCTGCTGGATTAGTATATGGGATTTACTCTTGCAGGAGACAATGGGCTCTTTTCTATTTTTCGATTAGATGATGCATTTCTTAGAACCCACAGGAGGCCTGGGCTTCTCTTATTACTGAGCACACATGCAGAGACAAGAGATTTTGTAAAAAAGAAAAAAAAAAAGGTAAGAGAAAGGATTGGTGGTTTGCTCTTTTGATCACTGATGCAACGCCATCAGGAAAGATGAGATAAAATGCCCAAAATTTTTCTGAAAGTTTCTAGAAATGCACAAAAATACACATGTAGCAAGCATTGATATGCATTCCCATATTTATGTGAGTGCGCTTGCATTATGAGATCATTTGTTAATCTTCTAACGATCCCACAGCCCCAGAGCAGTTGCCCATATGTGGGCTCCCAGACACTGGATGCATATTGCTCATCCAGCTAATGCTTGATGATTGAACTTGTTTCCAAGTCTTTTATGTTTCCAAGAAGGGAGTGTTGGGTCGTGCCCTAAAGTGGGGACTCTACTCCTTGTTATCAAAATGTGATGCCTAGGCCAGCAGGATCATCACTGCCTGGGTGCGTGTCAGGATGCAGAGCCCCAAGCCATACACAGACCAACAGCATCCCATCTGTATTGAACCAGCACTTCCAGTTGATTTGTATGTGCATTATTGTTTGAGAAGCACTGAACTAAACCACTGGTAGTCCCTTTAATTGGCATCTAGTCTCCCTTCACTTTTTGTGGTATGGAGAAGAGATCCACTGAGACTTCTCTGGAATTCATCCAAATGATCCTAAATAGAGTTTACATATTGGGCCGGAGATTTAGCTCTGTGGTTTCACAGCCTGCTGTGCAAGCGTGAGGACCCGAGTTCGATCCCCAGTCCACAACAAAAAAATAGAGTTTACGTATCTTGGGAATCCCCATCTCATTTCAAGCAGTTTTGGAGATAACACAAGAGGCGTTGTGAATACTCCAAAAGAGCTGATTCTCCTACGCAGGTTGGAACTCTACCAACCCCAGGAAGCAAAGGGTCTCCTCCACATAGATCATGGAAATTTTTACTTAAGATAATGGTTTTTCCTTATGAAAGTAATTTATGATCATTATAGGAAATCTGGGGAACTAGGGACAAGAAAATTAAAATCACCTGAATTTCACTTGGCTTTTAACCAAAATGCACTCCAGGGAACTTGAACAACATGCATTTCACATACAAGAGACAGCACTTCTCCTATGAAGAGGGCAATGATGAGAGGGTGAACTACTGACCAAGGCATCAAATAAATTGTGGCAGTAAACAAAAATAAGTCATAGAAGTCAAGGGTCAGCATCTATACAACCTCTAAGAAAATACAGCACAGTAACATTGTTCTCTGAGGCTAATAAAAGGAACATAAATGCACTGTACATAGCCCCTACAGTACTTCATTGCTATAGATGTGCTTATGTGTACACTATCTCATAAAAAGCAACTTAAAATATTATACATTTTAATGAAAATAGTATAGTGGGTAAAATAAACATTGTAGTAATCGCCTGTAATAATTGTGCTTGCCCAAAGAGTTTGAGAAGACTTTTAGGAGATGATTGACCTGCACCAGGTTTCCAAATGTGTCCGACAAAGTACGATCTAATTCCATTTTCTGTCTTAGAAAAGTTCCTTAAGGTACCAAGATGCTTTCACATTTATTAGAACTGTTCCAAAGGATGGCATAAGATCCTCACCTGTGTTTGTGGTTGCTACACAGAGAAATGTTTTTTGAGGATCTCAAATTTGACCTAAAATATCTCTCCTTTACTGTTGCTTCAGTTTATTTATAAGTACTATTTATTATTAAATATGAAAAAGTCCCAGAAAAGGAGAAGCAATGACTTTTTCCAGGTCATCAGAAAGCCCCAAACTTAAAATAGCTTTATGTATTTTTCATAGAGTGCTCAGTGAGGCAGATAACAAAAGCTACCAACGTGAGCCATTCCTGCTGACTCACGGAGACCACACAGCCAAGGGTCCCAGGTGTTCTGAATTTGGCAGAGTGGTGCACAAGACACCCCAGACCCTTAGGTGTGAAGTTCTTGGAGCACTGGTAACACTTAACAAGCATTATTTAAATATTCATCTGCACCAAAAAAATCTAGACACTGTCAACCTGGGGGCCCTCGGGATAGGGCTGCATTGTGTCTCTAATGCCAGATAAGACAGCAGAACAGACTTTTAGTACTTTTGCATTAAACAAGTACCTTCTAAGAGACAAAACTTTCAGTAAAAGTACACAGGATAAAAATCCATCCACTTACCTAAATTGATGACAAAAAGCTAATCTGTAAGGAAATACATGAAAATTTATTATCTCTGGCCAACTATTGACACAGAGTTAAGTTTAAAATTTACATTTTATTCTTAATCCGCAATCATCTAAAACAAAAATGTTGCCCTGTACTGGGCAATAAGGGCCTGCCCTCATCTTAGACTAGGGAGGAGGATCAGCCTCCCTAAACATGAGCTCACAATCGGAAACTGCAAACCTTTCGAGGAACCAATGTGGCATAATTAGCTATTAGCAAATGTAATGAATAACGGAATAGTTTTCCTCCCAAGAACTTCAGATAACAAGACAATTGGATACAGACTATAAATAAGAATGTGTAAAATGATTAAAGACAAAGAAAGAATTGAATGAAACAATATAAAAGTACAAACATTGAAATAGGGTTGCTAGGCAACCATCAGGCACTATGTAATGCAGGGACTCAATACAGAAGACGACATTTGGGAGCTGTAGGTCTCACTGACATCTCACTGGATTGAGTTTTTCTCCATACACTGAATCCAGCCATGATTTGTTATTTCAAAGTAAGAATGGGATGAAAATACTCTAATTCCAATGGAAAATGACAGATTTGTGTAGTTGATAGAGTGCAGCAGCCATCTCTGGGGACTTACGGACTTGGTTAGAGATTGTATATTTTTATTGGGACTATCTCTATGTATTTACAAACCTTCACACTTTTAAAACCATAAAGTAGTTTTCTTTCATCACTTTTAAAATGTGTTACTTATACTTGACCACATCTGAAGAGGTTAGACATTAGGCTCCTATTTCTTTCCTCTCCAGATCAGTTATGACATTGTTACTATTTGCCAATCTATCTTTCTGAAAGTTTCAGGATATAGATAAGGAAGCATCTATAAGGTACAACTTTGTAGAATAAACTGGAGACTGGAGTTGTGCTGTGGAGCCTTCTGCAAATGACATAATAGCTCTCAATACCAATACCACCCCCCTTTTAATCAAAGCTTTGTATGAGACAGATAGTGTAAGCAGATAAAGTGGCAAGCCAACTGTTTGTGGATCAGATTCTCCTGATACGTATTGTTCACCTCAATGGATTACTATTTTTAATAGACTTTATTTTTGGAGCAGTTTTAAGTTCACAGCAATATTGAACAGAATACATGAGAGGTTTCCCAAATCACACCTGCTTCCTCCATCACAGCATTACCCACCAGAATGGTACATTTTCTACAGTGGATGAACCTACACTGACATATCTTCACCAAGCACCCATGGTTTACATTAGGGCTCACTCCCCAAATGTACACTTTATGCATTGGATACATTTATAGTTTGTACCCACCACCACGGTATTATAGAGCAGTCTTACTGTCCTAAACATTCTCTGTGCTCTGCCTATGCACCCCTCCCCCTTCCATAACCTTTGAGAACCACTGTTCTTTTTTCTCTTTTTACTGGTACATATTTGCCATACATAATGATGGCATCTACCATAAGAAATCTGTACCTGTATATAATACACAGTGGTACCTCAATTAATAACCAATTCATTCCGTAGTTCTGGGGATGATGGCCACTTTCTTGCCTATGCAGAGAAGATGACCATGGTCACGTTCAGCACCTGATGTGGAGTTGGTGAATGGAAGCAAAATTTTGCTGAACACTTCTGCTAGTGGACCAAATTGTTTGTGAAAAGAAGCATTTGTGAACCGTGGTATTGCTATATCTTAATTCTTTTTTCCTATTTCCTTTCCCTCCCTTCAATCCTTCTTCCCCTCTTCATTTACAAAAACTTTATTTTCACTTTTCTCTTTTTAATCTCTCTTTCCTCCCTTCCCTTTCCCATCTCTCCTCCCTTGTTCCCCTTCCCATTTGAACATGTTTTTACTACTTTCTAATATTTATTCTCCATTATGGTCCTTATTTACCCTTTGGATTTCTCACACAAGAGAAACAATGGAATATTTAAACTTGTGTGTCTGATTTATTTCATTTAAAATTATGGCCTTGAGATGCATCATTATCTAAAAATGACTCAAGTTTATCCTTTATGGCAGAGCAGTACTCCATCATATGTATATGTAGATATATATATATATATATATATATATATATATATATATATATCACATTTTCTTTATCCATTCATCTGTTGATGGGCATATGGGCTGTTTCCAAGATTTAGCTGTTATAAATTATGCTGCTATAAACATGGGTGTGCATATATCACTGTGGTATGATGCTTATAACTTTTAGGAAGATACCTAGAAGAGGAAAAGCTAGGTCAAATAGAACCTTTACTTTAGTTTTTTGAGGAGTCCCTATCCTGATTTCCATAGTGGTTGTACTAATTTACATTCCCACCAAGAATGAGGATGGGTTCCTTTCTTCCATCACAGCCTCGCAAGCATTAGTTATTGATTGATTTCTTGATAATAGCCATTCTTTCTGGAATGAGACAGAATCTCACTGTTGTTTTAATTTGCTTTTCTAAAATGACCAGTGATGAACAATTTTTTCATATATTTATTTGCTGTTTATACTTCTTTATCTGGGAAATGTCTATTCATTTCAGATGCCCGTATTTGAATTGGGTCTTTAAATTTGGGGGGTCTGATTTATTTTAGTTCTTTATATATTCTAAATATTAGCCCTTTGTCTGAGGAATAGCTGGTAAACATTTTTTCCTATTCTGTGGGTTATCTTACTGTCTTTGTAGTTTTGCTTCTTCCAGAAGCATTTGAATTCATACAGTACGCAGTCTTTTCAGATTTACTTCTTCTACTTAGCAATAAGCATTTAAAGGTCCTCCATGTTCTTTTAAGGCTTGATAAGGTCACTTGGTGGCACTGAGTAACATTCCATTGTCTGAATGTGTATAAACCAGATACACTCACCTACCAGATCTCCTCCTGGCTGTTTCAAAGTTTGACATTTAAGAATCAAACTGCTATAAATATCCATGTGCAGGTTTTGTTTGGACATATTTTCATCTCAATTGGATAAATACCAAGGAACATGGTTCCTGGTTAATATTCTTAAAAGAAAGTTTCCCAATTTGAGAACACTCACATATATAGTTAATTTCAATAGAGTGACATAACTGGGTTATATGGTAAAAGTAGATTTGATTTTTAAGAAACTGCCTAATTCTCTTCCATTCCCATCGGCAATGAATAAGAGTTCCCATTCCTCCAACACCCTCGCCAGCATCTGGGAGTGTCTGTATTCAGAATTTTGATCACTCTAAGCAATGTATAGTAGTATCTTGTTTGAACTGGCATTGCCCTGATGACATATGATGGAGAGCATCTTTTCATAAGAATTTTTGCCATCTATACTGTCTTTTGGTGAGATGTCTATTATGTTCTTTAGTTCATTTTAAAATTAGATTGTCTCTTTTCTTATTATTGTGGATCACTATTTTCTAAACTGAGTTGCACAGAATTCAGTTCCTTGACATGATAACTGTAATGTTCTATGAGAAAAAGTATTCCACAGTCCAGATAAGCTTGGAGAAATCCAAAATAGAGAGAAGCAGCTTCTTTTAAATAGGCTAATGTGTAGGGCAGTGATTCAAGACAGGAATTCAGTGTGCTGGTTTCCCTAACTTTTTTTTTTTGTACCGGGGATTGAACTTGAGTCCTTGAGTTTGTGCAGCAGGTGGTGAAACCACTGAGCTAACTCCTTGGCCCTGGTTTCCCTAATTTATTAAAGTTTATTTTTGCCTAAGAACATGAGAACAGTTAGAACACTAGATATATACAAACTACTTTTTATATCTTTTAGATCCATTCTTATGTATATAACTGTGCAGATATGTTTTTATTTATGTGCTGCTTCTAAAAGACAGCTTAGGCCTATATAAATATAGGTTTTGTCACTTTTGAAAATAGGAATATATATACCCAAATTTGGAAACTTTCTTTTAAGGATATTAACCATTCCTTAGATCCAGCTAATGTCTCGTTTTCTCCACAAAACTTCTTATATTTAGGATCTACAGTGATTTCTGTTCTTCAACATGCTTTGACTTCTTTAATGTAGGTCTTTCTACGTAGTTTACCCCTGAAATGTGTATTCCCTTGAATAACCTTTGTTATTCCATGTTATGATCTCATCTCCCAAAACAAATTGTTCATTTCTTCAGAAATGTTCCAAGAGATACTTCTGATTCTCCCACTGCTTAGCAGAATGTCATACACACGGGAGGTTCAAAAGCAAAACTGCCAAACATAGCCAGCCTTCTGTATCCACAGGTCCCACATGTGTGGGCCACCTGCAGATCATGCACTGTGTAGTGAGGTCCATGCAAAATTGCATCTGTTCTGAACGTGAACAAACTTTTTCTTTGTCATTATTCCCCAACCAATACAGTATAGTAATGATCTGTATAGCATTTACATTGCATCAGGGGTAATCAAAATATACAATGAATGTTTAAATTTTTTTAATTACACTGAAAGACTGCCACACAATACCTACAGAAACCAGGTTCATAAATTACAGTGTCCTTGGCCTGGGGATTTACCTCAGTGGTTCCACACCTGCTTCACAAGTGCAAGGTCCTGAGTTCAATCCCCAGTACCAAAAAAAAATTTTTTTTTAAATTACAGTGTCCTCACTTACTTTATTCTCCACGTCTGGCACCATATGACTTCTGGCTCTTCTGCAAAGTCAAAGTGACCATGGTGATAAATGTTTTGAATAGATTCAGGACATCAAAGCAGCCATGACATCACAACTAAAGACACTCATGAAAGAGTACTTACAGAGCTGCTTCAGAGAGTGGCAAGAACATGGGACAAGCAAGGAGTATTTTGAGGGAGATTAATGACAATGTGTCTTTTCTTGTAACAAATTTTTTTTAAAAATTCACTGTATTTTTATACTTAAGTTTTATAAATAATCTAGAGATTATTTAAAGCACACAGGAGGATGTATATGGGTTCTCCAAATACTACAGCATTTCATATAAAGAATTGAAACATAACTGAAAGTGTAAATAAGGACTAAAAGGTATAATAGATAATGTGAAATAGGAAGCAAGGGGCAAAGGGGAAAGGGAAGAGGGAGGGGTAGGGGAAAGGAAAGAAGGGAATGGAATTAATATGAGAAAATGGAAAAACGAAAGCAAAGTCTTTGTAAAAGGGAGGGGTGGAAAAAATAAGAACCAAGAGAGTATGTAAAGGTGCATATCTCCAATGATGAATGTCATTATATTGTATACCTAAAATGTACCAATAAAAGGATATACAAAAAAAAAAAGAATTGAAACATTCAGGAATTTTGATAGCCACAGGGATCCTGGAACCAAAGAGTAACTGACCACTGCAATTGTTTTCTTAGGCCTGCCTTTTTCCTTCTTTTCTTCCTTCCTTCCTTCCTTCTTTAGCTTTTGATTAAATGTAAGTTATTGAAAATATAATATCTATTTTCAAAGTGGAACAAAGTAGGGGTGAATTAGGTCAGTTAGCTCAGAAAACACTTCCAGCTGTTTCAAAAAGCCAATCCAAAGGTAGGTGATCATACGTGTGCAAACTTTATGGCATCTTTAATTTATTCATAGTGTGACAGTTTCTCCCCATTAACAAGTAGATTGTACACTTGCCAAAAAGCAGAGAAAAGTGGGTGCAGCTCAATAACAGAGCATTTGCCCAGATGAGGCCCTGATCAATTCCCTGGCAGAAAGAAAGAGAAACGGGAGGGGGATTTAAATGGAGAAAAAGATTACTTAGTAATGAGTAACTGCATTGTATTCTGACAGTAGAATATGCCATTTTAATGTATGATTGCAACAAGACTGACTTATTAACAGCATGGTGAATGTTTAACATTCACTCCTGCCATTCGAGTGTATTGTGATGTTAAATAGGATTAGCCAGGTGAGATTTTCAGTATTCCAATATCAATGCAGAGACAACCAAATATTGTTAAAACCTGTCATGGTGAAACTCAGGCTTTTCAATCTTCTAGCAAGCAAAAACTGTGAATTCTGTGAAATGAGTAATCTAAAAACAGAAGAAACCAATATACCTGAATTGAAAGAATTTGCATGATTGAGGAAAATGCAGTACAAGCCTCTTAGCAGAGACAATCACTCTTAAAATAAATCATGAAGTGTACTAAACATCATTGAATTATATACTTAAAAGGAGTGAATTTCAATGAAGCCTCATAAAAATAAAGGATTTACAGAATTTTCTTCAGAATAATATTGGGAATGTGCTTGAAATTCTTGAAAAGGAGTACTGCTCTAGAGTGATAGAATATAATACTCTATATTTAATTTACTGTATAAGTACTGTATCTTTTTTAAAACTTCCAGGTATGTCTAAAAGAGTTGTTAGAGAAACTGCATAATTAATATTCTCCTCAATATTTACTACAATAGATTTCTTTAAAAATGGTCACAATTTTGTGTTGAAGAACAATGCCAAGTACAATTACATGCAAGATACATTTTAAACCATTTTATTGAGGTATGATTTACATACCAAAGTTCATATTGAAAGTATGCATCTTGATGAGTTTGAGGATAACCATACACCCATCAAACCATCTCCACTATCAAGGCTATAAGCATAAGATGAATGTTTTTTGTTTGGGTTTTTTTTTTTTTGATGCCAGGGATTGAACTCGGGTCCTTGCGCTTGCAAGGCAGGCGGCAGAGCCACTGAGCTAAATCCCTGGCCAAAGATGAATGTTTTTGAAAAACATTTCATCTTATTTAAAACAGGACATATTTACTCTAGAGCAAGAACATTAATTAAGTGCTTGAAAACGGACAGCAAGATGCTGCTTGGCAAGGAAGTCACTCAACAGTCATAAATACTCAGATACTCAAATGAAGCGTTTAATTGGCATTGAAGGGTCATCTTAATTAACATTCTGTTAAGACTACAGGATGTGACCTCAAAGAGGCATTTGTGAGCTGCCAGCAGCAGAAGTTGCAGAATAGTCCCTCAGGCTTTGTGTTTATAATGTGCCATTGTCTGCCTTCACCGAAAGGCATTCACACCAGTGTTGACAACGACAGAGATGTGATCCCTTGCTGCATTGTGATATACAGTCTTATGGGAGCTACGTTTATGCTTTGGTCCTATGACATAAAGACAGTATAACCTGGGTAAACAGCAAGTTTCTCTTCTGAAGTCACTCTTTGCAGTGGCCTGTTGTATTAACAGTTCTGATTCCTGAGGTCTTACCTTTCCCTATTTTATGTTTCCTCAAGCAAGATATTTATTTTAATTCAGTAAGCAAGATATAAGCAGAAACTTACCCAGAATTGTCTGAAGGGTTTTTCTGGGTAACACAGAGCTGTGCTGTTTTTAAGCATTAAACACCATGTCATTTTCAAAATAGTGATGTGACCCAGCCACCTTGACAATTTGGGTGAACCCTCCTAAAATGGTGCTTGTTTAATGTTGTGAACTAAGGATTGAAGAGAAGAAAGGGCTGCTAGATTTGTCTTCTTGGACTAGGAATGGTTACTTGGTCAAGGAAATTTTCAAGGTCACTGTCACCACAAAGCCACACTTCTAACACTCACATGCTGGATGTTACTCATAGCTGGGAAATGTGAGGGAAGAGATATTCTGATATTGGCTAAATTACAAGAATTCATCATATTCATTTACAGATAATGTTTATATAGTAAGCATTCTAAAAGCAGAATTCTATAAACATTCTAAAAGCTAAATGGGATTACACATGCAAAGTCTTAAAATATCCTGCCAGGCATGGTGGCCCATATCTACAGTCCCAGCACTTGCAAGGCTGAAGCACAAGGACTGCTGTGAGTTTGAGGTCATCCTAGGCTGCGTAGTGAGTTCAAGACCAGCCTGAACTACATAGCAAGACCCTGTCTCAAAAACAAACACCAAACAAATCTTGCATGAGCAAAGTATTACCAATTACTTATCATGCCACTCCTGCCAGCCTTGGTTTTGCTGTGCATCTCCTTCTTGCTTATCTCCTTCAAGCTGTTGGAACTGGGATACTCCCCAGGACACTTACTCCCCCAGCCCCACACATCCTGCTTCCACACCCAGAATGTTGTCAGCACTTTCATTTTGCCCTCCTCCCTCCATTTAGTTCATCCTTAATCTGTGAGACTGTGGCTCAGATGGTCCTGCTAGGCTTCTAGAGGCTTCTGTGTGCTTCCTGATGATCAACCCGGCCTAGGAGAAGGAGCAGCAGGGCAGAGCTTCTCACTGTATCCTCAGCATCACACAGGTATAATTTTATGTTTTCCTTAATGATCCAGAAGGGACTATGAGAGTGCCGTGAGATCTTGAAGAACTATGAGCATCTTTTATGGATGTTTCAGTTAACAGAGCCTTGGAGCTGTTGGAATATTGCTGAAACTTGCTTTCTTGCTGCATAAAGAGCACACATCAAGTGCTACCATATTCTTGTCCCCTTGTTGAACTTGAGATGTTGAACTGATTTTTAAAGCTGTGCAATTTTGCCCAAACTCACCTTCATGACAGACCATCGTTAACTGGATAACTGGTTCTAGTTGCACCAAAAACTTTGCAAATCTAGGTAAGCACTTTTCCACTTTAGACCTCACCGTCACTTTGGTGTAGGGAACAGGGAAAAGGGACATTACCAGAACCCCTGCCGTGAGCCCTGGTCTCCTGTGAGCCATGGTAGCACAGGCAAATTAATAATTGAAGACAGGAAATGAGACTTAGAGAAAAAGCCGAGTTTTGGGCCTGATCAGTGCTGCATTGCGCAGCAAAGACAAAGGCACCCTGAGCTTGCCACACTTTTATTTAGATCATTGGGAGTAACAGATGACTCAGAGGGCAGTGATAATTCTAGAACGATGTGGAACCTATGCTGATGGAGATCCTAGGTCGACGAGGAACTTATGTTGGTTAGGAATCTGTCCCTCCCCAAGTGAAACCTTTCTCTTACTATCAGTTCTCAAGGAACCAGGATGTCTTCAGCTGGTGTAATCTTGGCCTGGGGCATCACAGCATCATAGAACCATTGAGGTTTTAGCTGTGAACAGAGGCAAAAATGGAGATATGTCTCAACATGCCATAGCCAGCCATTAGGCAGGAAAAACTAGGCCTAATCATAATTTAATTGTAAAATGATTTTTCCCCCAAATTATGTAGAATTGCTCCTGACACTTTGGCAGGAAAAAAAAAGAGCATTGGATTGGGCATCTAGCTATATGTCTTTGTAAATTCTGTTAGGGGTCTCAGATGGTTTGGATGAAGGGGCTCAAGCATCCACCTTTTTTTGTAGCTTATTCTCAGGAGTAGATTCATAGCTCCCTCTTGACTGACATCTACCCAGAATGATAAATAAATCAGGCCACCTAATTACTGAACTGTTTCCCTCTGGAGCATTTGTGTTCATTTGTTCTGCCTCCATGAAATGCTGTTTTGAACTTTAAAGAAGAAAAGTAAAACTGAAAAAAGTGAAAACCTCACCATTATTTTGTGGGAGTCATACATGCCAGGATCACACATTGTCTCTGCAGTTAGATGCCTGATTTTAAAGCTCAGCTCCATTCCTATGCAAACAGGCAAATTACTGAAATGACCTACACCCTAGCTTTCCCCTTGCAGAAATGCATACAATGACCACTACCTGTCTCATAGGGTCAACAGTGTGAATTTTAAATGTGTGAACAGGCCAGTGCCTGGCACACAGCAACATTCAATATAGTGTGGGACTACATAACCTTTGTTCCTTTTTCTCCAGCCCCATTGTGATTAAAATGTGAGTTAATGGATGGAGATGCTTGTTAGTTTAGGGACGCTAGATAGGGATCTGTAACAGACCTAGAGTCCCAGAGTAAACTACTCAACTCTTTGTTTACCCGGAACTGATATTCCAGGCACCACAATTGTTAGAACAAGCTGCAGATGTCTGCTGACCATCAATATGTGACAGTCGACCACTAACCTTTGTCCCCTTTTCTTTAATTCTATATGTTAACTTCCTCCTCAACCCCCTATAAAAACAGTGGATTCTGAGCCAGTTGCCTCTCTAAGCTATTTTGCTTTGGGAGTGCCATCTGGCCAGACTAATAAAGGTCTGTTTTCCAACTTGTCCGGTGTGTTCCTTCCCGGGTATTCTTCGCTGTATTCAGCTCCTTGGAGCGTTTGGTAAGGCTCTTGGTCTTACATTCTGAAGGCACCGCTGGGATCCCTGGGTGTACTTCACTAGTCAGCTCCTCGGAGCGTTTGGTAAGGCCCTCGGTCTTACAATAGTTTTTATTTTTACTATTTGATTTGCAATTTTAACCAATCCTCATTACTTAAAATTATGAGGCATTGAATGATTACTTATTGTAAAGGGATAATTAAGATAAAAATAATATTTACAATTAAAGATATTGCCACCTATCTCCTGTTATTATCTGATCATTGGAGAAAGATTTGAAATAAACTGTAATATGAAGGTCTAAGGAATAGGTAATGATTGAAAAGATGACAAATTTTGAGCTTCAAATTCATTCCTCAGCAAAAATGAGTATGGATTTCTCACATACTCTACATTCTGAGAGGGGAAAAATAATGCAGAGGAAAAAGGATAAAATAGTGTGGGAGGGCTTCAAAGTGGCCTAGGGAAAAAAAGTCTGCTAGTTGCTCATTTGAAGTGAGAGTAAAATGAGTCTGTTCCCTACCCAAGAAATGAAGGCATGGCTTGCAGTGAATATTTAATTTTTACTAAAAATAAGAAGCTAGGAGAAAGCCAATGAAATATTCTCGTTTAGAGAAGCCAGTGCTGGTGTTGTTTTCTGTGTAGGTGGAAAGCGCTGTGTTTTTACTCTTTCCAATCAATAACCAAAATTCAGTCTCGATACACATTTCCTTTAAACAATTATAACTTTCTCTGGTCTTTAGAGATGAATTCATTTTTGTTTTTTGTTTTTGAAACTGAGGATTGAACCCAGGGCCTCATGGATGCTAAGCACATTCTGTACCACTAACTACATCCTCAACTCCAGATCAATGTTGGAACCAGCCAGGACCCCAATGTTGAATGCTTCTTTCTTCAGTTGATTTCTTCTGATGGGTGATCAAGAAGTTGCTTCTACTGTTCTACCAAACATCTTGTACTGCTTAACTTTAAGCCCCATTCCTCCCACTGGTGAAATTTGAATAGAAACTAGACCCCTAGACATGTCCTTCTTTGTATGTTTGGAGTGAAAGTAGGAGGCATGTAATATGCTGGGGTCACCAGAACACAAGTTTAGAATCAGATAAGCCAGTTCAGATCTGCTGGTGCTGCCACCTGGCATTCTAAGCTTTAGTTTCCTCAACGGTGAAATGGGAATAATACCTATATCATGAGACTCTGTGAAAATGAATGAGGCCATAGACAAGTATGAGTTAGTGCAGGGGCCAGATAAGTATTTGTTAATGCTCTGGAACCTTGAAACTACCTGAATGTGAGTCCTGCCTCCATCTCAGTGGTGTGATGCTGGAAATGTTGGAGTCAGTGTCTTCATCTGCCAAATGAGGATAATGATCGGTTCTGGTCCATTACATCACTTGAGATGCTTAAAAGAAATATATAATAACAACTTGGATGATATGTGCTTCACTACTATTGACAGGTATTATTTCTTTTTTGTCTTCTCTTCTGAGAAGCCTGAATTTTTTAGTCTTTTGTCATGAGGCTTATTTTCAACTCTTTAACTTTGATTGATTTCTCATTCTTCTGAACCCCTGTGGTAGTTTTTTTGTGTATCTCTTATAGCACTTATCCCATGGGATAGTTTTATCTGTCAGTTTAGCTGGGCTATAATACCCAGTCCTTCACGATGATACTAATCTTGATATTGCCACAAGGGTACAGTATCTGTAAATGAGGTTAACATCTGCAATCAGCTAATTTTAAGTAAATGAGATTCATTTGTTAATTTGGGGAGGCCTCATTTAGGTAGTTGAAAACTGTAAGAGAAAAAACTGGAGGGTCTTGAAAAAAAGGAAATTCTGCCTCAAGACTGCACCATCAAATCCCACCCAAGTTTCCAGCCTGCTGACTTGTCTTATAAATTACACGCTTTCAACTTCTACAATCACACAAGCCAATTCCTTTTTAAAAAGTAATATATTTCTTTATAAGTTGTGATTTCTGTTTCTTTAGAACACTGATTACATCCCACTTTCCCATCTTTTAAAAGGCTTGCATGAAAACTTGGGTTGTACACATCATTTGCCCTCCAGGATTGGAGGTGGTTGGCGGCAGGGAACCTCGTGTAGCTCTCTATGTCTGTCACAGGGAGTCCGTAGTACTGTCTCCGGTACACGGTAAATCTTAGTTCAAAACTTTGCATCCCTCTGCATCTCAGTCCTCCTTCTATGGGTGTGTACAGTGTTTTAAATTTTTTAAATTCATTGTCAATTTTTTTTAAAAAAAGAATATTTCTATAAAAATATGGGACTGGAGATCTCTTTTGTAAAGTCAGTAGATTTGGAAACACGGGGTTCATATTTCTTCATGGTAACAATTAGATGGAGTTTCATGAAGGCTCTCTGCCCAGAAAGACCTGTTATCTAACTTACCTGCTATAGATAGAAACTTGTATTTGCCAACTCTATATTCTAAGTGTGTTTGTTTCTTTGCTTCTTTGCTTGTTTGCAATACTGGAAATCCATCTCAGGGCCTCACCCATGCTGGTCAAGTGCTACCATGTGTTTGTTAAATAAAAGGTGACGAGTGAATGGAGGATTTATTTAAATTTGCATTATTTTATTGGAATATCCACTTTTCTTTTAAAAATTAAGGTAGCCCAACGATTCGAGGATCTCATAGATATCTGTGATAATTAATTGTGGTGTCAATGTGAACAAGAAACACCTAGCAGATTGGTTTAGCAGTTTGGGGTGTGTCTGGATGACTGACTTACTGAAGATGGGAGACCTGCCCTGGGTGTGGGTGGCACCAACCAGTAGGCTTGAGCCTGGATGGAATAAAAAGGGGGAGAAGGAAGTCTCACTGCTGCTGCCGCTGCCGCTGCCACTGCTGCTACCACCACTGCCACTGCCCCTTCTTCTCCTTCTTCTTCTTCTCCTCCTCCTCCTCCTCCTCCTCCTCCTCCTCCTCCTCCTTCTTCTTCTTCCTCTCTCCAGTCTTCACCAGCACCTCTGGACAACCATCTCCAGGCTTCCAGCACAGACCCTTCAGCTTCCTGATAGAGACCCTAAAAGAATTCTGCAGTGAGTGCCAGCCTTTTGGCTTTCAACTGGACCCTTCGACTCTCCAGTGCCCAGATAGGACATTTGCATTCTTCTGCACCTGACTCTACAGGCAGCCATTGTAAGCCCACCTTTTAAATTAAATCCCTTCTCTCTCTCTCTCTCTCTCCCCCCCCTCCCTCCCTCTCTCTCTCTCTATATATATGTATCTCTCTATATATCTATATATATATGTAATATTAAATGCGTTCCTCCAGTGAACCCTAGCATAACAGTATCTATCCACTATATATGCTATATATATTTATTTAAATACCACAATTTAATTATTTAGAACCTGAATATTTCACTTACGTACTGAGGTTTGGATAAACCCTAAAGGCCTATGTGTTGAAGGCTTGCACTCCGGCCTGTGGGCTTACTGGAGGTGGGGACCCTTTCAGGACCAGCGCCTAACAGGAGAAAGGTTGCAGAGGGCCTGGGGATATTTCCCTTTGCCTTCTGGCTGTCGTGGATGGAGTAGCTTCTGCAACACTCACTTCTCTGATGGCACACTGGCTTGCCGAAAACCCAGAAGCAGCAGGGCCAATCGATAACGGACTGGAACCTCTGAGACCATGGGCTGAACTCATAAGTTGGTGACTTCAGGTATTTCATCATGTGATAGAAAGCTAACACATCATTAAAATAGCCTAAATGTCTATGTTTCATGAATTTCAGAGAGGGGAAATAAATACTAAAGGAAAGAGCCTTAAATGTAACATTCTAGCAGTGACAGGGTCTAACAGTGGGTTTGACCAAGTACTTTTATGATATTAAGTAGATTTAAAATCACTGTAAAAATGGCACTCCTTGGAATTCAACTTCTCCTAAGATAACCATTTCTCATTTTCAATTTGTTTACTGCTTCTACCTTCTTTGTCTTGCTTCAGTATCTTTAATGCAATTATTCCAGAGCCTCTCCTAATCTGTTTGAAATTAGAACCAGACTGAATTAACCTCCCCAAATGGAATTGCTGTGGTCTGGTTTCTGTAAAGTGATTTAATATTGAGTAAAGTTACATTTTCTGAAACTTGAGATTTTTTATTCAAACACTCAATTTCAGGTCCATGTGCAAGTTTTGTGAACATCCAAAGATAAGTGTTAACCACATTTCTGGTGTCTGTATTATAATGGAGAAGCCAGTGAAAAGGAAAATGTTCACCAATATCCACCAATGGTTAACTAACAGAGGTAAAGGGTAGAGCCATGAATTCAGTCACATCACAGAGAAGTGGGGCTATACTAATTGAGAAACACTTTGTAGGTGTTATTTTAACTGGCACATACTAATTGTATATCTCTGTAGGGTACAGTGTGACATTTCAATACATGTACACATTGTATGGTGATCAAAATTAGGATTCTTAATATAAACATTTATCATTTCCTTGTGGTTAAAAACATTCAAAATCCTCTCTTCTAATTGTTTTGAAACGTATGATACAATAGCCACTCTTCTGTGCAATAGAACACCAGAAATTAATCTTCTTGTCTGACTATGACTTATACCCACTAATAGATCTCTCTCCAGTCCCCCTCTCCAGTTGAACAACATTTTTTTTTTGGTACTGGGGATCGAATTCAGGACCTTGCGCTTCTGAGGCAGGCCACAGAACCACTGAGCTAAATTCCCTGCCCCAGTTGAACAACTTTTAATCAGGTGACACTGGGCTCACTCCTGAGATCCTATTCCTCCCATCTGCTTGGGGCCTCTGGGATAGAACTGGCAGAGAAAGAAGTGAATGACGAAAGGAACTGGCAATAAATCACAAAGAGGTTCTGCTGACCATCTTATGGGATGCACAGAGCTGTGTGATGGTGGCACCATTACTATTAGACAATGAAATTAATGGGCTTGTTTAAAAAGAAATCTTAGTTAACCATGTCTTGCAGTGCCCTTGTAGGACAAGGAAGTCTCCCTCTGAGGATTAAATAACTGAATCTATGAAATAAACTGATAACAGTGGATTAACAGGAGAAAAGTATACAAATTCATTACATGCATGAGGGCATCACAGGAAGGAAAAGTGGATATCCAAAAACAAAGTGAGATTTAGGAACAGTCATACCTTTTTCAGAGAGAAAGAGTTGTAGGCACCTTAGGGGAGAGTCAATAATTTATGGGAATGAGGGACAATTCCTTATAGAAGGAATGATACTTTGTTATAGTTTGATTGGATAAGGTGTTGACTTCTCTCCTGTGATAAGACTCAATTTTCTCTGTTGGATGAAACTTTCAGGGGAGGTTCCAATGACAATTATTCCTTTACAGGATCTATCTTTAGATAGGTAAGGGAAGTTCAGAGAAAGCCTGTATTTGTTGTTCTTCATGTGCCTTCAGCTGAAAATAATCAGTATACCAAAGTGGCATATTTGGAAGTGGACTCACCCCTTTGCTTCTCAGGTTTTCCATTTTTGCACGTGCACCCGCTAGCAGTTAGGCATGCAAACTTTCTCACATCACACAATAGAACATTAACACATGCTAGCAACTTCCAACCAATGACTGATGCAGAAATGGTATGTAACTACCTCAGCTCCTTTGCCCCAGAAGCAGCTCTTAGCAGATTTCCCAGAAACTTTCAAGTTCCTCCTAGCAGCTTTCAACCAACAGCTGATGCAAAATGGTACATAAGGAGCCTGATTTCTGCACCCTAAGTGGGTGAAAATAACTCCCAGGCACATGTTCTGCACTACTTTCTGATGTTCCTAGCAGAAATAAGTGCCACTTGTCCATAGTGGTCAGTGGACTCATAACATCCCCTTTATGATCTATCTTCCATTCCCAGTTTCAATTTCTACTCTTCTTCTGTGCTTTGGGATCCCCTCCAAGCCTGAGATTTTGCACTTGAATCCTTGTCTCAGAGAAGGCACAGAAGTGGAAACACAAATCAAAATAGCATCTATTTCCCAAAAGTTTCTCCTTTATCTGGAGAAATAAAGTATGTTCCTTCATGAATTCATTGGCTCATTTTTGCTTTTGAAAGCTATTGATTGAGTGGCTCTTTAATGCAAAATCATTGAGCCAGCTGCTGGTAAGATAGTAGTGAGCAGACACAGACTGTACTTCCAGTACAGTTTGTTCCGTAAACATACAATGTGAGCCACATGTGTAATTTAAATTCCTCTAGTTGTCACACTGAAAAATGGGGAAAAAGAAGAAAAATAAGAAATCCAGTATATTCAAAATATGAGCATTTCAACGTGTTCTAAGTCTTTGAAATCCATTGTTCACTTTGCAATTATAGATCTGCTCGGATTCAGCAAGTCATCATTCAAGTACTCAATAACCACTTGTGGCTAGAGGCTGTGTACAGAACACCCCAACTCTTGAAGTTTACAGACTGGTGAGGAAGAAGGGGGGAACAGGTCACTTAGGAGATGATCAGCAGTTGGGAACTAGTTGCTTAAAAGGAGGGATCCCCAGTTTAGTGCATACCTGAATTACCTGGAAAGCTAATAAAGAACATGGAGTCCAGGGTTTATGGCAGTAGGACAAGGGCCCAGGCCTTTGATGTTCCCAAAGGTAGTGGATATACACCAGTGTTTGGTGGCCATTGCCCTACCTCATCTGCTAACTAAATTTTCTCACTGTCTGTTGTTTAAGTAAGGCCATTATTCTCCACCTTGTTTATACTGAGTTTATACCTAAGGAGTTTAAAAAAGTATTGATGTGTAGGTCTCTTCCCAGAAATTGTAACCTTGGAAGTATAGAGAGGATTTTTTAAAGTATTGATGCAAGGCTCTCATCTCAGAAATTCTGAGTACGTGATAAGAAGTGAAGCCTGCCTACCAAGATAGCTTGTCTTTCTGGGTACTTATTAAGTACAATCAAATTTGAGAACCCCTGACCTAAATTATAATGAGAAACAAAACAACTCATACTTCAGGTGTCTAGTTTTATAAAGGCTCAGCAAAGAATCTTGAAGGACACAGACAATATCCCATCCTATAAAAAATATAGATATTCTTTATGCTCTTTTTGCTCATCCTTATTTTTGGATTTTTCTTAATAAGATTGAATGACATTTGAAATGTAAGATAAATAAAGCCAAAATAAGAAACAATGTAAGAATAGATTCTAGATCTTTCTTTTTTTTTTCAGTTTTTAAAATTTTGCTTCTAGCTGATTAGAAGCTAGAATTTCAGCTTAAATGTCAGCTTTTCAGTGATATTTTCCTAAGTGTTTCACTTGACCTGTGCTTGAATAGCTCCATCAGAGTGATGGCCCTGGCAACTTTGTGGAGACCCACATAGGGGTAAGACTGGGGGAGGGACACCCGTTACCAAATGGATGTTGCCAATGCACTCGCTCGCGGGGTTGGTCCAGGTGTCCACGGGGGCCTTCTCCTGTCATTCCTGGATTCCTGCTCAGATGGGCACTATGACTGAGGCCCTGAAACAACTGAGCACCCACCCTGGTGTTTGTTTTGCAGTGACGGTTTTTGCTGAATTTAGTCTCTCAGTAATAGGGAGTGAGAAAAAACAAAACAAAACACTGAAAAGCCAAGCCAGGGCTTCAAGCATAAAGCAGCTGACATTTAAATTAAATATTGAATTATTTAAGGTTATACACATTGATCTTTTCTTAGACCAGTTGCATTTATATCTAAATGGTCAAATTCAGAAGTGTTCGATTGTATATAGATAATCCTGGATACTTGGCACTGAACTGAAAACATTCACATAGGCCAAATTATACATTATCAAAACAGAGTCAAGTCTTACTATTTTAGCTGCTTCATAATATCTTTACTATTTTAGTGTATTCATGGGAGTCACATAAAGCATTTTTTAAGTTCACTTTGATAAATTGAAATAAAATTAACTTTAAACTCCTGGTAAGTTTTAAAATGTTGTCTAAACAATGATCTATTCTGATACTATAGAACTGACAAATTCAAGCCAGAGGAAGGAACAGAATTCTCAGAAATTCTCCCAGAATTCTCTCTGGTTTTTGTGTCTTCCATGGTTTTCAGAACGATGTTTACATGTTGTGTTGGGCTTTGCATCTTTTTTTTTTTTTCTCTAATGGGAATCAAATCCAGAGCTTTAATCATGCTAGGTAAGTGCTCTAACACTAAGCTGCTTTCTCAGAATGCTTTGTATTTCATTTCCAGGGTGAACTTGACCTGAAAGGATAGACCCTTTAAGAGAAGTCAGATGCTAAACTACTTTTAGCACAATGCACACAGGATTTTTGCTTTGGAATATAGAATGACAAGGAAAACACACGTAGCCAAATTCTCATCTGAGCACATTCCGGGAGACTCATACTTGTCTAGATCTGTCTGACGAGCTGGGGGCAGAGCAGTAAGAGGTGATTTACATTCGCTGCTTTGCAGCAGGGCTATCTTTGTGGTTGAAGAAGAGGAAAGAATGATTACTATGAGCCTGAAAGAGAGGTAGGGGCCAAGAGGCTGTTTTGGTGCCAGTTTCTACCATGCCTGGATCTGGCCTAGACATTAGTATAGAGTCAGCTTCTCTTAGCTCCAGGCAACAGAAGTGTTACTCCTGTCATTAATGCTTTCTCCCTGGGCTTCAGAGACTGTCACTAAGGGTTCGCACCCCCTTGACCTTCCTCTGGTAGGTGTGGACAACAAGGCTGAGGTCTGAATGTCCAAGAAGAGACAGGTGAGGAGAAGAGCCTGAGGGTACACCACACGGAGAACGTGCCTGAGTCAGGGGCGGGACCCCAAAGGAGACAACAGCAGGGATTCCCAGACAAAATTTGTAACACTTTTCAGTGTTCTAGAGCAGAACAGATCAAGAATGGAGCTTTCCCCATTCATCCGATTCTATCCATAGTCAAATCCTGCGTTATACGCGAGTATAGACTGAAATCACTTCAGTTCAGGAATGTTGTTGTGCATTGGCAGCAGAAATACTTCTTTAGCCAAATTGCTTCCTAGATGATGAGGACACACAGTATTACTTCCAATGAAGTCCTTGGTTCTTAGAAAGATTCTTAGAAATCCTGCACTGGAGCATAACAATAAACAAGCAACTGAAAAGAGGATTTTCGTAAGGAAATCCTCTTGGCCAGCAGTCACCCACAGGAAACTTTCAGAAATGTGCATGATGCCTCAAGAAGTGTTGTTTTGAGAATACCTTGTAATTAGTTCCAAACCATTACCAAGGAGCAGCACAGGCCTGTAATTTCTATGTAAACTCCACTCACTGCTTGAGTCACATTATGTTTTTATTTTGCTTTTGTTTTTTGCTCAGGAAATTGTCATCCATTTAAAAAGCCCCAAACCTTCATTAACCATAGCCTTCTGGGATTGCTAGAGGAAAACACCTTTTGGAACAATGAGGGTGGCATTTTCAGACGATGGGAAACTTAAGAGACTCGGTGCTAGGAAACACTGATTCATCCCCTCACCTGTCATGCAGCCTTCAACCCTTCTGAGCCTAGGATTCTTTTATTCATAAAATGAAGGGCTCAAACCCAAGTCCTTGTTCAAGAACTACTTGTGGAATAACAGATTCTTACCATGTGTTTCCCTAATTATTCCCCAACGCAATTATCACCACTTACTCTTAGTACTATTACTGGGTTCTGGGGTTCTAAGGATTCCTTCTAGAGATTCTTTCTAGATTTTCCCTGTCCTAAACAAAAAATTGGGCAAAACAAGCACAAAAGGTAGTGAGGTTTTTACATTTATTTGTTTGGGGGTTTTTTTGGTACCGGGGATTGAACTCAGGACCTTGCACTTGTAAGGCAGGCGCCAGAACCACTGAGCTAAATCCCCGGCCCATTTTTTACATTTATTAATGGTAGAAAAAGAAACATGCTTTGCAGAGAGCGTGGGGGCCAATTAAAGTAAAAGAGCAAGCACAGTGGCCAAGAGCTCAGTGGTCCTGTTTTCCATAGCTCCCACTTCTCGGGCTGACATCTGGTCTAGGCTGTCCTGTCCAAAACCTGCTTGATTTCTTCAAGAAGAGTTGAAGATAGCACTTTCTGCTTGGTTCCAGGGCCTCAACACTCCTCTCTGGGTCTCTGTAATTGACAGGTCAGGCTCACTTGACCAGCTGATTTGCCGCATCCTAATATCCTGCCTCAGGCCTGATTTCCAAGATCTGCTTCAGCCTAATAGATTTACATGTTTAGGAACTTATATTTTAAATTCTCCTAAGAAATTTACCTGGTGTGCAACAAAAATGGAAATGTCTCTATTTTGGTCCTAATTTCAACTTGGTGATTATAAATACCCATGCAAAACAGAATAAAATAAAAAATTGCTGCTAAGCGTATCTCTCAACTATACCACAGGCCATATTTTGGTATGTCAGTGTCTAAACCTGTTCCTGTGGAAACTCACACGCATTTAGTTTTTTCTAGGGTATTTCCAGAAGTTTTGCAAATCCTCATCTTTTCTCTACACATATTATGTGGATATCTTTCCATGTTAATAGGACATTTTTTTCATGCCAAGAAATACAGTCCTGGGCTGGGGATGTAGCTCAGTGGTTCGGCAGCCTGTCTCACAAGGGGAAGGTCCCGAGTTCGATCCCCGGTACCAAAAAAAAAAAAAAGAAAAAAAAAAGAAATACAGTCCTATCTTATCATTTTCTATGATGTTAGGATGTTCTCTCACATGGGTAAGTCATTATTTATATAACTATTCCATCGATGGACATTGAGGTTGGTTCAATTTTTTGTGTGAAAACAAAGCTGAAATGCCCCTCTTCGTATATCCATCTTTGTGAATATTTATCTCCACTTCTCTACCCCTCCACCACACACACAAACATACACACACACAGGATAGATTTCTACAAGTGGAAATCCTGGTTCAAAACATATCCAGAAAAGCTGTGCTAATTGACTTTCTTACCTAATTATGTAAAGGTGCCCATTTCTCTAAACTCTACCTATTTTGGCATTACTATCCTTTTAAATTTTTATTTTTTGCTTATAAACTACCTAACAATATCTTTCTCCCATTAGTCTATGCAAATGTGTATTAGTCTGTTTTGCATTACTATAGCAAAATAGCTAAGGCTGGGTCACTTAATAAAGAAAAGAAATTTATTTAGCTCACAGTTCTGGAGGTTAAGAGACCCATATCTGGTGTTGGTCTTCTTGCTGACAGGGTGCAGAGTTTCCAAGAAGTGCAGGGCATCACAATGGCAAGAGACATGTCCAGGCCCTACCTCTAAATACCACAATTGGATTAAATTTCCACTCTCTTAGTACTTCACAAGAGGAATTACATTTCAACACATGAACTTCTGGGGGACACATTCAAACCATACCCAAACCATGCTGAATATATATCTTTTTCTTATGGCTCATCTATATCAATGCTATCCTATTAATTCACTACAGATGGTATACCTTTATCCTCATATTACTTTAATTTTAAATTAGGGCTCAACTCATCCATTAGAATATCATTGATAAAATCAAAGTTTATGACATGTTGACTAGATTGCTGTATGAAAGTCAAATCTTATTTTCCATGGTAAATTAATTTATTTTCAAATTCCACTTTTTTAATATTTCTTTTATTTCACTCTCACTCTCCACACAGAATCCTTTCCTAAGCCCCCTGCTTCTACTTCAGCTCCCCAAAAGTAAGGCCGTGAAGGTGCTCAGTGATTAGAGAACATGAACATTCTGAAATAGAAGTGGGTGGTGATGGCACATTATTGAAACCTGAAAGAAAGCCAGTGTGCTATAATTGAGATTTCACACTGGGAGCTGATCGCTATGGCAACAAAGGACAGATTTTGAAAAATAAGGTTTAGTATAATAGAATTAGGGGAGAAATTGATTAGCAAAAATACTGTCTTTTATTTTACTTTCAGCTTGTTTGTCATGTATACCAAACTGTACATTGGCACCCCCAAATATATTTCTGCTTTCAAAAACAAACACATTTTAATTGTGTTTGTATAATAAAAAGCCACAAGAAGGAAATGCTTTAGATAATATTTTTTGCAGTAATAGTGACACTATCTCTTTGGAGTCTTTTATTTGAGAAGAAATAATTTAATTTAAAAAATATACATAGCTTTGAATTCTTTTTAAGCTTAATATTTGCATCTATTTATTCACTCAAGCAATAAGTATTCATTGAACCATTGTGTGAGCAAATTCAGAAACGGTATCTATAGTTGTGGTGCTTACATAAAACAGGACATATTTTCTAATCTACTTAAAATTACTCTTTAAACCATGAATTCAATAGTGCCTAATATGCCAGTGTGTGTACATATAAAAACCTAATTAATTATTCCAATATTGTTTGACATTAGATTGACTTTAACGTTTTTATTACAATAGCTGTGAAGTAATGTGTTTCTGGTAATTTCTTCTGGATTGTTTCCTAGAAAGATAATTGAATTATTAGCTTAAAATATCTAAACCTCTTTTTAAAACATCACATTCTAAGAAATAATAAAATTGCACAGTCTTTCCAGTGAAAAGGTCATCCCATCAATAACACTGTGTCCAGAAATGTAGCATGGAGAGGGCAATATTTTCCTTTATTTTATTAGCATCCCTAACATAGGTGGTAAGAGTAGAATATTGCTTTAGAAATCAGATCAAAGTTTGGTGAAATGTCAAAATTCAACACCATTCACTGAATACAGTCTTTATAGAGTACATCATCTCTGATAAGAAATATAGAAATTTTAAATCTATGCAATAAGGCTAGGTTTGAGGAAATAACATGACCTTGCTTTGAAATGAAGTTTCTTCAGGAGATCAAGTCCAGAGATTAACAACCAAGTGAGAAGTGCCACAGTCAAGGGCCTAAGCAGCCAGGGGCAAATCAACAGACTTGTGGGTCTGTTGTCACCTGTTACATTGTTCCCTGTGACCAGTGTTGACCACTCCAGTAAAATGGCCACCCTATGTTTATTCCCTGAAGATCCTCATTCCTTCTATCCATTATGTCATTCACTAGAATATAGATAATTTGTAATGGAATGTATTTTATTTGTCAAAAAGACATTTCAATTACATTTCACAAATCATCTGACGCACCAATATAGTATTCAACAAATTTTGCATTTCCAAGAGCCAGAATTATAAGAGCCATTTCTTTTTGCTTGGCTCATAACATATATGCTCCAGGCAGCGTTAATCAATTGCCCCACTTCTCCCTGAGGATGAAATGAGAATAGTAGGCACTTGGAATCTAGCCTTGGTTCTGCTTTTGTGTGTACTCAGGCAAGTTACTTACTTTTTCTGTGTCTGACTTTTCTCACCTGTAAAATAAGAAGGCTGGAGTAGATGATTATAGCGGTGTCCTTTTCCTTCTCATCATCCCAGCACACACACACACACACACACACACACACACAGAGATACACACACAAACACATACACACTCATGGTTTATTTCACTTTTCTTATTATCATATGTTGCTTTGTAAAAGATCTTGAGAATCAAATCTTATCTGTGTGATTTATGAATGTTGTTCGTTCAGAGTTGAAGAGTCATTTCCCCATCTTCTCCTCCTTCCTATCTACTTCCTCCTCTTCTTTTTTGTTTTGTTGTTGTTGTTGTTGTTGTTGTTGTTGTTGTTGTTAATATTGTTTTTGGTACTGAGGATTGAACTTGGGACCTTGCACTTTCAAGGCAGGTGGCAGAGCCACTGAGCTAAATCCCTGGCCCTCCTCCTCCTCCTCCTCTTTACATTTCTCCTTTTTGTTCTGTTCCTCACTCTTCACCTCTGCCTCCTTTCTTTTCTCCATCATCTGGTCTTTTTCTCTTTGTTGGGCTGCTGCTTCCCTATATGGCTTTTCCATAGTTTTCCTTACCTAAATGGAGCAGAGCGGAATGACCTTGGGTAACTCATTTAATATCTTCAGGTTTTTAGTTTTGTTCTTGTTCACTTTTCACTTTCAAACTCTCATGACTACCTTACACATGCACACAATATGCCAACTAAAACCAATCTCTTTGCCCTTTCTGACATGTGGCTCACATGTTTAACCCTGTAAACTGGGGGTTAACCCCATCCCCCATATTGGTGGCCAGCCCTTCTCTTCACTTGAAGTCCATGCTCAAAGGCCCAGTTCACGTGGGCCTCCTTCAGGAAGCCTTCTTTGATACTTGGCAGGTCAGGATTGCTTTCTCATTTCAAACACTCTCAAATCCCCATCACATTCTCCCTGTAGCTCCAAACACAGATCAGCAATAGACAAAAATACTAAATATATAAATATATTATAAAGGCATGTCTCTCTCCCAAAACAAGACAAAGATATCCATAGAGCAGAAAATAGGACAGAAACACAAAGTAATGGGCAAGCTGAAAACTACAAGCCAGCTGATATCTCTGGGCTTGAGGGAATGGTACAAGTTCTGTGGGATAATTGGGAACACAATACCTCTTGAAAGTGGGAGACTGAATCAGACATATTGCCTAAAACTGGAGAATTCCATAAATTCTCAGCAAAAAAAAGTTTTCAGCAAAAGCTGAAAGAAGACAGTGTTCAGAATAGTATGAACCTTAGTGACAGGAGGAAGCAGCCTCAGTCATAGCCTATAAGGGAGTCCATGGCTTGTGGTTTAGTCAGTGTGGCTTTGATATCCTCAACACCACTTTGAAGCAGGGCCCTGAGATTCTTATATGCTCTCATGAGAGACACAGAAATGGCTTAGGAAGTGTCTTAGTTACTTTTCTTGTTGCTGAAACAAAATGCCCACAAGTTAAAGGAGGAAAGGTTTATTTAGCTCACAGTTTGTAGAGGTTTCAGTTCATAGTCTGCTGGCTTCAAGGCAGGATGGCATGGCAGACAGGCATTGCACAGGAGAAACAGTTCGTGGCAGGCAGAAGGTAGCAAAGCAAGCAAGGGACAACCACAGGATTTTCTATGAACTCAGGACCTTGCCAGGCAAGTGCGGTGTCACTAAACTAAATCCATCACCTCTCTATCCCTTATATCTTATCAAGGCTTCTTAGGGCAGGTAGCATTCACACCCTTAACCCTAGTGTCCTTGAATCAATCTCAGCATCACACACTCTAGAGCCAGCCACCACTGAAAAAGCCCCAGCTATGACTGCATGAAGCTTTGGGAGGACATCTAGACACAGCCATAACAGGGAGGAAGCTATCTTAGTCTTTTTTTTGCGTTTTTGCAACAAAATGCCTGAAGTGGGAACTTACAGAGAATTTTATTTGGCTCATGATTACGAAGACCTTAAGGACCAAACAATATGGGGCCAGCATCTCAGCAAGGGCCTTTTAGCTGCATCACAACATGGCAAAAAGCAGAGAATTACCTGCTCTGACTTAGTGCATATGGGGGTGCATGTGCCCTCAAGGATGCCAAAGACTGCAGAAAGGCCAGGCTCACTCTTTCTTGACAACCTGATCTCACCATAACCAATCAAATCCTTCAAGCCAACCCATTTGCAAGACAGCCTTCATCCCTTAGGAGAACAATTCCAACACAATCACCTTTCATGAGGCTCCTCCCCTCATAAACCTCTACCACTTTTCAATACTGTTAAAATTGGGGATTAAGCGGTCAGCACATGAAACTTTGGGGAACAAATCATATCTAAAGCAGAGTAAACTCAGAGATGAGGGCTGGACCCTGGGCTCAGTGGTAGAGTGCTTGTCTAGCTTGGGGGAAACCTTGGACTTGATCCTTGGCACTGCAAAACAAAACCAAAAAAAAGCAAAGCAAAAGATCAAAAAGGGAGAGAAGGAAACACAGATACAGTTGAAACTCTTATTCATGATACGTTCACAAACTCCAAGTTCAAACTTTATGAAGAAAGTTAAGATTCAAAAAGACAAGTGATAAGCTCATTAAATAAAAAAGTTTACGCCCCAAAACATGAAAATAATGGAGCAAGCTGAAAAGACTTCAAAATAAATCTGTTTAAAATCATCAAAGAGATAATAAAAGTAATAACACTTACTTAAGTCTTACAATAACTACAAAAGGAGGTGCTGCTTTGTTTTTGTTACTTAAGGACATGAGCCTTAGAGAGGTTAAACAATTAACTCAGTGTCTCACACTAGCACATAGTAGAGCCAGATTTCACACTCAGGGCCATCTCCAAAGCCAAGCATTTCACCATTGTGTGATTGTTCCCTTCAGTGACTACAGGGTAAAATGCCTTTGCATGTTTCAAGTCATCCTGAGAGCAAAAAAAAATAATAGAGCACATCTTTAAAATGACTTGGGTGTGGATAGATTTGGCCCCTATTAAATTATGAACTAGAAAACAATAATTTCATAGAACTCCAACTTAACAAATATTTCCTGAGCATCTACAACTTGTCCAGTCATCTGCTAGGTGCTTTGGGGGTTGTTGGTGATAGGGAGAAAAACTTTAAGATGTACAGTCTAACTGGGGGGGAAAGATTGGATGAACATTTACTGAGCATCTGTAACTTTGTCCAGTACTCATAGGTACTATGATGTTGTTGGTACTAGAGGGGAAAAAAACAGTAATATTTAAAGTCTAATTCAGAGGAAGGACTTGGAGTTAAGCAACAGGTTTGTGATTATATTCACCAAAATGTGCCTGCCTGGGAAAATGAATTTGAAGGTTAATGAATGTGATTTGGACATAAATACTAAAGGTTTATGGTATTCTCAAACAAGGAAAAGATGATGGCTCATGATTATTCTTTGGAATGTACATCCTGTTAGTTACTTTTCCATTACTGTGACAAAGCACATTAGATAATTATGCTGGAGTGCAGAAAGATTTATTTGGCTTACAATTTTGGAGATTTCAGTCCTTGGAAAGTTGACCCTGTTGCTTTTGGGCCAGTGAAGAGGTGGTGCATCATAGAGAGGAGAGAAAATGAAGCCAAGCTGCTCGCCTCATGTGGCCCAGGAAGCAGAGAGAGAGACTGGAACCGGCTGGTGCACTCACGTGCCCTTCAAGGGCACAGCCCCGTGGCCTATCTTTCCACCAGGCCATCTCTCAAAGGCTCTGCCGCATCACAGTAGTGCCACAGCCTGGAGATCAAGCCCTGTATACACAGGCATTTTGGGGACATTAAAGATCCAATTATAACCCACATTCTTCTTTCCTACCCCATTTTCACCATCTTTTTAAACTTTCGGGGTCCGTAATCATCTTACACTAAAATTCCACAAGAAGGTAAAGTTATAGCTCAGCTAAGCCAAATGGACACACCATGGAAATGTTGTGTGATGCACCTAGAGACAGAAAATACAGCCAATAGTCCAACATTTGGAAGGAGATACACCCTTGCTCAGCTATATCTTCAGATTCAGGATCTCTAATGGGTAACCACAGGATAGCTCAAATAATTAATATTTCTCACACTTCTGAAGACCTAGAAGTCTAAGATCAAGTGCTGGAATATATGGTTTTGTGAGTGTGTGATTTCTGGCTTGCAAATGGCCATCTTCTCCCTTTATCTTCACATGTTAGATAAGAGAGGGGGGAGCAAATTTTCATGTCCCTTCTTACAACAGAAATAATGTCCTTCATGATATATTTCCCCTCCAAACACCAGCTCTCAGTCCCATGACCTTGGGGATTCAGAATTTCAGTACACAAATTAGAGGGAAACAACACATCTGGGCAAAGCAAATTATCCTGGGCTCATTTAAACATAGGACAATCTTTAATCATCCCACATATGTATCTTTGGGTAAACCCATGGGTATATCTTCACCTAAACTTTAAGACTCATGATCTAGTTGCTATTTAGCAGTTTGGGGTAAAGAATTTATGTTAAAAAAAGAATCAGGGGCCGGGGATTTAGCTCAGTGGTTCTGCCACCTGCCTTGCAAGTGCAAGGACCTGAATTCGATCCCCAGTACCAAAAAAGAATGAGTTTTTTTGGTTCTAAGGATCAGACCCAGGACCTATAGCATGCTAAGCCCTTGCTTCATCACTGAGCTACAAGTTATTTGTGTGTATGTGTGTGTCTGTGTGTGTGCATGTGATGCTGGGGAACAAATCCATGGCCTTACATTTACCACTGAGCTATATTCTAAGGCTATAATTAGTAGTTTGGAAACAAGCTTTTTCAAGAGTCTTTGCTATGAAAATTAACTGAACCATCATTGTGTGAGGTAAATTTATACTTGGGGTGGTATCATTGAGGAAGAGGTATGTGGGTGGTTAATTCAGATCCTCTTTCCTAAGACATAGATGCCACTATCAAGAAGTACTTGCTTCCAGTTTGTGGGCAGCCACCATCCTTCCAGCTAACCTACCGTTATACTTGAAGGTAAACAGGCAGCTACCTCATTCCTTAGAGACAGTGTGGCTGGCTGTCTTTCTCTTTTTATACGTAAACATTGAGATATTTGGATTGCAGACTATTAGACATCATATATTCATGATATTTGTTGTCTTAGGAAAACTGTGTTACCTTTTCTTTGTACTACTTCCTTGGTAAATACTTTCTGGAGGCCCTCTTGATCCTGTTAACAGAAATAAAAGAAAATAATGAGCAAGGCAAATTCACTTGTTGTAACAAGAGTTGCTTGATATTCCAGTTTGATATGTAAACTAAGGCAAATATTGACTTCACCCTTCAACTTGATACTTTCCGTATACACATGACTAACCCACTAAAGAAGAGAGATTGGCTTTGAGTGACTGTTATAAATTATATTTGAACAGCTACAGGGAGAGCGCTAGTAATAACACTTAATATTTTCCTCCTTACTTTGTTGAGTTAAACAGGGTTTGCTCACCAGAGATGTCGTTAAAATCAGTTAAGGGAAATCTCCATATAAACATGCTATTGGGGGTTGAGGCTTTTTAGAGGGGTGTTGTATGCTTGCTTCTTGGCTTTTTAAATTTTGTTTTATTGTTTCATTTAAAAAGAGTTAGGAGGGGCCAGGGATTTAGCTCAGTGGTTCTGCCCCTGCCTCGAAAGCACAAGGTCCAGAGTTCAATCCCTGGTACCCCTTAACCCCCCCACCCCCGAAAAAAAAGAGTTAGGAAAGTGAGAAAGAAAGAAGGAAGGAAAGAAACAAAGAAAGACCAAAACAAACAAGAACTATACAAGAGGTTAGGCATGGTGTTGCGTGCCTATAATCACACCACTCTTGGAGCCTGATACAGGAAGATCACAAGTTTGAGTGCAGGCTGGGCAACTTAGCAACTTAGTGAGACCCTGTTTGGAAAAAAAAGGTGAAAGGCTGGGGATATAGTTCAATGTGAAGATCCAAGATTGAAAAAAAAAAGAGTATAAGAAAACAAATCCTGATATATACCATGTTCTCCATTGCTCTCTGAAAATAATCCCACAGAATCTTCTCTTTTGACATGAAAAATCTAACTTAAAGTCTTTTCCCAAATCACCTTTTGTCTCCATCAAAATGAACACAGATATATTTATTATGATGTTGAATTTCATGCTCACTGCTTAATTAAATAGTAACTCAAGAAAAATGAGGGGGCTCTCAATGTTTACTGATGCCTCACCTGTTAATAAGTAATTAGTTAAGTTTTCATCATTTTATTGTTAAAAATAAGGATGGTGATAAGAGTTATAGAGGAATGATATGTGACATTTAGGGATTCACGGGTCATTCTCTCTACCGAGGTGTTAAATAGACTTCAAGATCTACCTAAATTAAATGTAATTTATTCAGAAATAACTATGATCACAATTATATCCAAAGCTATTTGTATCTTCATGTGAATTAGAGCTCTCAGACCTGGGATCCCTTGAGATTTGTTGTTTTTTTCAACCTTAGTATAAAAAAAAAATGTGACCCTGATTCATATTCACAAAGACTCTGATTGAAAAATTCTTAATAATTAATGCATAGAAACCCAAACCAAATATGTATATTAATGGGTAGGCAATTACATAAATGGCTAAATAACTTTCTGCTACATATCTTAATTTTATATTTTATTGATATGTAGCTTTTAGAAAATGCTTTCTCAAAAGAATGCTGAATTTGTTATCTGCATTTAACAGAACAAGAGGCAAAAAGTGCACGCAGCAAGTGACTTGCTCAAGGTCACAGTACTTAAAGTGGGTGTGGAATTCACTGTTCAAGCTTTGATTGTTTGTTTGGGTCTCCTTTGTTGCTTTTGATCTGTTGCTTAGGAACAGCAGTTACTCCTTACTCAATACTGTAATATCTTCTGAACATGTTATTACCAATGTAGAATTTTTTTTTCAGTACCAGGGATCAAAGTCAGGACTTGTGCTTGCCAGACAGGTGCTGACACCACTGAGTTAAATCCTTGGCCCACTAATGTAGAGTTTTTAACTGAATCAAATTCTTGTTAAATCAGTTCTTTGAAATATATATATATGTGTGTGTGTGTGTGTGTGTGTGTGTGTGTGTGTGTGTGTGTGTATATAGTGTATATATGTTATCCTCAGAAGCAATCATGGTTTAAGAAGTTAGAATTATGTCACAGTTTGAAAAATAAATTATCCTAAGAACTTATTAGTATCAGTTTTCTCATGGATTTCCCACTTCTGCTGAATTTTTAATATATTTGTTGGCTTGTTTTTAAGAGATAATTTGTATATTATAGCCAAGAGGAATCTGTTGCTTCTAGGAGGAAAAAGTAATGAAAGAACTTTGGAGACAACAAGAATAATAGATGATAATGATAGATTATGTATTAAATGTTAACATTGTTTTCAAAACTTTATATTTAATGTTGGCATCTGTTAGCTTTTCTTCACTATACTGAAATAATTGAGGAAATTAATTTATAAAAAGAAAGATTTATTTTAGCTCATCTTGTGGAGGTTCTTGTCTAAGATTAAGTGGCCCCAGAGCTTTGGCCTCTGGCAAGGGCGACCCATGGCCAGATATGTGATGAAGCAAACAAATCACCTTGTCAACCAGAAGCAGATAACAGAATCAAAACAGTGCACAAGACAGGTTGGATGATACTTTGGGGACTGATTCTGCAAACAAAAGCCTCATACAAAGGTTTGTTCTATGCTGTGGGTTGAATATGCCATAAAAGAGAGGCCAAGTGCTTCTTTTGTATTCCATTAGAAGGCAGTTTTAATACCTTATACATTACAATATTTCAGTGCTGAGGCAGGAGAATCACAAGTTCAAGGGCAGCCTGGGCAACATAGCAAGATCTTGTCTCAAACTTCCTGGAAGCCAACATTGCCTTGATTCCAAAACCAGACAAAGACTCACCTGAAACAGAAAACTATAGCCATTCTCTTTAATGAACATAGATGCAAAACTCCTCAACAAGATACTGACAAACAATGCAACAAAGTAGGCTTCATCCCAGGTATGCAAGGATGGTTTGACATATGCAAATCAATAAATGTAATATATCACATTCATAGAAGCAAGGACAAAAATCATATGATCATCTCAATAGACACAGGGAAAGCCTTTGATAAAAACAAACATCCATTCATGATAAAAGTTCTGAAGAAAGTAAGTATAGAAGGACTTTTTATCAATCTGATAAAAGCCATTTATGACGAACCTACTGCCAACAACATATTAAATGAGGAAAAATTGAAAGTTTTCCATCTAAAATCAGAAAAAAGACAAGGATGTCCACTGTCACCATTCCTACTCAATAGAGTATTCAAAACTTTGTCAAGACCAATTAGGCAAGAAAAAGAAGAAAAAGGATACATATAGGAAAAGAAGAATTCAAACTATCCTTCTTCACAGATGACATGATCCTTTATACAGAACTCCCAAAAAATATACTGAATGACTCCTAGAACTATAAACAAATTCAGCAAGGAAGCAGTATACAAAATTAACACACATAAAACCAATGGTATTCCAGTATACCAATAATGAGCCCACTGAGAAAGAAATTAGAAAACAATACCATTCACAATAGCTTCAAGAAATATTAATACTTAGGAATTAACCTAACCAAGGAACCAAAAGACCTCTAGAACAAAAATCATGGTACTCTGAAAAAGGAGATTAAAGAGGACAGCAGAAAATAGAAAGCTATCCCCTGAGCCTGGTAGGGAAACCAATACTGCATTGTAAAAATGGCCATACTACTAAAATTGATCAAAATATCAACAACATTCCTCACAGAAGTAAAACAATCCTAAAATTCATATGAAATGAGAAGAGACTCAGAATAGCAAAAGGAATACTGGGCAACAAGAGCAAAGGAGAAAGAAGTACAATCCCTGATTTCAAGCTATATTACAAAGCTATAATGGAGAGCCAAGGAGGAGCCTTCTGGGACACGGTACCACCGCCACAAGTGCCTAGGAACAGAGCCACCCCAAGCACAGAGGAGATGAGCCCTTCCCCCAATGAAATGAGAAGACATGTAAACAAGTCTCAAAATCAAACTTCCAGATCACCTAAAGTAACCCCAAAGGGAAATGAGATAGAACAATCTGATACTCAACCACCTGGACTCCCTGTACTACCATCAAAAGAGGATCTGGAAAAAATGAAATCAGAAATAATTTCTCACATAACAACAGAGATTGTGCCTGAAGTGGAAGACATGATTAATTAATCTAGAGAGGACAGAGATAAAAAAATAGAGGAGCTGAGGAACATGATGGAATCCCAACATAGGAAACAAATAGAATCTGTAAAACACATGCAAACAGATTTCAAGGAGATCAAAAACTCCATTGAAAGTCTACACAGCAGAATGAGCCAATGTGAGGACAGAATTTCAGGTATAGAAGATTAGATTGCAATTAGTGAACAGGAAAAGAAAAATTGCTTTAAAATAGTAAGGGACCATGAGAAATCAAACCAACAGATGGTAGACAATGCAAAGAAGAATAACATAAGACTGATTGGAATCAATAAAGAAACAAGACACAGTGCAAATGGCATAAAAAAACTGTTCACAGGGCTGGGGACTTAGCTCAGTGGTTCCACTGACTGCTTTGCAAGTGCAAGGACCTGAGTTTGATCCCTGGTACCAAAAAACAAAACAAAACACTGTTCACAGAAGTGAGGGCAGAAAATTTCCCAAGCAGGGGAAAACAACTTGACATAGAGATAAGTGAGCCATATGAGACTCCAAATATCCTTGATCAAAAAAAAATCTACACATAGGCATATAATAGTTAAGATTCCAGAAACCCAACAGAAGAATAAAATTCTACAAACAGAAAAGAAACAAATCACATACAAAGGAAAGTCCATCAGAATCACAGCAGACTTCTCAATGTAAACCCTCAAGGCAAGAAGAGCTTGGAGTGACATATTTCAAGTCCTAAAGGAAAACAACCTCCAACCCAGATTGATGATTGATATACCCTGTAAAGCTATCTTTCAAAATTGATAGAGAAATAAGATAATTTCTTGACAAAGAGCACCTTAGGATCTTCATGAACACCAAACCACCACTCCAAAAATTTTAGACAATATTCTAGGAAAAGGTAACGAGGATCACAACCCCATGAAGCCCAGCAGAATGAATCTGTAAGGTGCAACAAAAAATTAAACACAAAGGGGGAGAATCCAACAAAAAGAAAAAGTCATGAGAATGATAAGTCAATACATATCAGTTATAAACATCAATGTTAATGGTCTCAATTCACCAATCAAAAGAAATAGACTGGCAGAATGGATCAAGAAGCAAGATCTAACAATATATTGCATACAAGAAACATACTTAATTCAAAAAGAAAATCATAGACTGAAAGGTAAAAGATGGAAAACAATACTCCATGCAACAGGAACCCGAAAAAAGCAAGAGTAGTTATCCTATTTGCAAACCAAGTGGATTTCAAACCAACACTGATTAAGAGAGACAAAGAAGGACACTACATCCTTATGCAGGGAATAATCCAAGAGGAAGAGATGGCAATCATAAATATCTATGCACCAAACACTAGTGTGTCCAACTATATAAATCAAATACTAACAGACATGGAAAATCAAATAAGCACTAATACAATAGTAGTGGGGGCCTCAATACCCCACTGTCACAAATAGATCAACTAGACAAAAAATGAGCAACGAAATAGTAGAACTCAATCAAACTCATGCAAATGAACTTAACAGATGTTTACAAAGTGTTCCACTGCACAAAAATCAGAATGCACATTCTTTTCAGCTGCACATGGGTTGTTCTCAAAAATAGACCACATACTTCCTCATAGAACATGTTTAAATAAGTGCAAAGGAATTGAAGTTATCCCTTGTGTATTATCAGTGTGATGAAATTGGAGATCAATAGCAATAGCAAAAGAAACTGCAAGAATTCATAAACACATGGATATTGAATAACGTACTTCTGAATAACCAATGGGTCACAGAGAAAATTAAAGAGAAATCAGTTCCTACAATTAAATGACAATGACAATACAACATACTGGAATCTATGGGACACAATGAAAGCAGTCTCACGAGGAAAATTCATAGCAGTGAATACTAATATTAGGAAAACAGAGCGAGCCCAACTAAACAACTTGATGCTGAACCTCAAGATTCTAGAAAAAGAAGAGCAGGACACACCCAAAACTCATACAAGGGAGGAAATTATAAAGATCAGAGCAGATATCAATGCAATGGAGACTGAGATCGATGCAAAAAATCAATGAAACTAAGAGTTGGTTCTTTGAAAGAATAAACAAAATCGACAAACCCTTAGCCAACCTTATCAGAAAAAGGAAAGAAAAGGCCCAAATCCATGCAGTTAGGAATGAAAAGGATACAATTACAAGGGACCCAGTCAAAATCCAGAGGATCATCAATACCTACTTCAAGAACCTATGCACTAATAAGATGGAAAACACAGAAGAAATGGACAGATCCCGAAATACATGTGAGTTACCAAAGTTGAATGAAGAAGACCTAAAAATTCTAAATGACCCAATATCAATTAATGAAATTGAAAATACAATTAAAAATTTACCAACTGAAAAATGCCTGGGTCCCAATGACTTCACTGCTGAATTCTACAAGACATTTAGAGAGGAACTGCTGCCACTACTGTTTAAACTCGTCAATGAAATTGAAAGGGAAGCAATACTCCCAAATTCATTACTGGAAGCAAGCATCACCTTGATGCCCAGAGCAGAGAAAGACTCAGCCAAGAAAGAGAACTATAGACCAATCTCACTAATGAACATAGATGCAAAAATCCTACAGAAGATACTGGCAAACAGAATGCAGAAGATCATCAAGAAGATCATACACCCTGACCAAGTGATATTCATCCCAGGGAGGCAGAGATGGTTCAACATATGCAAATCAGTAAATGTAATACACTATATCAATTGAGCCAAGGACACAAACCATATGCTCATCTCAACGGATGCATAAAAAACATTTGACAAAATCCAACATGCATTTATGATAAAAACCCTACAAAAAATTGGAATAGATGGTCTCTACCTCAATCTGATAAAAGCCATCTATGAAAAACCAACATACTAAATAGTCAAAAACTGAAATCCTTCACACTAAAATCAGGAACAAGACAAGGATGTCTACTATTGTCACTCCTGTTCAATATACTTTTGGAGACATTAGCCACAGCAATTAGACAAGAGAAAGAAATGAAAGGAATAAACATAGGAAATGAAGAAGTCAATTTGTCATTATTTGCAGATGACATGATACTCTATATAGAAGACCCCAAGAACTCCACCAAAAGTCTTCTAGACTTAATAACCAAATTCAGTCAAGTAGCTGGTTACAAGGTCAACACACAAAAATCAATAGCTTTCCTCTACATGAACAACAGACTCACTGAGACAGAAATAGGGCAAACAATTCCTTTCACAATAGCACCCAAAAAACTGAAATACCTAGGAATCAACCTAACAAAAGAAACCAAAGACCCCTTCTCTGAAAACTATAGCACTCTGAAAAGAGAGATTGAAGATGCTATCAGAAAATGGAAAGACTCCCTTGCTCCTGGGTAAGAAGGATTAATGTAGTGAAAATGGCCATACTTCCAAAACTGCTATATAGATTTAATGCAATCCCAATTGAAATCCCAGCAGCATATTTCATGGACCTTGAGAAAACAATCCAAAAATTAATTTGGAACAAAAAGTGACTCAGAATAGTAGAAGCAATTCTAGGTAACAGAGACATGGCAGGGGGTATCACTTCCCCCAACCTGAAACTATACTACAAAGCTACTGTGATAAAAACAGCATGGTACTGGCAAAGAAACAGACCTAAGGACCAGTGGAACAGATTAGAAGATGCAGAAACAACTACAGACATACTCAGCCACCTCATCTTCGAGAAAGGATCCAAACACCCTCATTGGGCGAAAGATAGCCTCTTTAATAAATGGTGCTGGAAAAATTGGGCTTCAACTTGCCAAAGATTAAAACTAGACCTATATCTCTTACCATGCACTAAACTAAAATCAAAATGGAATAAAGATCTAAATACTAAAACAGAAACGCTGAACTGGCTGGAAAAGAGGTTAGGTAGAACTCTTGAAGACAATGGTATAGGAAAAGACTTTATGAACAAAACCTCAGTTGCCCATGAAGTAGCACAAACAATCAACAAGTGGGATCTCATTGTACTAAAAAGCTTCTGCACTGCAAGAGAAACCACCAACATTGTGAAGAGACAATGCATAATGTGGGAAAAATTTTCACCTGCTGTTCCTCAGACAAAGGTCTACTATCTAGAATATATAAAGAACTTAAAAAAAAAATCATACCTCCCAACTTTAAAGACCCAATCCGAAAATGGGCATTTGAAATGAACAGACATTTCTCATACAAAGAAGGAGAAATAGCAAATAAATATGTGAAAAAATGTTCAACATCACTGGTCATTTGAGAGATGCAAATGAAAACAACACTGAGATTCCACCTCATCCCAAAAAGTGTGGCTGCTATCATGAAATCAACCAATAACAAATGCTGGCAGGGCTGTGGAGAAAGAGGAACCCTGCTCCACTGCTGGTGGGAGTGTAGACTGGTGCAAGCACTGTGGAAATCAGTATGGAGATACCTCAAAGAACTAGGACTGGAAGTCCTATTTGACCCAGCTATTCCCCTGCTGGGTATCTTCCCAAAAGAATTAAAAGAATCATACCACAGTGATATATGTGCACCCATGTTCATAGCAGAACAGTTTGTAATAGCTAAAACTTGGAAGCAGCCCAATTGCCCATCAACTGGAGACTGGATAAAGAAAATGTGGTTTCGGGCTGGGGATTTAGCTCAGTGGTTCCGCCGCCTGCCTCACAAATGCAAGGTCCTGAGTTTGATCCCCGGAAAAAAAAAAAAAAATGTGGTTTTTTTTTATAAAATGGAGTACCACTCAGCCATCAAAAACGAGAAATTACAGACATTTATAGCCAAATGGATGCACATTGAGGCGATACTCTTAAGTGAAATAAATAGGACACGTGTAAATAATGAATAGTTTCTCTAGTGTGAGAAACTGAAAGTGTAAATAAGGACTAAAATGTATAATAGATAATGTGAAATAGGAACAAAAGGGGCAAAGGGGAAGGGGAAGTGGGAAAGGTAGGGGAAAGGAAAGAAGGGAATGGAATTAATATGAGAAAATGAAAAAATGGAAACAAAGTCTTTGTAAATAGGAAGGGATGGAGGGGTCGAAGCGAGGGTAGGGGAATGGGGGAAAAATGAGAACCAAGAGAGATTAAGTAAAGGTGCAAATTTCCAGTGATGCATGTCATTGTATTATATACCTAAAATGTACCAATAAAATCAATTTTGAAATAAGCTATAATGATAAAAACAACATGATGCTAGCACAAAAACCAGACATGTGGATGAAGGAAACAGAGTAGAGGAAGCAGAAACAACCACAATCACATCCAGCCATCTGGTCTTTGACGAACCAAATACATATCCTAGAACAGTCACAGTGAACCTTTTAAAAACTGAATGCCAAACCTGCAACCCAAAACCCACTTATTTATTACAAAGTGTCAACACTGCAACTAAACCGGAATACTGAGGTTTTAATTTAGAGAAAAGCAACTCACACATTAATATCTTTTGTCTTAAAATAAAAACACAACAGAGTTTTCAATGATACATAGCTTTTTATTAAAAGGAAAATGTTTGCATTTGGCTTGCTTTTGCATAATTAATTTGATCTTTGTTATTGTATACATGTTGATAATTTATCAAACCCTGGCGACTTGGTGCACATGACAACAGACCAGGTTCTGTGTGCCTGCTGCATCATGCGCGTCATAGGCTTGCCACTATTGCTCTACAGGAAAGATAGCCTCTTCAACAAATGGTGCAGAGAAAACTGGCTATACACATGCAGAAGATTGAATCTAGACCTATTGTCTATCACAATGTGCTAAACTAAAATAAAAATGGCTTAAAAATGTAAATAGTAAAACAGAAACACTGCTGGAAGAAAAAAATGGTAAAACTCTTAAAGACCTAGGGATAGGCAAGGATTTCCTGCATAGAATCCCAATTGCACAAGAAATAGCACCAAGAGTCAACAAATGGTATCATATCAAACTGAAAACTTCTGCACTGCAAAGAAACAACCAATACAGTGAAGAGATAATCTACAGATTGGGGAAAAGTTTTGTCAGCTCCTCCTTGGACAAAAGACTGATGCCTAGAATACATAAGAACTCAAAACAATTAGATCCCCCAAAATAAAAGACCCAACCAAGGTCCAGGGATCTAGCTCAGTGGTTCTACCACCTGCCTCACAAGTGCAAGGTCCTGAGTTCGATCCCAGGTACCAAAAAAAAAAAAAATGACCCAACCAAAAAGTGGGCTATTTAAATGAAACACCTCTCAAAAGAAGTATAAATGGCCAATAAATACATGAAAAATATTCAACATCTCTGGAAATTAGAGAAATGCAAAGTGAAACATCATTGAGATTCCATCTTACTCTAAAAAGAATGGTTATCATCAACAAATCAAATAACAAATGCTGGTGAGGCTGTGGGGAAAATGGAACTCCTCTATATTATTGGTGAGAATGTAAAATAAGTACAATCAGTATGGAGATTCTTCAAAAACCTAAAATAGAAATTCCATTTGACCTAGCTCTTCCCCTCCTAGGTATATTCCCAAGAGTTTAAGATATCTTTTAAAAAAACAAGAGTCGAAGATATCTTATTGCAGTGATACATCCATACCCTTGTTTATAGCACCATGAGTCGTAATAGCTAAATCTTGGAAGTGGCCTATATGTCCATCAACAGATGAATGGATAAAGACAACATGATATTTGTATACAATGAAGGACTACCCTGCCAAAAAGAAGAATAAATTTGGGTCATTTGTGGGAAAATGGATGCAACTTGAGACCATAGCATTAAGTGAAATAAATCTGACACATAAGCTTAAGTGTCACATGGTTTTTCTTATATGAAAAACTCAAAGTATAATTAATTTATAGAATAAAATAAAAGATAGATAATAGGGTACAGGGAGATAGATCGTTTGCAAATGGAAAGGGGATCATGAGGTGGGTGGAGGAGAAGGGAGAGGAGAGGAAATAAAAAGAATTGAGATGTGTTCTGTGCATGCACCAACTCCCCACAATGAATGTAATCAACCAAAAGAGGTTGGTTTCTCCTTCGCCGTAAGGAGCATCTTGTGCTAGAGTCCAGAGCTGAGATTAAGCAGTTGAAGTTCACGTTGTTAAAGAGCCAAGTGCCATCATTGCTTCTGCAGCATTAAAATGCAAACATCTTCCACACTCCAGATGACCTCTTGGAGTGAGACAGCACCTGGGCTTAGGCCCTGAGTCTGAGTCTCAGGTGCACTCCAGAAGAAAGAGAGCAAGGAGAGAGAGCATCCCTTAGGGTTAGAGATCATCTAGACCTCACCCTCTCAACTGGGCCACTTCCCTTTACAGAAGGGTTACAGAAGCAGTTTCAATCTCACTGCCTAGCCCACTGGCAAAGAATTATGGAAAGAGTACTCTTTTAACAAGACTTTTGCTGCCTAAGGCTTGATGCAGTTCTGTTAACGAGGAGGAAGACAAAATGTACATTGCAAAGCAGCCATTTGTGACTGCCATGGAGCACCTCTTCCCCTACCAGTCTTGCTGTTATCAAAATTTCCTGACCTGTCTTTTATTCTCAGCTCTTTTTTTTTAGGTTCATTTGCTCATTAGTTGATTATTTTATTTTCTTTCTTTCTTTTTTTTTTTTCTGAAACAGTCTCACTATATAGCTCAGGTTGGCCTTGAACTCATGGTGATCCTCCTGCCTCAGCCTCCCATGTGCTGGGATTACAGATGTGTGCCACTATGCATATGGTTAGTATTTTGTTTTGTTTTGATGCTAACATGTCAGTGACTTGGAGGGCTTAATATATACTACAGAACTTTTACTTTAGCCATGAACATTTAATGGGATCATTTCGGATATTTCTGGTAATCTGAAGATAAAAGGGGGAATGAGATGTTATAAATGACTCAAATTGTCAGCGCTGAGCCAGGGATGTAGCTCAGTGGCACCACCCCTGCCTAGCAAGTGCAAGGTCCTGAGTTAGATTCCTGGTATCAGAAAAAAAATTTTTAAACCCTAAACAAAATTGTTAGTGCCTTTTTGGACTTTGTGGAAGTGGAAGATTTCAACATCTTTCTGGCACCTTAGGAACTCTAGAGGGTCCCATGTGAAGGAGGAGGCCAGAAATGGATCTTCTCGTTTTTTATTAAGTCCTCAATCCCTTAGGAGGGAGAGGCCAGTTGATCCCTGTCACCAACATAGGACATAAGCTATCTCCTCTTGGGATCCTGGCCTTTTACCATTAACAAACTCAATTAACAGTTGACACTTCCAATCTTCATGTGATCTGAACTTTGGCCAGAAGATAGGGCAAGGCTGGGGGTTTGTGGCCAAATGAAACAGCAATATTTAATCATCTGAGCTTGTTTCTTTGTTTGTTTGTTTTTCTTCCATAGGTTGTCACCCCAAGTACTTAACTTTAGTCTGAGGAAACTATCAGAGGGTATTTTGTTCCTGAGACCCTTAGTTCCCTAACCTGTCCTAATTGGTTTTTTATTCGGGTTATCCAAAGCCTGAGGCTCAGTCTCCAATGTGAGCTGAGATGTCTCGTCATTGGTTACTTTCTATTTAACCCAAAATTGCTGGTTTCACTTCCCAACCTCACTTGATGTTTCTGGACTCACCCAAGACTGTCTTGATCTCAATCAAGATTATCCAGACCTCACCTGAGGTAATCCTGGGACAGAAACAAAACAACCAACCACCAAAGCAGTACTCAGTTGTCCCCGTGACTGTTTTTTACCTTGGTTTATGCGTGAAATTGCCTCCTCACTGTCATCCTCTTTGTCTCCCTTTGGGCCCTTTTTGCACTGTCAAGAAGTCCTTACTGGGTCCTCTGTCCACAGGTGTGAGTTCTCCTCCCAGAGGCCACCACAACTAGGCCATGGTTCACATCTCCTCTTAGTGAATGTCCTCTTGCCCTAATGGGCTGGAGCCCCACACTGGGCACCAATAATTGTTAGAAATGAGCCTCCGGGCTCAAATTGTTGGTGCCAGAAAGAATGCACTCTGACAGCAAGCAAGAGGACTCAATAAGGCAAAGTTCAAAGTTTACCTCTACAGAAGGGTGTGAGTGCACTCACATATTCCCTTCCTGAGTGGAAGGGAAGTGGGATTTTAAGTCCTAATGCATGGGAAGCAACTAATCCTGTTCCCCATCAGCTGGGTTAAAGGTTCACAGTCTATCCCAATTGGGTAGTTTAAGCAGCACAAAGGGTATGCCTCAGACCTTCCTGGGCAGGGTTGTTAAGGGAGGGGAGAGCAGGAAAGAAGGCTGTGTGGGAAACAAAAGGTCCTTGGCTATTGACAAACTCTCTTGGTCTGCAGATAGTTCTCAGAATTTAAAATAAGCAGGCATTTCCTGTATTTTCAGTATGTTCAGGAGGGATCTAAGGTGGACTAGTGTCTAAGATGAAGGCACTCCTGTTTTTATCATTTGATGGAAAAGACAGGACTGCAGTTTCTCACAGCAACATTATTAAGCAAATATATGTAGAAACTCACAGCACATGGCTCTTCCTCCTTCAAGTCTCACAGACTTGCTTGCTTCCCTTCTGCCTTCCTATGATTACCAGAGCTGTATCAAACAAAATGGTGCCTCACCTTTAAGCTCCGGACTGCTCTAATATGTAAGTCAGTAGGTTTTAACTCAGATGTGCACCAGAACCAAAATATCCCTTTGTCCAAAATACATGTATTATGGTATCCATTATAATCTCCAAGGTTACATTAGAATTTAATGCATTTTTTTAAAACCTAGTTCATGCTGGTGGGCCTTCCATGTGGAGAACTAGTTTTTGAACATTTCTAATTAATAGGGAATGTTGTTTTTTTCTTTTAATGTGTCAGATCTATCTCAAAAATAATGAATGACTTGAGTGGCAGTGTACATACTGAGCATGCTTGAGGTCCTGGGATTAATTCCCAGAACTACAAACTAGGAAGAATATTTAGCATTGGGAATGTCTCCCACCCTGACCTCCATTGGTCCAACTAGGGAAGCAGTGCCTCCTAGAATATGTAATACCTGGAATTCTCCATCCATAACTGAATCGCAGAGGTCTGGAGTTGAAGAGTTCCTGCTCCGATAATAGCAATTGTTTGCCTGAGTTGCCTGATAGGGATTCCACAGATTGCTGAATCAGACTTTTCTCAAATCCTAGTTCTGATTTGAGTGGCTACACTGCATAAGAGAGGGAAAACTTTCCCTCCACCCTCTTATGTTCAGTAGCTGGGGCCTCCCAATGAAACTGACAACAATACATAAACTGAAGAAAATATTTATGTTCATACACCAGGGGAGGGGGGCTTTATAGAGAAGAGGCAAAAATGCTGCAAATAAATGAGTAGGCCTCAGAAGTTATATGCCATTTTAAGAAGGCTGACAAATTGTGAAAAGACAAAGGAGAAAGAGTTTGGGTTAGTGAGAGTGGTAAATTGTGGAAAAGTAAATTTGTTCACAAGTCTTGTGGAAGGTCTATTTTGGTAAGGTTTGTTTATGCGACCTCATCTTGGTGTAGGTTTTCTGTCTCCTATGATAAGGGTTGTGCTCTTCCTCCTGGTTTGGGTGCAAGGGATACCTTCACAAAAGAAAATTTATGCTCTGTTTTGGGACAGAAAAATGGAGGATAGAAAGTGCCTCCTGTGTCTGCTATTTCTAAATTCCCTAAGCTCAAAATAATCTTTCTGCCAAAGTTCCATGTTTTGGATGACATATCCTGACTCACCTTATAGTCAAACTTTAGAGAACATAGGAAGTAGGTTTCAGAAATCTCAGCCTCAAGAACATTTTGATTAATGCCTTACTTTTCTCCTCCAACTGTATTTGCTGGAGATTCAAATTTGTGGGAAGGGGAGTCTGACTGACACACCTCTATGTGGCATGTCAACCTTGTAATGTTTGAAGTGACAAGGGCCTTCTGACTGGCAGCCTACCAGGACCCCAGGAACAGGATGGTAAATGTGCCCCAAAGAAAGAAGCAGTCCAGGTACAAACAGCAGACGTCCACTACAGTAAATTATAAAAGCAAGATTACAGGAAATGTGGTTTATCAGAAGTACCTATTAAACCTAAATGAGGAGAAATACATTAAAATTCCCATTTATGTGCCAGAATCCAGGGGGCCAGATTATGGACTGGCCAACTGCTAATGTAAATATCACCTGTGGTCAAGTAGGAGAGGAAAACTTAAGTATTGCATGGTTTCTCTTATAAACAAAGAGCAAAATAATAGAAATTCAAATTATAAATAAAGAGTAAAATAAAAGACAGATAATAGGAAAAGGGAGACAAATCTTTCTCAAATGTTAAAAGGATCAAGAGACAGAGGGAGGGGGCAGGGGAGGAGGGATAGGGGATGAAAAAAGGTGTTAAGATGTGTTAAGTACATGTACCAACTCCTCACAAAGAATATAAACATATGATGAAAACATAATGATCAAAAATGCAAAAAAAATCTTGAGAATTTTGAACAAAGGTAAAGCTGAGTACCATTGATAAACAGCTATGCTGTATTAACACATACATCTAGTAAATTCCTTTGGCCTTTCTTTCAAATAACTGTAGCTATTTTATTGGGAGAAACTAACTGATACCAAGAAAGATTAAATTAATTCTAGGGGATGTAGACTGCCATTGTAGTTTGCTGATGAGAATGATGAGCCAAACACACTGAGTAGTAAGTGAAAGGAAGATTCCATTTGGGGGATAATTGCAGGGATTATAGTACAACCAAACATTTGAATAGACTGCCTACTGGTTCTTTACTGCCTTCTGATCTATTTCCTGATTGGACTTGAGGTAGGGTGGCTGACTGAGCCTGTATAACAAGGGTAAGCAAGAAACGGGCCAGTGCGTTGTGGATGCTCATCCATTCGGAGCTGTCTTACTGAATGCCTTGAGCCCTTACACGTGGCAGGCAGCTGTTCAATTACTGCAGACATTTTATATTTTTATGTGATAGTCAGTCACACATGGCCACAAAAAGAGGCAGAGGAGAGGATTGGGAATATCTAATCACAGGCCCTGTGGAGATATAACAAGCCCGGCTGGGCCACATGGAAAAACAACAGGGTGGTCAGGAGGGAGCAGACAAGCCAGAGTGGAGAGCACAAAGCCAGAGCCTTTCTTAGGGGTTATGTAGGAAAGGCTAAGTGGGGCCCGCAGGACGGACAGTTAGGATTGGTGAGTTTGGTCAGTTTGGCGGGTTGTAGCCTACGGGAGTATCCCCTTGGTGTCTGGATCTGGCCTCGGGATGATTAAGGCAAAGGAATCTTGGCTCTCATGGTTTATGGGCAAGATAAAAAGATATGCTTCTGTGTTGTTAGCGTTCACATCAAAGGCATATTCTAGGTTGGACTCTTTGCTATTACTAGGAATTGACTAAGATGGGCTCAAAATATCCAACAATTCCTGGGGTACCTGTGGCAAATCTGAACTTAGGAAGCTCATGGCAAGTCCTGACAGGAGAATCACTATGAAGACTCAAAGGATTATAGAGTGATATTGTACTCCTTAAAGTAAATAGCTATTCTTCCCTGAAAAGCAGCTCCTGGCTTGTTCTCAAGGTTTAATCTAAATGCATGACCTGAATGCTCTCTGATATGGCCAGCTGTGAAGTTGGGTCATCAGTCACAAGCATCAGATGCAGTTCTAGGATTCAGCTTGAGTAGCCTTTGAAGAAAATGCTACTTACATGACTATGTGGCCCACACTCCATATGTGCCTTCACCTGTTCCACATCTGTCTTTCCCTCCCCCTAAGTTGTAAGCATGTGGGGAATTCCCGGTGACTGGACATTTTGGAAAAACTTAATTTGATCCTGTTCACAGATGTTCCTGCTTGACTTGCCACCCTCCTCCAGAAGTGGGCAATTAAAGCATTTCAGTGTGAAACAGTGAGGAAGGGAAGTCTTCCTAGGGGACACAATTTTGATCAGTATGTCTCTGTACAAGTCAGCTCTCTGTTACTATATAAAGAGAGAAAAGTGCTATTTTGGCTTTTTGGGGATTCTGGTCCATGATCAACTGTTCCCTTTGCTTCAGGGCCAACAGTGAGGCAACATGTCAGGGCAAAAGAGCGTGGCAAAGCAAAACTTCTGTCCTCAAGGCCAGGAATGAAACCTGAGTGAGGACAACGGCAGGGTCCCACAATCCCCTTCAAGGGCAAGCTCCTGGAAGTTCCCTGAAGACCTCCCGGTGAGCCTCACCTCTCAAAATCTCAGCACCTCCCGAGTGCACTGACCCTGGGGAACAAGCCCTTAACACATGACCTTTGGAAGACTTTCCACATCCCAGTATAGGCAACTGCCAGCTTGGCCTGGAAGGGGAGATTATCTGAAGTCATACGTTTCTATGCCAACTTCTGTACCATGGTTTTGACCAGAAGACCAGAGGTTTGAAAAGAGCAAGACTGGAAGATTTGGACATAAAGATCTGGAGAAACCCAGACCTTTTTGGAACGGGCCCAGTGTGTGAGAATCTTTGTATCTCATTTCAGTGGTGGATGTTTTAGTCCAATATCTGTTGCTATAACTGGATAATGAGACTGATAGTGCATTAACCCAAAACCTGTTAATCTATGAATGAATTGATCCAGTGGTGAAGGCAGAGGCCCATGACTCAGTCAAAAGCCCACCTTGAAAATATTAACATGTGAATTTGGGCATTGAGTTTCCAATACATAAATTTAGCAGACACATAAAAACCATAGCTGTGGGAGAGACTTTGTCTGGAAGTTCCCTGGCCATAGGAGAAAGCATATTCTCACTCAAGGGCCAAAGGAGAACCAGGCACACCTGTAATCCCAATGTTCTGGGAGGCCAAGGTGGGAGATAGCAAATCTAAGTCCAGCCTGGGCAACTGAGCAATTTGGTAAGACCCTGTCTCAAAAAATAATGATGGACTGGAAATGTAGGACAGTGTGAAAGCTCTGAGTTCAATCTCCAATACTACAAAGAAATGGGGGGTGAGCGGGCAGGCAAAGGAGAATCTTGACCTCAGGAAAAGATAGGGAGATGGAGGCAATAATCAGTGAATTCATTGTGGACCTAGGGGTGTCCAAAAGATTTCGAGGAAGAAAAAGAGGGAGAATTTGCATTGTGAAGCACAACACAAAACAGGAGACATTCTATTTAACCAGAGACTTATATTTGAGGCTTTGCCAAAACTAATAGAGAGGTCAGCACAGTGTGTTTGTGTCTGAGGGACTCCTGAGTCTAATATAAGACTACCAGAGGAGAAGTTACTTGACAATTAGGACTTGAGGTGGAAAGAGGACTTTGACTCCTTTAGAAGGACTCAGCAATCGAGAGGCAGGGCTCCAGGGAGGGACTCCTTTCCTGGAGCTGACAGTCCCTCATAGCCATCTTTGACCTCTTTCTTTCTTCTTTCTCTTTTTATTTTATTGGTACATTTTAGATATATAATGATAACATCCAACATACAGAATTGTACCTGAATATGATATATCTTACTTTTTCTTTTTTCCCATTCCCCTTCTCTCCTCTTTATTTACAAAAGCTTTCTTTCCATTTTTTCCTTCCATTCTCTTTTTTTCTCGTCCCTTCTTTCCTTTCCCCTCCCCTCTCCCTTGTTCCCCATCTCACTTGAACATTTTCTTCCCATTTCCAAATATCTACTGTGCATTTTGATCCTTATTTGCACTTTCAGTTTCTCACATCAGAAAAACCATGCGATATTTCAAAATGTATGTCCAATATATTTCACTTAAGAGTATGGTCTCAAAAAAAAAGAGTATGGTCTCAAGATGCATCCATCTAGCTAGAAATGTCTCAAGGTCATCCTTCTTTGTGGCAGAGTAGTACTCCATTGTATAAAAAAAAACCATATCTCCTTTATTCATCGTTTGATGGGCATTTGGGCTGTTTCCAAGATTTAGCTATTACAAACTGTACCATTTTAAACATGGGTGTGAACATATCACTGTGGTATGATGCTTTTAATTCTTTTGGGAAGATACCAAGAATGGGAAAAACTGGATCAAATGAAACCTCTAGTTTTAGGGGGGATTTGGGGGGGGGTGTTTTTTCTGTACCAGGGATCGAACTCAGGACCTTGCATTTGGAATAGTTTTAGTTTTTTGAGAAATCTCTACAGTGTTTTGCACAGTTGTACCAGTCTACATTCCCACCAACAATGGAGAAGTGTTCCTTTGTTCCCCATAGCAGTGCCAGCATTTGTTATTGGTTGATTTCTTGATAGCAGCCATTCTTTCTGGGGTGAGATGGAATCTCAGTGTTGTTTTTATTTGCATTTTTCAAATGACCAGTAATGTTGAACATTTTTCATGTATTTATTTGCCATTTGTACTTCTTCATTTGAGAAGTGTCTGTTCATTTCAGATGTGCATTTTTGGATTGGGTCTTTAAATTTGGGTCATCTGATTTTTTTGAGTTCTTTATATATTTTAGATATTAGTCCTTTGTCTGAGGAACAGCTGTCAAAAATTTTCCCCACACTGTGGGTTGTCTCTTCACTCTGTTAGTATGATTTCTTTCTTTTTTCTTTTTTTTTTTTGGTACCGGAAATCGAACTCAGGTCCCTGCTTGCGCAGCAGGCGGTGAAACCACTGAGCTAAATCCCCGGTCCCTTGGTATGATTTCTTTTGCTGTGCAAAAGTGTTTAAATAAGATAAGATCCCAGTTGTTGATTCTTTGTGATATTTCCTGTGTGGTCAAGGTTTTGTTCATACAGCCTTTGCCTACACCTATGACTTCAAGAGTTCTAGCTATTTTACCTTCCAGCAGATTTAGTGTTTCTGTCTTAATATTTAGATCTTTGATCCATTTCAATTTTAGTTTAGTGTGTGGTGAATAATATGAGCCTAGTTTTAAACTTCGGCACGTGGAAAGCCAGCACCATTTATTAAAGAGGCTGTTTTTCTTCCAGGTTTTGGCTCCTTTCTCAAAGAGAAGGTGGCTGAGTGTGTCTGGAGTTATTTCTGCATCTTCTAATCTGTTCCACTGATCCTCAGGTCTGGTTTTTTGCCAGTACCATGATTTTTTTTACCACAGTAGCTTTGTGGTATAATTTCAAATCAGGGATTGAGATGCCTCCGGCCTTGCCTTAGTTGCCTAGAATTGCTTGTGTGCTTCTAGGTCTCTTCCGGTTCCAAACAAATTTTAGGATTGTTTTCTCCAATTCTGTGAGACACGCTATTAGTATTTTGATTGAAATTACATTAAATCTGGATAACAGTATTTGGAAATATGGCCATTTTCACTATACTGGTTCTTCCTATCCAAGAACAAGGGATATCTTTGCATTTTCTGATATCCTCTTGCAGAGTACTATAATTTTCCATATAAAGGTGTTTTACTTCCTTCTAACATAACCTGACCATTGTTTAGGATGACATGTACCCATTTCCCCAAGTTATTTGATTTCTGAAGCTTTCTGTCAATAGCCACAACATAAATCTGAAATCCCCCTGGCAAAAGTTCTTTATAAGCTATATTTTGCCAATAAATAGACTCCTTAAGAGGAAGGATGGAGGGAGTAGGGAAGAAGGGAATGAAAAAAGAATTAAGATGTGTTTGTATATGTACCAACACCTCGCAATGAATGTAATCATATGTACTTCAAACATATACTAATAAAAACAATCAAACAAAAAAAGACTATGCCTATACATTTTTATCTATTGACTGTATCTCTTCCTACCTGAACACAACTGCAACGTTCTCTTTCAACCCTAAGGAAGAACCCTTCACGCAGAGGAAGGTGGAGAAGAAAGTTAGCCCTCGAATCAATGATTTCCCCAATCTGGGGCACTGGCTTGCACATCTCACCTCTGGATTTCCTTTTTAAGAGAAAAACAAATGTCATATATTTTAAAGCACAATAGTTAGGTTTCTGGCACATCCTGCAGAATGCAATTCTAAGTGAAGAAAAACTCGAGAGTGACGAAATTGTGTGGTAGTTTGCTTATGATTTGCCAACCCCCCACCACCAAATTTATGTGCTGGAAGAATGGCCCCCACTCTGGGGATACGGAGGTGGTGGAATCTTTGAGAAGGGAGATCTGGTGGAAGGTAATTAGGTTATGGTTCTCCATCCTTGTGAATGGTTCAACGTTGATCTCCTGGAGTGAATTCTGTACCCCAGGTCCAAATCATTACGGTGACAGTGGGTGGTTATAAGAGAATGAGCCTAGTGTCCCCTAGTTCCTTGTTCTAGCCTTGTCAAGAGATCACTCCTTCTCACACGCGTTCCCCATGGTGCTACCACCATGCCATGATATAGTCCAAGTCCCTCATCAGAGGCCGAGTGGATGGGGTCACCTGGTTTTGGATTTCCAGCTTCCAAACCTCTGAGCTCTATATGAAGTATAGCAGCACAAAATGGACTAAGACACATTGGATAAGTGAAAGCAGTTTTCTTTCTGTGTATTTAACTGTTGGACCTAGGACAAGATCAGACTATAATATTGTAACCTAGAGGAAAGAGTATGAATTTAAACTTCTTGGTGAGATATAGGATTGCTTATTTTTATGTAATCAGTACAATAAATAACTAAATAGTAGCGAAGCCCTTTGGCAACAAGCAGCTAAAAATCCACTGTATCTATAAATTCCTTAAATTCTAGAATGTTTCTAAGTGAGAATCTTGCCCAGGTAAGATTTGTAGCCCAGAGAAGATAAAGCAGGAACAGGGTGCTAAGCTATTCCTACTCAATGAGCTTACCTACCCAGGCAGAAACCTGTCATGTGTGCTCAGAAGCCAAAAATATAAATCTACAAGCGAAGCAGAGTGCTTAGATCTCTTCTGAAGTTCTACTCTCCAAAGAGGAGCCCCACGCAGACTGATGACCACTGGCAGCCTGAGCTTTGCGGACCCCAAAGATACTTGCTGGCAGGCTACAGGAGTACCTAAGGAAGTTGCAGATGATAAAATATGAATTGACAAAGAAAATGTCGTGTGTATGCACAATGGAATTTTATTTAGCCATAAAGAAGAATTAATTTGAGAATTACAAATTTTGTTTTTCTTTTCTTTTTTATTAGTCTATGTTAGCAATACACAATAATCACATTCATCTTGAGGAATTGATACAATCCCCCATTACCCTAATTAATAAAGGTAGACTTTCTGGAGCAGGAGCAGGGGATCAGGGGACGGGAGAAGGGTAGAAAGGGGAAAAGAGAGGTTAGAAAATGATCTATCTGTATACATGTAATAGATGTACGTACATTATAGGTACAATGTGAGTTGGCTGTTGGGGCTAATCGCCTAGCAACATTACCTTCCACCCCTCCACATCATCTTCAGTCTGCTTCTTTCTTTCTTGTGACATCTACACTTTTCCTTTTTTTAGATTTAAAATTTTTAATGTTTGTTTGTTTATTTATTTATTTATTGAAACTGTTCTCAAGATGCTGTCCAGGTTGGCCTCTAACTCCCGGGCTCAAGAGATCCTCACGCCTCAGCCTCCCTAGTGCTGAGACTCCAGGCACACACTGCACAACACTGTGCCTGACTCTTCTTTCGATGTTAGTTCAATGCCAGGTGTGAATCAGATTTCACTCAGATGCAGGGCATTATGAGTAGTGTGTAGCATACAAGGATAGAGGAGCAGATTGATTTACTAGTATCATTCAGAAAGTACACTCTCTTCGAAAAGTTGATGGCCTACCTTTAGCTATAAACAAAAGTTGAGGTTTTCCTTGGGAGATTTTTTTTTTTTTTTGGTACTGGGGTCGAACTCAGGACCTTGTGCTTGCAAGGCAGGCAGTGGGACCACTGAGCTAAATTCCCAGGCTCCAATCCTTGGGAAATTTTTTTTAAAAAGGAAATACCTAAAATTCTATTTTCTTTTTCTTTTTCTTTTTTTTTGGTACTGGGGATCAAACTCAGGTCCTTGCACTTGTGCAGCAGGCAGCGAAACCACTGAGCTAAATCCCCAGCCCTAAAATTCTACTTTCTTAATGAAGGTCCCATTCTACACTATACCCTTTTGATATCATGTTCATAGTAAATGTCCGGGTGGTGTTTTTGGTTGCGAAAAGGCCCAGCAATTTTTTTGCAGTTAGACTTTAAAATAGGGTTGAGCAGCTGGGCCTGTAGCTCAGAGGTCAGACACTTGCTTTTTTTTAGCATGTGCAAGGCCCTGGGTTCCACCCCCAGCATTGTAAAAACAAGATGGAACAAATAAATAAGTATTGAATATAGTTTTATTTTGAAAAATATTTAACAACAAGGAGGTAGAGGACAGATGTCAGGCAAAAGCAGACCCTGCAGTGGGTAGCTAAACTCATTGAGAAGGCATAGCTTAGCCAACTTCAATCCTTTATTAAGTGCCTGGAATATAATAAGCACTAAATTATTACTTGTAAAACATCAGCCATATTTAAGTACTGACTCTCTTGTTAAATTGCCATTATTTAAATCATTTCTTAAAATTGTGCTTCATCCTAGAAAATTATATTCATTCATTTCAATAACTGATGAGCTGGTTATATTTTCAACTTCACTTTTTTGACAACTGTAATTGTTATGTATAATCTTTAAGTAACAAATATTTATCAGGTAGGGCCCCGAACCACTTTGCATATCACTTGAGCAATCTGTACAGATATGTGCACCATACTTTGTGAACCAATGCACCAAGGAAATGTTGGACATTGCTATTAATATTTCTCCTTGGAGACTGAGTATTCAAAGGCACCTTCTAATAATGCAGATGATAAATTCTCAAGACTATACTCAGATAAATCACTGGGAGACTTGGCTCCTGATATTCTGAAAAATCTTTAGGAAAAATTTATTTGACTGTTCTTTAAAGATTATTGCTGCAAGACAGCCTCTTTCTTCTGGGATGTTGACCATATTTCTAAAATTTTAATTAAATCACCTGTCCTGTTGGGGACAGAAGTGGAAAACCACATTCTGCTTCTGCCTGACATTTCGTTAGGGTTGGGAGCTCAGAGGGGGAGACAGGATTCAATACAAAAGAGTTCATGAATTTTCTTACTACTTCTCACAAGTCTGGGGGGGTCATGTGCTGTAGACAGAGAGCAGTGGATTGGAAAATGAGTGTACTCACTAGGTAGGGTAATCACTGGCTGGCCTCTCAACTTCAGTTTGGTCAAACCGGTTGGAGCAGGAGTCTGTCTCCAACGGTGGGGAAGATCAGGTTTCAGAAATAAAGGCTATTCTGCCCCATCCTCCCTCCTGAGCTGATTAATGGCAATTATTCATAACAACAGATGATGGGTTGTTTTCTTTTAATTTGTTGATTTTTTACACCATACTGGAGTGAGCTTTTCTACTGCAAATCTTGAAAACATGTGTTATGCTTTGGGATCATTATTCTTTTACTTTGTTTCAAAGAGAATTGTAGCATTCAAACACAAATCCAAATCAAAACTTAATCTCCTCAGGAGGAAAATGAATCAAAAGAAGAGTTACTTCTAATTACCGTCTGTCTCCTGATTGCAGGGTTATCTGAATTCATCTATGACTAGTAAATTCATAATTTATGAAGCCCTACTCTGACTGCCACTTGCCTTAATAGCCCTCATTTTAGAAAGATGATGTCTTCAAGCCAAAGGATGCTTAACACAATGTTTAGTGATGCTGATGAGCCTTGATCAATTATTCCTAAAGTAAGCACTTGTGAAAAAAGAAGTGATTTCCTAATTCATCTCTGCTTCTCCTCCAGGCCAACTCACCCCACTTCCTTTCTCCCCAACAGAGGAACAGTGTAAGGCTGGAAGGTACAGGAACCAACCCACCTGCTGACTCTGATTTCACTGAAGAAACCAGATAAGTCAGTATATTTTCAAACGTTCAAATGGCAGTGGTGAGGGTCTTCTGTTGCCTCACATTTTAGTGCTCCGTGATTAGAACCTCCTTCTTTGTAGCAGGTGTCTGACCCTCCAGTTTCTCAGGGGAGTCTTGAGAAAGGTCTCATCAGGAAGAGGACTCTTGCTTCATTTTAGAGCAAATGACAGTAATGGTTTCCATAAAGAAGTAGCTGGCCATCAGAAAAATCACATGGATGTCCATAATCAAAATGCACCTTCAAGCAGACTCCCGAGCAAAGTGAATTCACCTCAACTATTGTCTAATAAAAGACATACAGCCTCAGAAATTCAGACTTAAAGTCCTCTCGGTATGAGAGAAAAAAGCCACAGTCTACGTGAGGCAAAGCTTTGGTACTTCTGTGTTACCTGGCTTAGACTTGGCTTTACCAAAGAGCTTTTTGTCATGTTAGGCAAGTCACTTAACTTTTCTCAGTGTCAGTTTTCTAAGAAGAAAATGAGTTGACCAAAGCACTTTCTGATGCTCCTTTTAGCTTTAAGCTTCTGTGGCTCAACTGTGTGCCTTTCCTTTCAGAACCCTACTGAGTCCTCCAAGGAGCTCAGTCACTCTCTAATGCAGTGTCCAGAAGCTGATGATACCCATGAGACAGAGTTTCCAATATCTAGTTTCTAGGCATGCCTTTTATTTTCTCCACCAGGCTTAGAATTCACTAATTGAGAATGTCATGCCTTCACTGCCTTCTGCTTGGTTTTACCCGTGAAAAATGGAAGGCAATTATTGGCATAGAAATAATTTAATAAGCTTTAGACCAAAAGGAGCTTTAGTTCAAATTCTAGCACAACCACTTACTGTTTAAGGGACTTTAAGCACTAATTCAGGGTATCTTCTTCTGTGAAGTGAAAATAAACATGTCATATCACAGAATTCTTGAAATGATCAAATACCTTCCACATCCCAAAGGCATTTAATGACTCACCTGTCAAAACTCATGTTTCTACTCCATCCTTTGAGATTTCTACAACCACAAAGATGTTCCATGGAACATGGATAGAACATGGAACATGGAACAAAGAGGCTCCTACTAACTACCATGGCCATAATGTGAGTATTTCATCCTCCCTAAGAGCATGATCCCTAAAGATTGAGTTTAGTATCCCATTGTCTGAACTCTCTTCCTTCCCTTCTCCCTCCATTACTCTAGTATCTCTAGAGATCTCCAACAACTCTTTGACCTCAACAGGACTTAATCCTTTTAGCCCAATATATTTCCACCATCAGGCACTTATTATATTTGCATTTCCTTCTTTCTCGGGTCAGATGCCAAGGTCTATTGCTCTAATCACCTCTTGTAAGCCTTCTCCCCAGTAGCTCATTCGTCTTTAAAATATACAATCTTGATTAAATCCAACAGTCTATCTTTTCAGTACCTTCACTTCAGCAGCTAGTTATTGCTGGACCATACCACACTAATCATGTCTCCTGGCTCTCGTTTTAATTTTGTGATCATAAATCTCAACTGTACATCCATTGCTACCAAGTAGCTCTATCAAGCTTCCCTGTTACATTAGTTTTCCCACTGTCTTTTACGGCCACTGCATACCTTCATTCACCTCAAATCTTTATATTCCTCCCCAGCTGCCTCCATCAGATTAAACCCTAGGAACCCTCAAGCAGTTACACATGCTGTCTTTCGGTATGTCCCATGCATACCATGAGGAAGCCAGACTACTGTCTTGTGTGCTTCCTTTCCTCCTGCCTGCTCCCAGGCTTTGAGCCATTGCCCTCTCTACCTTTATAGGACCTGCTTTGTGGCAAACATCATGTTGGCTCTGGGATACAAAGACCCAAAAGACACCATTCCTCCCAGATGACCAGCTGGAAGGCCACAGGGGATATCTCTCCCAGGGGACCGTGCAAACTTCTATGCAGACACAAGTAGTTCAGGAATTCCTTGGATTGGGAAGTGGAAGGTCAGGAAATAATTCCAGCATTCGGTGGAAATTTACCAACAACTCTGTAAATCTTACTGGGGCTAACTGAATTTCTTGTCATTAACAGTAATCCTATTTCTCCTCATATAGGAATCCCAAGCCCCTCTTTATTTTTTCATAAACTAAAATGCTTTTGTTTATGTAAGGTCAGTTATTTAATTTGGAGGGGACTCATAAACAAATCTATGGTTTGTTATATGTGTTCCAAGTAGTTTTCACTTTTCCCTTGGTTTATTTATATTTTATTGTACAGAATCTTTTCAAATTTTGTGAAGTTAAATTTATCTACAACTTTATAATTTTTTTGTCATCTCGGTTAATAAGATTTCTTTCTACTAAGCAAGCTCTTCTCTTCATTCATCTAACACTCACTCATGGAATGCCTACAATAATCTAAGAATCATAGTTGGCCCTGAGTGTATATATAATATAATCTCCTTCAGACAACTTGCAATTTCAGTTGGAAAAGAGAGACAATTACATTTGAACACATCCACTTAATAATTTTGGATTGTCCTCAAGGCTTTGGAAGGTATACCCTGAGTGACACGACGGATGCCCCTTGGGGAGTGGACAAGATGTGATGCTGAGCACTGAAGCATGTAAAGGAGCCAGCAGCACTGTCACATGCAGGGGAAAGATAGAAGTTCACCTGACTGAGGATCAACTAAAAAGCTCAGGGCACTTCTGAAAAACTGTGTTTGGAGACTCAAAAGGAAACTTTCTATTTCACCACTTACTTTTTAGATCAGGAATAATGGCATGAAAGTGTATTTTATTATTCCTCTGCATTTAGCAGAGGTGTATATTCAGGGTAATATGTTGGAGGTTTCTTTAAAATATATATAGATTGATTTGGTTTAAGGAACACTCTATAAAAATAAACTGCAATTTTCTGGATATTCTGTGAACTCAAAAGCAGGATTCTTCCGTTCTTTCAAAAAAATACACAGAAGTAAAGACAATAAGATACTGTGAAGAAAATATAGTTTTATAGGAAATAGTATTTTCCCTAAAGAGTCTAAAATCATTAGAGGAAGATAAGACAAGCACATAAATACTTACAGTGTAATAAGTATCATAAGAGAGTTAAAAATGGAGTATTGTTGTATTTCTGAGGGTCAGCCCTGAATGCCAGGATGGCCTAGGGCAGACTTGGTGATACTCCCAATACTGGAGCTGGCCCCCTGAGCACTGTGCCGTAGAGGAAACTAAAGGGAGAACAGGCCTGGCATGGGATGGTATAAAGGCAAAAAAGGTTTCGGTATATTTGAGGTATGCTAACACTGTTTGGATGAAGAGTGAGGTCTTCTCAGGAGATTCAGAGAAGCATGGCTTAATGGTAGCTGATTAAGGACAAGAGTGTAGTTGGCAAGACTGTGGCTCCTTGTTGAAACAGTACCTGTGGAGAGGTGAACTTGACACTGGGGGCAAAAACTGTCTCCCACTGTAAAAATGGGCAACTACGAGTTAACTGTGTAATTTTGCTTGCTGAGAAAGATACATTTCAACTATAGCCACCGCAGTAATGCAAACTCCTTAGAGCAGGTCAATCTCAGAAAGCCCTGCCAAACCTCCTGCTCCCCCTTCATTCCCCCTTTCCTTATGTAATTACGTTTAGATTGATGGCTGTTTACCCTGTGATTACAGTTACTGTTTCCCCCTCCCATAGAAACATAAAGGTATAAAAATGAGAGTAAATTTCCATTTGATGCTTTTGATTGGAATCCCTTGAAGCAGCCAGCAATAAAGCTGCTTTTTTGCTCCTACTCAGTGTGGTCGGTGGTCTGTCTGGAGACCCCCAAGTGGTCATGCTTCAACACAACACCACGGACCTGGCTGTGCTGGGCATTGTCCGTAGAAACTCAGAAACCCTCATGTTCTTTTTGTCACATCTGAGCACCTTTCTCCCAAAGCCATTTGTGTGATTTTATCTTCAAGGGTCCAGATCTGGTTCTCTTTTCCAGAGGACTGCTTCTGGGTCCATCTTACTTGCAAGATCACAGGGCCAGAAAGTCCTTGAAGTTCATGTCTCTCCTTGTTCCTCCCAGGTAGATTGTGAAAGCTCAGCTCCCTGGCCTCAGGGAAAGACAACTCTGGGCTACCTTCCCCATCAGCATTCCACTGTGGGATCGGGCTGAATGTATTCCACGGGACATGGCTGGAAACTAGTCCTTTCTCATTCAGCTTCTTCCTCTCTTTGTCTTATTCACCACATTTCCTAATCTGGCTCCTCAGAAGACACCTCTTCAATAAATCACACAGACATGAATTCTTCCCTCAGGTCCATTTCTGGGAAGCCTGGTTAAATATACTGGCCAAGGGCTACTTCAATTTCTCCATATAGGTACAGGAGTGCCACAAGGGTACTGAGGCCCATTACCCTCAGGGGACCAACTGAGACATGGCGTAATAAGACAACATATAAATTGCAAGGATTAGAAAGGGAGTGGACCTCACAGACAATTTGTCATTCTTTTTGGTTCTTTTTTGAAAGCTCTTGTTACATGTTTGGGATGTTTCCAGCTTCTTGCATCTTGCTTCATCCTAGTAACTCTCAGAAAATTGGCATTTCTAATTTCTCTTTCAGGTGGGATTCAGGAATGCAATGCATGTGACATCTATCCAACACCTCACAGAACCATCTGCCCAGCAGCGAACACCTTGGGAAAAGGCCTTCTTGTACAGATCCTTATTATTTTTGCTGAGCAGGTGGTAGCTGCAATTTTGGCTTTCCGAGGAGCAGCAGTTGTGAGGTTGTGTATGACAACAGTGGAGGTGGCTCTTTGTGGTGTTCAGTAGAAGAGTGGTGACAGCGGCCACAGTGATGGGAATGGTTTCTCCTCAGGCCAGTTCTGGGATCTGCTTTGGGGCTTTTTTCCTGGACACTCAGTATCACCATCCCTGGTTCTCCACCCCTGACAACATTTTTTCAACAAATTGCTGTTCTGAATACTGTATTTGGAACAATCCTCAACTGCTTGCATGTAGGAACTCTGCCTGAGACAGGAGAGGAGGAAAAATTGTGACCACGATTTACATCCTTCTCAAGTCATATGAAAACAAGTGACAGTCCTAGTTTGCTGCTGTGGCCATAACACAGCCCCCAGCGAACACACCACTGCCTTTCAGTGTTCATGTATTTTCCCTGTCCTCTTCCATGTTTAATCAGGGTTGGGGTGTGTGACCAAAAAAATACTGAGGAAATAACAGTGTGTGACTTCCCTGGGCTAGTTTATAAAGGCATCATACCTTCTATGTTGGCTTCCTGGACCTCTCCTTCTGGGGGAACACCAGCCACCATGTTGTGAGAACACCCAAGTAGTGCTGTGGAGATGCTAAACAGAGGAGGACCTGCTCGTCAGCACTGACTTGACTGTTGTATGAGTGAGCCATCTCAGAGGGATCTTCCTTTCTCCCTCACCTTTCAATACCACAGCTGCCCAACCAAGCTGCTATTGAATGCTTGACTCATAGACACTGTGAAAGAAAGGGAATATGGTTGTGTTGAACCACAAAGTTTTGTAATAATTTATTATGTAACAACAGATAAACTAAAATACAGTGTTTGCAGATGGTTAGTTTCTGTAGGGCAAGGGAAAGCTGAACCTGTTTACAATAAAGAGAAAGGGACAGAACCCATGTAGAGGACTGCTGTTCTAAGAGAGAGGAGAAATAAGTAGAGTTCAGAGAGGGAGGGAAGGCAAGCGGGGAGGGAGGGGAGAAGGGTGGAAGGGAGAGAGGGAGAAAGAAGGGGGGGAAGAAGGAAGGAAGGTGATCAAGCACACAGGGCAGCCTTGGCAGGGAGAAGGAAATTCCTTCTTTGAGACAGGAACAAGAAGGAAGAAATAAGTTAGCTAGGATCCAGGATGAGCACAAAAGAGAGACCCAATGGAAATCTTCATCTCAGCAAAGGAGGAGTGGAGCAAGACCGTCTGCAAAGATGGACAGGACTGCCAGCGAGTGGGTGCACACTCAGAGCTTACATTTCTTCATGTTTACATGTGTTTGTGTCAGGTGTCATGTTAAGGTCCTTCCACACATAATCCCATTTAGCAATTCTACCAGCTTCCTGAGACAGTGTCACTGTTCTTTTAATTTTGTAGGTGAAGAAGCAAACTACTTTCATAGATGGGAGTTAGGGAACCAAAGTTTTGAACCAGTTATGTCAGACACTGAGGGAAGTCCTCAACACTGCACACTCTTTCAGTGGTTTCCTTAAAAACAGCTGTTCCATGAAGTTTAAAAAGTGAGTCAATGTGAGATGAGTCAAATGGAGAAGATTTTTTTAGGAAAATATAGGATTCTCGACCTTCATAATTTCAACCTTAAAATAGCCACAAAGATAAACTTACTTTTTCCTAGCTGTTTAAATAGGCTATTTAATAGCTCCAAATAGCCAGATATGTCAAGAAACACAGAGTAGGCACTGCTCTGCATGGCAAAATATCATGAAACTTCAGATGTAACCACAAAGTTATGTACATTCCACTCTTCGGTGGGGGAGATGAAGCTATCCAGGAGGTTTGTAGAGTGGCATGAAAAGGGTACTCTATTAATATCTCATGTTCTGCATTAAAGTAGCAAAGATATGGGATTACCGGCCAGCCCTTGGGTTGGAAAGTTGATTTATTCTGTAAGAGGTCAAAGTCAGCAAAATAATCAAGGGGAAGCTTAGTTTCTAAAGACTGAGCTGGCCAGGCATTTTCAGGCTATGATAATTAAAATCATATGATACTGGAGAAAGAACTGACAACTTGGTGAACAGTCAGCTCATTTTCTTTAGGAAGTCCCCAGTCTCTGGTACTGCTGTTTCTGAGCAAACACCCTTTGAGGAGCCAGGAAGTTTGACTACACATGCACAGACCGCTGAGTGCCACTTTTCCTTACCTCTAATCGTCCCTCACCACTCCTCAGACCACCCTACTTCTTTGTTCCACAAATACTCATATTCCCTGTTCTTGAGCAGCAGATCTGAGACAGGCCCTCCCGTCTCTATGCTCAGCTGCCTTGGAAGTAGACTCTCTTTTGTGAACAATTGCTCATTTCAGCAATTGGTGCATTGAGCAGTGGGCAAAATGTGCCTGATTTGGAAAAGTACACAAATATGCTAATCATAGGGAATAGGTTTAAAAAATCTAAACCTATTCAAGAGGATGAGAATGTATAAACAAAAGATATTTTGTCATGTGAGAACACAAGACCATTAAAATCATATTTTAAATATTTTAGGGGCATGAAAATAATCATGATAAGTAAAAAAGTAAAAGATTAAAACTATATATATATTCTGCTTCTAATTACATAAAATAAAAAATATCAGTTGAAACAGAGAATACCATGCTTGCATATATAAAAAAATACACCAAAATATTAAGTATGTAATACCCAAAGACTACCTATATATGTTGTTATATCTCAGTTACTTTTCTTTTTTTTATTCATATATTTATTGGTACATTTTAGGTATACAATACGTTTACAATTATCATTGGGTGCTTGTACCTGTACATGATGTATCTTGGTTCTTGTTTTTTCCCCATTCCCTGTGCGCCCTTCCCCCCCTCCACCCTTCCCTATTTACATAGATTTTGTTTCCATTTTTTTTTTCTTTTCGCATAATTTTTCCTTTCCCTTCTTCCCTTTCCCCTTCCCCTCCTGCCACCCCTACCCCTTTGGACCTTTTCTTATTTCAAATTATCAATTATTCATTTTAATCATTTTCATCCTTATTTACACTTTCAGTTTCTCACACGAGAGAAACTATTCGGTGTTTACTCATGTGTGTCCTATTTATTTCACTTAAGAGTATGACCTCAATGTGCATCCATTTAGCTATAAATGTCTCTAGTTTCTCATTCTTTATGGCTGAGTAGTACTCCATTTTATAAAAAAAAACAACACATCTTCTTTACCCAGTTTCCAGTTGATGGGCACTCGGGCTGTTTCCAAGCTTTAGCTATTACAAACAGTGCCGCTAAAAACATAGGTGCACATATATTGCTGTGGTATGATTCTTTTAATTCTTTGGGGAAGATGCCTAGTAGGGGAATAGCTGGGTCAAATGGGACCTCTAGCCCTAGTTCTTTGAGATATATCTGTACTGATTTCCACAGTGGTTGCACCAGTCTGCACTCCCACCAGCAATGGAGAAGGGTTCTTTTCTCTCCACACCATCGCCAGCATTTGTATTGGTTGATTTCTTGATAGCAGCCATTCTTTGTGGGGTGAGGTGGAATCTCAGTGCTGTTTTCATCTGCATCTCTCGAATGACCAGTGATGTTGAACATTTTTTCATATGTTTATTTGCTGCTTTTACTTCTTTGTCTGAGAAATGTCTGTTCATTTCAGATGCTCATTTTTGAATTGGGTCTTTGAATTCAGGGGCTCTGATTTTTTTTCAATTCTTTGTATATCCTCAATAGTCGACCTTTATCTGAGGTACAGCTGCTAAAAATTTCTTCCCACATTGTAGGTTGTCTCTTAGCTCTGTTGGTGGTTTCTCTTGCAGTGCAGAAGCTTTTTAGTACAATGAGATCTCAGTTGTTGATTCTTTGTGCTAGTTCCCGTGCTACTGAGGATTTGTTCATAAAGTCTTTTCCTATGCCAATATCTTCAAGAGTTCTACCTCACTCATCTTCCAGCAAGTTTAGTGTTTCTGTCTTAATATTTAGATGTTTAATCCACTTTGATCTCAGTTTAGTGCACAGTGATAGGTATAGGTCTAGTTTTAATCTCTGGCAGGTTGAAATCCAGTTTTTCCAACACCATTTATTAAATAGGCTATCTTTGCTCAATGAGGGTGGTTGGCTCCTTTGTCAAAGATGAGGTGGCTGAGTATGTCTGGAGTTGGTTCTGCATCTTCTAATCTATTCCACTGATCCTCGGGTCTGTTTCTTTGCCAGTACCATGCTGTTTTTATCACAGTAGCTTTGTAGTATAGTTTCAAGTTGGGGATTGTGATAACCCCAGCCATGTCTCTGTTGCCTAGAATTGCTTTTGCTCTTCTAGGTTTCTTCTGCTTCCAAATGAATTTTTGGATTGTTTTCTCTAGTTCTGTGAAGTATATTGTTGGAATTTCAATAGGCATTGCATTGAATCTATATAGTAGTTTTGGAAGTATGGCCATTTTGACTATATTGGTTCTTCCTACCCAGGAACAAGGGATATCTTTCCATTCCCTTATATCCACTTTGATCTCCTTCTTCAGAGTGCTGTAGTTTTCAGCGTAGAGGCCTTTTGCTTCCTTTGTTAGATTGATTCCTAGATATTTCATTTTTTAGATGCTATTGTAAAAGGAATTATTTCCCGAATTTCTCTCTCAAAGGGTCTGCTATTTGTGTACAAGAAGGCTATTGTTTTTTGAGTGTTGACCTTATATCCAGCTACTCTAGTGAATCTGTCAATTAGGTCTAGAAGACTTTTGACTGAGTTTTTTGGGTCTTCTATGTAAAGTATCATATCATCAGCAAATAATGAGAGTTTAACTTCTTCCTTTCCTATCTTTATTCCTTTTATTTCCTTCTCTTTTCTAATTGCTGTGGCTAATGTTTCCAGAACAATATTGAACAGGAGTGTTGATAATGGGCATCCTTGTCTTGTTCCTGGTTTTAGCATGAAAGTTTTCAGTTTTTGACCATTTAGTATGATATTGGCTGTTGGCTTTTCATAGATAGCCTTAATCAGGTTGAGATAAAGACCTTCTATTCCAATTTTCTGTAGGGTTTTTATCATGAATGGATGTTGGATTTTGTCAAATGCCTTTTCTGCACCTATTGAGATGATCATATGGTTTTTGTCCTTGACTCTGTTAATACAGTGTATTACATTTATTGATTTATGTATGTTGAACCATCCTTGCATCCCTGGGATAAATCCAACTTGGTCAGGGTGTATGATCTTCTTGATGACCCTCTGTATTCTGTTTGCCAGTATCTTGTTGAGGATTTTTGCATCTATGTTCATTAAGGAGATTGGTCTGTAGTTCTCTTCTTGGGTTGGGTCTTTCCCTGGTTTTGGAATCAAAGTATCACTTGCTTCCAGGAATGAATTTGGAAGCCTTGCTTCCCTTTCAATTTCCTTGATGAGTTTAAAGAGTAATGGCGATAGTTCTTCTTTAAATGTCTTGTAGAATTCCAATCAGTTACTTTTCTCATTGTTGAGACAAAATACTCAACACCCAAAGTTAAAGGAGAAAAGGTTTATTTAGCTCACAGTTTGTGGAGGTTTCAGTCCATAATCAGCTGGCTCCAAGGCACGGGGCATGGCAGATGCATCACAGAGGAGAAACAGATCATGCTGAGCAGAAGGCAGCAAAGCAAGCAAGGGGCAATACACCCTCTTTCTGTCCTTTATATCCTATCCAGGCTACCAGCATAAGGGCAGTGCCAAATCAGTGAGCTGATTTAGTAATTACCCACCCTTAATTCTAGCACCCTTAATCCTAGCACCCTTGAGTCTAGCATTGTACCATTATTCAACCACACATTCTAGATCCAACCACCTCTGAGAAAGTCCCACCTGTGACCACATGACGCTTGGGGAGACATCTAGACACAACCCATAACACTGTAGTTAGTTAATTACACTAAAAGATAATTGACCCAGAAGAAAATATTCACTATGTGACACCATGTGGCTGTACCATGCTTCCTAACTTTTTGAAGTGCTCTGAAAGACATGAAACATGGACTTCTACATACTAAAACATATACATATAATTGTAAATACTTAATCAAATTATTCCAAAGGCAAGAAGCATTTCTAAGATGCAGTTTTAAATAGGTGAAATAATTTAGTTGCTACTTTGCAGGGGATTGGCTTGAAACCACACTGAGCAGGCTTTAGATTTCATAGATTTGGCTTATAAATTTGGCCATCGATTAAGATTCTGAGTCACTCCAAGGCCTAAGTGCGAATTGCTAATTGGACTTTTAGCTCATGTTTGGAGATAAACTTCCCTTATGCCAATGATCACAATTGAGGTCTCAATGATTGATGAGGTTGTAACATCTCTATAGCAAGGAAACCCTGCAGCTGAAGAATTATGACTGTGTGCAACCATTCTCCAAGATTAGACATTAGCAAGATAATGCAGGTGGCTTGTTAGCTATGACCTGTGAAATAGCACAAGTGGCTTGTTAACTGTGCCCTGTCCTTTACAAGTATACATAGTTACTCCCTTTTCCAAGCCTGGTTCATTAAGTGCTTTAGTTTTCCTTTTCCCTACATCTGCCTTCACACCCCCTTGCTACATTGTATAATCATAAATATTGACTAATCCAGTGCTCATGGTCTTAGGGACAACAGACCTAAGATCAGGTGGTCTTTAGCCAGGAGAGAGCTGGCCTCCCAAGTAACAAAGTATCATTAGTTCTTTATTCTTTATTCCTTATGCTTTGGATATTATCTTTTCATCCCCTGCTGTTCCCTTATAAGGTGACTGGGCATCCCCTGGTGACTGGTCAGGCTATCAACCTGACAACTGGTTGGGCTATCAACTCAACATTATTTGAAGATATCAATATTAATATTTGAAAATTATCATCTGTATTAGTTTTCCATTACTATAACAAAATGCCAAAGACTGGGTACTTTATATAAAAAGAGGTTTATTGAGCTCAGTTTTTGATGTTGGAAGTCCAGGGTCATTTGTGTAGCCTCTGGGGCAGGCCTGCCTGATGCCAGGTGGGAACATGGTGAGAGCAGATGATGATGGATCACACAGTAGGACATGAAGCCAGAGAGGGAACTGGTCCTACTCTTTATAACAACTTTCTCACCAGAACTAGTCAGGGTCCCACAAGAACTACATCAATGCTTTTCAAGGACCCAGTCCCTAATAACCTAATCATTTTGCACACTAATCTGCCCCTTTTAAGGTTCCACCACTGCAATATGGCCACACCAAAGAGCAAACTTCCAATATATGAGCCTTTAGGGGGTAACCTCAGCCAAGCCATAGCATGAGCTATGCAAAGAGGATAACTAGGACTGGAGAAAGGATGCTTTTTAAATCTTAAAGAAAGGGGAGGAGACTGGAGGATGGCAAAAGTGGGGATGTGTTTTCAGCCATGGTCCCTTTTCTTACAACCTGTGCTAGTGGTGGATCTCATTGGCTTTGGTTGAACAGCTTCATTTGGGTGTTTCATGCTAGGAAATCTAACCTGGAAAATTAAGAAAAATCAAGTAGGACTTTTCTTTAAGAAAGAAGATTCTAGGGGCTGGAGATTTAGCTCAGTGTTACCGGTGCCTGCCTCGGAAGTGCAAGGTACTGAGTTCGATCCCTGGTACCAAAAAAAAAAAAAAAAGAAAGAAAGAAAGAAGGTTCTAAGAAAATATAAAATGACTAATTCTAAGTCATAAATCCCTAGGTCTGTCCTATTTACCAACATTCTTATCCTCAGTAAATAATTAAATGAAAAGAAGAGCATTAAACTGTTGGAAGTACTTCTGGATTCCTGAAATGTAGTGTTCTTCTGGGATATTCCCTCATAAATTTTCATCTCAAAATTTTTTAAAACTGAGAGAAAATGGCAGAAAATTCTTAAGCAACAAATTAAATTACACCAATTATTTTTGTTTTTAAAAGTATGTTTGGGCTTATTAAATCTGAGCAAAAAATACCAGTTTTTCAGGTGCATAAATTTAGTCCTCAGTATGAGAGCACTGTATTGAATGGGCCAAAGATTACTGCTCTATTTGCAAATCATCAAACTGTCAGAACCTTTTGGAAAAATTTATGGCAATTTTGTCTCCTTTTTTAAAGGGAATGTTTCTACAAATCCTACCAAAGTGCTGTGAGTCAGGCTGTAAATCACTTTGCTGGCTTGAGTAATGGGATTTTTATTTCATGAAACCATGCCAAGAAACCCAGAGGCTTTCATCAATATTGAATCTTCTGTAATATTTAGTACCTCTTGACTGAATAAAGGTGAATTTTGATTCTGGCTAAAAAATATTTTTACCCTAATTTTGCTGAAAGGAAGATGAATAGAAATCAATGGTGTTAAGTCTGATGGTTTTAAAGAAATTCATTAATCCCAGAAGAAGAAAAAAAGTCAACAGAAAATAAATACAACTGGAAGATGGTGTTGGAAGCCGGTGATACGGAAGATGGGCAGCTTTCTGACTCAGATTGTGATATGATGGTAGCACCCAGCGATAGGCTGCCACAAGTGCTGAAGGTACTAGGTGAAAACAGTGCTGTAAGGGCCTTCCAGAACACCGCAGCAGCCGCACATGTACCCGTGTCACATTATCGGATTGTTAGGAGTGTGGATTCCAGTGAGGAAAGTTTTTCTGATTCAGATGATGATAGCTCTCTTTGGAAACGCAAGTGACAGAAATGCCTTAACCTCCCCTCCCAAACTGAGCCTTTTCAGTTTGACCAGAGCAGTCAGAAACCACCTGTTGCTGGAGGAAAGAAAGTTAACAACATATGGGGTGCTGTGCTGCAAGAACAGAACCAAGATGCAGTGGCCACTGAACTGGATATTTTGGGAATGGAGGGCAATATTGACAAAAGTAGACAATTGGAGACCTATAATTATTTGCTTGCTAAGAAACTCAAGAGGGAGTCTGAAGAATTTACAAAAGAATTAGACAAAGAGTTAGATGACTATATGCGTAGTGACAAAAACCCAGGGTCTAAGGAAGAAGAAAATGGTCAAGGTCATCTCAAACGGAAGCAACCTGTCAGGGACAGGCTTGGGGATGGACTGGAAATGAACTGTAAAGGCAGGTATGAGATTACGGAAGAAGATTCTCAAGAAAAAGTGGCTGATGAAATTTCTATTAGGTTACAGGAACCAAGGAAAGATCTGATAGCCTGAGTAGTAAGGATGATTGGGAACAAAAAAGCCATTGAACTTCTGATGGAAACTGCTGAAGTTGAGCAAAATGGCAGTCTTTTTATAATGAATGGTGGTGGACGAGGAACACCAGGTGGAGTTTTTCTGAATCTCCTGAAAAACACTCCTAGTATCAGCGAAGAACAAATTAAGGACATTTTCTACATTGAAAATCAAAAGGAATATGAAAATAAGCTGCTAGGAAGAGGAGAACACAGATGCTGGGAAAAAAGATGAAACAAGCCATTGAAAGTCTGAATTTTCAAGAAGATGATGATACATCACGGGAAACTTTTGCAAGTGAAACAAATGAGGCCCTGGCCTCTCTTGATGAACCACAAGAAGGACATGGAGAAACCAAGTTGGACGTGGAGGAAGCTGTTGAGTGGATCCTTCTCATGATTTGGACATCTTTTAAGTACATTTTGGACATTTTGAGGAATAAGCTTTCTAAAGTAGCATTGTAATAAACAGTTTCTACTGACATAGCTTTGTTTTACTTTTACTTTGTACTGATAAACATGAGAATCTGGAGAAGAGAAAATTGTTTCTTGTTTTAAATAATACATATGGGGAAATGAATATGATTAAAGATGGCTCATGTCTGACACAGAAAAAATAAAGAAAATAAATACAACTGCATTCACTGAGTCAGTATGGATGTAAGTTCAGATTTTCTGTCATTATGGTTGGTATATGCTGTTCTAATAGATGAATAATGTGGAGTGCTTCTTTTTGGATGACTTCTTTCCAGTCTTGCATTAAAGGTGTTTGACAAGAGAGACTCCTTTGAATGCTCCATTCTTCCCCTCCTGATTATATCCAAATATTCTCACAAGGAAATGTGGACTCTGGTAGCTAACTGCGCTAAAATGTCAAGAACAGGTGAGTCCTGTGGGACGTGTGTGTTACGCAAAGCCGAATTTGTGTATTGTCCTCCCCCAGCGTCTGCCGGAAACAGAGTCCATTGCCCCTGCCCCATACCAAAGCTCAGACACTCAAGTCCCTCATATAAAATGGCATATTTTATACAGGTATTTGCATACAACCCATGTATATCCCCCTATACTTTAAATCAGTTCTGGATTACGTAGAATAAAGTATGCAATGTAAATGCTATGTAAATAGTTGTATTGTTTAGTGAATAATGACAAAAAAGTGTGCACATATTCACTACAAGTGCAATTTCCCCCCAATATTTTGTTCCACTGTTGGTTGAATTGTGGATGTGGAACTCTTAGATCCATAAAGCCAACTATATACAGTACTAACAAAATGAGTGAGGTTCTTAGAGGCAGCTCTGTGTATATATTCAGCTAGGAACCTGATTGACCTTCTGCACCTGGAATTTTACAAGTGCTAGGAACACTGCCAATCTCTTGCTTCCGGTGATTTCAGCAGCTAAAAGAAGTTGGACCAAGCATAAAAGAAACCAGCCTCAGAGCAAAAACCAAACCTGTAACCCCACATGTATTATAATTTCCTCAGACCTTTTAGGCACTGGTCAATGATTTTTAAGAGTTAATTTACACCCCGCTTATTCTTACAAAGGATTTAATACGCTTAATAGTCCAGTGGTTAGTAAACGAAAATGAGAAAGAAACTGAGTAAGAGGGAAAGTAAGGGCAGAGAAGTAGGGCAAGCGGTAATCTACATCATGGCGCCTGGGCTCAGAGTCCCAGTTCAGAAGGCAAGGCAGGGAATTGCTCACAAACCATGCCCCACAGAAGGGCTGGGAGCCTGGAGCGACCTTGGGAGAAGGAACCTGAGAGGTGCTGTGAAGAGCACATAGTTCTGCAGGAGGTGCATAGTGTGCACTTGGCCACTTTGTTTATGAATATTGAATTCTGCTATGGAAAACCAGAAAAGAAGTGAGGTAGATGAAACTTTCAAGATGTGTAAAGCATCGATAGGAAGTTAGTAAGCTCTCAGGCCCAGAAGACAGTGAATGTTCACGATGCACTCTGCACTGTGTTCAGGGGGGCTATGAGATACTGGATGTTCTCGAAGCCTCAATTCACCACCTTTTGTCGAGGCCCATTCTGACCCCACCTGTTCCAGGGCCAAGAGACAGACCAACAAGACATGCACAGCTGCTTGTGAGATTTACTGGCACTCTCGGCCCTCCGTACTTGCTTGGGTTAATACGCTGTTGTTCCCCCAAGAAGGCCTTGAGCTCTCTCCTTTCCAGTCCTGCATCTTGGCCGTAGGTGACCTCATCGCCTTCCACGCCTACAGCTCCCCAGGCATACACACTAGGCTCACCCTTCCCAGTCCCACGGGCACCCATCTCCACCTTGACATCATCTAGGTGTCCCCGGGGTGCCAGCTTGTCACCGACACTGTCTGTCTGCCTGTCTGCCTGGCAGCAACGTCAGCCTTTTCACTCAGTGAAACTGTGAGGCACCCTGACTCTGTCTCTGTCCTCTGGTGCCAAGGGGAAGTTCTTGGGCCGAGTCCCGTGACTTCTACCTCCTTAAGCCGTCTCATCATTGGTCTCTACCTATCATCTGTGAGGGTTTGCTGAATTCTAATTTACTCCAGGCATCAGAGACTCTTCAAAGTGAGGACCCAAATGCTAAGCACAAGGAACAAGACCTTCAAGCTCTACCTTCATTCACTTCCCTACTCTCATCTGAATTTGGGGTGTGATAGGAAAGAGCCTTTGCCCTCGGTGCTTACCTCCTATTCACCTCACCGCCTAGGCTCTGACTGCTTCCAGACACCCGGATGAGCCACAGTCTCCTTCATATTCAAGATTATACCTTTGCTACTTTTCTATGTCCTCCTTTCCCATTCTCTACCGCCTCATAACCCACCACTCCTTAGCTACTATTTTATTTTGCTTACTCTTAATCTTCTTTTGAATGTTTCACTAAACGTCAGCCCCACTAAGAAATTTCCCTGAAATGCCAGCCTCTCTATGACCCCTACTCCCCATCCCTGGCCCTTATGTGAATTAAGTGCCCTTCTTGCCTGTTTCCAGAGTTGTTATTATGCTGTCATAAGTCAGGACTCCAGGACTCCAGAGGAAAGAGGTGGTGTGTCCAGACTAGGGTGACTGAAGGGGAGGTGTGAGAGGTAGATGGGGCAGGAAGCTTTGAAGAGACAGAGAGAGGGAGAGAGGGAGAGAGAGGGAGAGAGAGAGAGAGGGGGAGAGAGGGAGAGAGAGGGAGAGGGGGAGAGGGGGAGGAGAGAGAGAGAAGGAGAGAGAGAGGGGGAGAGAGGGAGAAAGGGGGGTGGAGGGGAGGGAGCAGAAAGAGAAACCCAGATGCAGAGGCTTAGCTGAGGTGGAGCTGTGACATTTGTTGAGTGGAAGCTGAGGCAATCTTGCAGGAAGAAAGCAGGGGAAAGTCATTCTGCCTTTCTGAAATGCTTGCCTAAATTAGTGCAGATGTGAAGTAATTAATCCAAGGCCATTCAGCTGTTAAATGGTTCCACCAGTATTAAATCCAGTTTTGTTACTCAAAATCCAACACTGTTTTTGCTGCCACAGAAAATCTCCTGTGAATAGCACTGGAGAATAGGGTAGGTAAGCCGTACTGGCCTGCTAATAGGTTAAATCCTTTTAATTGCCTTGGAAAATATTATTTTGCAGGAAAAAATTAAAAAATAAAGCAGACATCCACACTCACGGTCCAAGTTTCTCCCAAATATCTGTGTTTTTCCTCCCAACAGATGTATTCATTTGCATTTTCCCCAGATGAATCATTTTTGTTTTGGTTATTTTTGAGTGTATTTCTCACCTCTCAAAATCCTTTTCTATTCATTTCTCACACCCACCCCTTAGGTTAATACCACCTCCCAAATTGGCACCTTCTTTGAGTCTGTCATGACCATGTGCTTTATTGGTCAGCCATTAAGTGAACTATTCTTTGAGACTAAGACCTGACATGGGCCTGAGGGGCATTCTTTTATTTCTTTCAAAAATTTCTGTTAATCCAAAGAGTTCGAATTATCCCATTTTAGGACGCTCTGTAACCCAGGCTGGCCTCAAATTCATGGTGATTCTCCTGCTTTGGTCTCCCAAGTTATAGGCCTGTACCAGGACACCCAAGTCTATTTCTTCTCTAAGAGCCCTTCCTCCACTTGGGGTTCCGCACCCAAAGATCTGATGACAGCATGGGATGAGAATTAGGGAACAATGGGTAAGGGACCCTCAGCGATCCAGGGCTTCTGTGTAGACCAGCACAGTCTTCAGAAATAGAACGCAAACTACACGTATTGTTACATTGTTTAGTAGCTGAATTTTATTTATTTATTGTTTTTGTGGCTGGTAGTTTTACTTGTAAGTATGAAAATGGGAGCTTGTTTTGCTATTTCTTTTTCTGGTTTTTAAAGATGATTGCATTTCTGAATTTTAAAAAGTAACAAGAAATAGGTGCCTACGGATTCATTATTAAATATATTTTATAGAACCCAATATATCCAAGCACTATCATCTGAACATACAACTGATATGAAGATACATAGGAGTTGAAAATATTTTTATTCTTATTTCGTCTTAAGTCTTGGGAATGAATGTCTATTTTACTCATCAGCACGCCTCATCTGGGACTGGCTACACTGCAGCTAGCTCGTTTATGGCCGGCAGCACACTGGACAGCACAAATAAGCTCTTGTTTCCCTGGCTTCGTTGGGCCTCTGGCATCCTAACCCTTTCTTCTGAGGTTGCTATCTTGCTACCTTCAGATCGCAGCTCAAAAACACCTGTCCTGGCCGCTGAGGAGGCACGGCCCTCTCTTCCATTCCTCTATACCATTAACTTGTTTTGTTGTAAACATAGAACAGATCTCTTCTAGAATGGCCTTATTTATTAGCTATTTATTATCTAGCTTTTACATCAGAATGTCGGTTTCACCCGAGCTGGTATTTTAAAAACGAGTTTTTATTTTTGTGTTTTTCCTTTCCCGAGCACCGTTTCTGGCACGTACACAGGAACATCTGTGGGACGAAGGATTCTACTTCTCGAGACACAGCGGAAGAGGGCAGCTCCGGGACGTGGCACAGGTGGGGTGGGCGCCCAGGTTCCCTGGCCCTGCGCCTCCGGGCGGGCGTGGGTGCGGGGCGCGTGGGCGTGTGTGCGCGGGTGTGGCTGCGCGCGGGCGCGGGTGTGCGCCGAGCCGAACCGAGCCGAGCCGAGCCGAGCCGCGCCGCGCCGCGCCGGGCCGGGCTGGGCGCGGGGGGTGGACCGCCAGCCGCCCTGGGGCCCCCACTGGCCGCCTGCTGGGGAGACCGAGAGGAGCCGGGGCTGCGGCGCGGGGAGCAGGGAGCCGGGCGGAACTGGCGCGAGGGCTCTGTTCCACCTCGGCGGGGCGCGGCGACCCTCGCGGCCCGGGTGTGCGCCTCGTGCGCTGCGCCCCGTCGCCGGTCCTGGCCGCGCCCATGGTCGGAGCCCGCCGCGCTCCCGAGGGACCCGCGGGGCTGCAGGCGTCGGTGAGTGGCCGCGCGCTCCCCCGGGGCCTGCCGCCACGCTGCTTTGGGCCTCCGCCCAAGGGGAGGGCCAGGCCGGGGACGCCAGGCGCGGAGGAGGGTCGCCGTCGGGGGGCGTCCCGGTCCCGCGGACCGGGGACAGGTGGTGCGGCCGGGCAGGCGCTTTGTGTCGTGGCGCGGGGACCCCGAGCGGATTGCCGCTCCCTTATCCCCTTTCTCCCCGGGAGCCGCGCCAGTCGGCCGGGTAACGGCGGGAGTAGTCAGGAATGTGCCTCTGGGGACTGCCCAGGTCGGAGGGGACTGCGGGGCCCAGGGGCGTGGTGTCGCCGCCGCCAGGCGCGGGCGCTCCCGGGCGAGGGCTGCGTTCTTCCGCCGCGCCCTGGAGGTGGGCCTGGGTGGGCGTGTGTGCAGAGAAAGGGAGGCGGGGAGGCCGGCCACTTCCGGAGCTGGTTCCGATCTGGGCGGACAGACCTCGGTTCACGGGTTGGGACTTCGAGGCGCGGGGACTGCCGAGCTCCAGTGGCCCGGGTCCTGGCTTAACAAAGGGTGCGCCTCTCCACCCTGGGGGAGAGAAGCTCAGGAGAGCGGGGCTACGCTCTAGGGAGGTGCACTTCCTTTCGGGCTTGTCATTTTATTGTTGTGGCTTTTTTTTTTTTTTTTTTAAAGCACTGAAGATTGATGCATGAGGGGCATCCAGAGGCGCTGGAGCAGTGGTGATGGTTTGGGAAGCAGAGCTGAAGTGCACTGGGCTTTGGTGAGGTGTGACAGTTTATCATGACGGTGTTCAGGCAGGAAAACGTGGATGATTACTACGACACCGGCGAGGAACTTGGCAGGTACAGGGGTAGTGGAAGCGCTCGGTGCTAGGTCGTGGGGATGCAGAATATCGGGGCTGGGGGCGGTAAACAAATACAGTTTGAATCAGTAGGCATCTCCCTCGACCTTCCAAGAGATGGGCGAATTGTAGAGAAAAGAGTTGCTGATCCAGTTAAGGCTGGGGACCAGAAATAAACGGCCTGATCCAAGGAGGTGGGGAGAACAGCTGCTCTGGGCTGATTGTGGCGCACAATATATCGATCTTAACCCCTGGTCGAGAACCGATTTAATTGTGTGCACTAACTCTGTCAGCCTTTGCCCTTCAGAGACAATGAAGCAAATGCTAAGATTCTAATTGCAACTAGAGTTAGCTCTTGAGTGCGAGTCAAATAGTACAAATTAATGGGCTTTAAACATTTTAATGCTTTACCTCTTTGTGAATTTTCAGGGTAACATGAGCAAGTTCTTGTAGGTGGTAAATGGAAACTTGGCAGATGTTGATGTTGAGCTTGGATTTTGAAACTTCCTCCGACGAGGAATTTAATTACTCGGTTGGTGTTCGTGATTGTTTTGTTTCTTTGCTGTACATTGTTAAATCTTTAACAAATCAATGAGGGTCTACTATGGCTATCTGGATTTGGAGCATGTATCCATTGCTTAATTCTCAGTAAAATGTTACAGTTTCTAGATGAACAGATTTCTTTAGAAATGTGTAAGGACTGCTGGCTGTTTCCTTTAAGTTTTCCACAGAGTGTATTGGGCTCTGCTTTATGTTAGCACAAAAACCCAATTTTCATACCTAAATTCAAAATGCACTTGATGGAATTTGTGGTGTATTTGCACTGTGAGTGAAGCTGGCAAAAGGATCTTTAAATAAACAAACAAGTATGTATTTACAGTATGTGTATGGAAATTTGTATTTTTCCATGCACCTGATGTCCCTATACAAAGCGTCAGTTTTCTGTGTAAAAACACACTCTAGAATTATGTAGTGAAATTATGAAAGCTGGATTTAACTAAAAAAAATTTAAGATTCTGATGACAGTAAAGAATGCAAACAATTTTTTAAAAGATACTGTTATAGATCACTTCTGTATATGTTTAGTGTTGATCCAGAACATTGATAGAAGCCTGTGCTGAGATTTAGTGAGTGAATAAGAAGGAAAGCTCTGGAAAAATCACATTTATGGATATGTTTAAGATGAAGGTGTAAGAGTGTGAGGTTGAAATACTTTGTTTTTGAAAGAATCAAGTTGCTATTTCTGTAGTGTCCAGCAAGCTGATTGGTGTATGGAGTTTTCCTTTGGGACTAGAAAATATAAAAGGTGAAAATATATATTTCAGTTCCATTTGTGTAGGGTGCCCTGCTTATATAAATTCTTCTGTTAAGGAGAGATGATTAAAATTTAGGTGTGAATATTGTTTTATGAATTCGCTGTATTTACCTTGTTTTATTAAGATCTCTTGGTAGAACTGTTTTAAGAAAAAGAAAATAAAGCCTTCCTCTGACTGGTGAGGGAAGTCTGTGTTCTTCATTTTGTGGGCTCAGTGATGGGAGTGGTTTGCTCATTTGTGGGTAGTGTTTGTCATTTTGATTTTGGCTCTGTCTTCATTTCCCTGTATAATTTTCTCCCCAGTGTGAAAGACTAATTCCTGAATTGGTTATTAAATAATTTATGTGACCCAGGAATTTCAAAGAAGTGCTCTGACAAACAGGGAGTTGGGGATTTAGAATAAAATAAATATACATACCCCATCTATCTATGTAGCAAAAATTGTTTTTGCCCAAAGAAGTGGCAAATGCTTTACTTTCTCTAAAGGATTTGAAGTCCTGTGGTTTGTATGTCTGCCTTGGGTGTAGCCACTTCCACAAAACAAATGTTAATGTAAGACGAACATTCAGGACACATGCTGCTTGTGTGATGTTGATGTGTGTCATTGTGAAGATTGAGGTGAAGGTAGGAGTTTAGTGGCTGAAAATGGGAGTGGACAGGTATTTGGCATAAATGCAGGATTGTTTTAAAAGTGGGATTTATGTTTCTAGCAGTGAGTTAGGAGCAGACCAACACCTAAGAGTCAAGGACTTACCTATGCATCTTTAGCAATCATCTAAATACAGTAATAGCTACTCACCTGATGAGTGGGCTCGTAAAGTCCATAGTTAGAGGAGGGAAAATAGGGTTTAAAGAGTAGAATAGTAATTATTGTTGTTGTTATTTTCCTGTTAGAAAAATTGACTGTGTGTATACATGTAGGTAAGTCCTCCTCAAGACTTCTTTAAAAGCTTTCTGTCAACTGTCAAGGACTTTATAAAGTTTTTACCAATATTACATTGGAGGAATGATAGATTAGATGGACCACTACACAGATATTCTGCTCCAAAACCCGGCTCATTAACTTGCTAGGTTTATAATCTTGAAGAGGTTACCCACCCACCCTGACCCTCAAGATCTTAATATGTGAATGAGAGACCTAGTGCTTATTTCATGGCTGTCATGAAAATCAAGTAACATATGTAAAAGTATTTTGTCAGCAGTAAGAAGTTGAACAGATACAGATATTTTTCATGGGACTGGCCAAAAATTTGGGTGTTCCAGGTAAGCTAATGGCAGCTGCTCCTCAGTATTCTGTGAGTATCCATTTGCCTACCTGGAGGCTCAGTGGGAGAAAGGTCATGGGGGAAACCATTACTGTTTGCACTTGGCCTTTCCTTGCTGATTCTGACTAATGCAGCTCCAGCCTAGAGCTGGCACACCCTCCACACAGAAGCAAGTTGCTATGGCAAATAGAACTGGCTGTCTTTAGAAGACTGTTTGGTGACTTTCGGTTTTTGACTCAGTAGGCCCTCTAGGCACCCACCCTCTATCCCAGGAGGCTAACAGAACTGTTTCCATCATGGGCAGTAGTCTCCGAAGCTTGTAAATGCCGTTTTCTCCCTCTCCTGTTACACTTGTTTTTATGCCCCAGGATGCCCTTCCATTTCTTATCAGTTGGCACTTAAGGCAGCTGCAGGCTGGCTTGCCTCACCATTGGGTTCTGGTTACATCTTTGGCTAACATTCAGCCTAACCTGTGAGCCTCCTCATATACGGGCTACCTAAATGACTGGCCTTCTTTTCAGTCCTTTTGTCTTACTTTCAGTGGTCTGAAGACCTAAGTCCTGCTTCCTTAATAAGTCTTTGCATGGGAAAAAATGATTTTTCCCCTTCCAGGACTAAATGACTTGTGTGAGGCACTCCTTGCTCCATAACCATGGACTGGTTTATATTGCTCCTTATGGCTAGCTAGTAGTTTCTTCAGGGCACTCTCTATGGCTCATGTGTTTGTGGTCCATGCTCTGGAGGGTGTGCAGTATGCAGAAGTAGTCTGGGCACATGTGTATGGTCAATGTCTGAATGAGCTAATGGAGATGGGTTGGGGCAGTATTGAGACCACAGTGGTGATTTAAGGTGCAATGATGGTGCAGATGTTGATGCTGTGAGAGAGGCAGTGTGCAACGTGGAAGAGCCTCAGTACACTCATTTGGAATGCCTGGAGATGCCTGTGTTTGAAAGGTACTGTGAGACTTAGAGACAGTCCTTCCAAACATGTGACACATGGCACTGCCTAATAGATTATATTTAATAACCTGTTTGCCACACTGCAGAATTTTACCATCCTACAATAGTGACCTGGGACTTCTTCATTATAAAAAATTTTCTAGTGCCTAATTAGATGCATGGTACCTAACAGGTGCCCAGTAAATTCCTGCTGGTTGACTGAATGGATCAATATATCGAAAGCACCTTGAGAAAAATATGTAGATATTAGGCCTTCAGTAACTGATGACTCTGGTGAAGATGAACACTTAGGATATAAATTCTGCAGCCCACGAAAATAAAAACAGTTTTTGCTTTTACATTCTCTGTGGCTGAACAGTAATGAGCAGAGCGGCCAGAACTTCCAAGCACATGATCAGTTTTAAATGGAACAAATGAAGTGGAACATTAAATATTTTACATTGGTCTGGATGATGCTTGGAAGCTAATAATTCAAATTTATAACATTCTCCTTTTGGCATAAAGTCCATAGGCATTTTAATTGAAGTAAGAATTGTCCTGAGCCCTGACAGTGCATATTTTTATGGTTCAGTTGGTTTATGGTGGACGACAGGCATGAGTCCTGAGAACAATGACACTCTTGTGCATCTAGGAGGAGAAGCGAGGTTCTGGGGGGTTTTCTTTGAAAGCAGGAATCCCAGACCACAGATGGGTTGACAACTGAGATCATCCTGTGAGGGCTGTGCTGAGTGTGGTTTTCCCTCTGGGTTTCTGACTCAGAATGCTCTCAGATATTTCCTCTGGTAGGAAAGGCAGCAGTTTTAAGACAGACAAAGTTCAAAGAGTCATGAGCTGCATACCCATGTTTATAATGGACCTGAAAAATTCCTATTGTCTGGTGATGTATTAGCCATTGTACCGTGGCTCAGCACCTCAACGCATTGCTGCAAGTATGTGGTGATGCTGGTGTAAACAGACCTGCTGTGCGGCCAGTCCTGTAACGAATGGCACATACAGTGATATGCAGTACATAATACTTGGTAATCTGAATTAACAACTTACTGGTTATGTGTATCATGCTTTTAGTTGTTATTTTATTGTGTACTCTTATTTAAAAAAAAAAAAGCTTACTGTGAAGCACTGTGCCAGCAGCAGCCTGATGTGCTGTGTCTCTGGATTGCACCGTAGGCCACACTGAGTGCCTGACCTGTACCTCAGGTTCTGTAACTGCTCTTCAGTGTTCACACAGTGAGGATGGCACCTAACCACGCCTTTCTCAGCATACAGCTTGTTAAGTGATTCATGACTGTACCTATGTAAGAGCTGATGGCTAGTGATTTCTAAAGCCCCAGGTGCTGCGGGAAGTCTAATAATCATCTTCCAGGTGGTAAGGGGCAGGCAGGACGGTGTTAGTAGTGGAGTTTGATTCAGTGCTGGGGCCGTTGCTGTGCTACTCAGGGCGGCATCATTAGGTTCAGTGGGACCAAGGAGCAGAGGGTGGTAAGATTAGATGGAGAAGCCAAAGAACCTGACTTCCTGGGCTACCATGCCTTTGTTTTACCATAGGCTGTGTCTTACTGAGCCATTGAGGAAGTCAGAGGCTCCGTGAGGTGGACATGCCCCAGGAAAGCCATAAAAGTACACTGTAAATTTACAGAGATGGATGCTTGGGCTAACTTCAGAAACTATACACAAGTCTTGTATTAGGAGAGGCAACTTTATCTCTTTTGGTTTATCCGAAGTGCTATGACCCCTTGAAGGCACAGGCTAGTTCCTGACAGGTGGGGTGGGAGGAGGAGGGGTATTGGCAGCAAAAAGTACAAACTGTTTTCTGGATACCAGCTGAGGTAGTGAGGTGAGGAGTCAAGGAGACAAGGTCAAGGTTATGTTGCCTGTCTCAGCAGGGAAATGTTTTAGGAACAATCATCCTCAATTGCAGCCAGCTGCTATGTACCTTCAGCCCAACCAAACATGTTGTTCAAATGAAATAAAACATATTCTAAGTAGGAATTTTTTTGTTGGTCACGAGACAGAGGAAGACACATCTGCTTCCACTGGTGCGGGGTGGCCCAGAGGTCTCAGAGACATGGGCCTGGAGATGGTCAGCACATCCTCCCTTCTCATTTATCCAGTCTGTGTGGAGGCAGGTCACGTGGGCTTCCCAAGGCAGCTGGTTAGGAGGTGCAGGAGATGGACCCAGACCACAGAATCTACATTTTTTTGGATTTGACAACTTTCCTCTTTTGAAGCCAAATGAAGTTGATAATTAAGAGAGCTGTTTGGAGCCACTATTCAACACCAGTCCACCTCAGCATGCATGTTGGAGAGGGTGGTTAGGGATGGATGCTAGCTACTTCATAGGAGGCCAGAGCCAGCAGCTTCTCCCTTCAAGCTCAGAACTCTCATGGGCCCTCCCAGCACGCTAGCTCCTTTTAACTCCCACATGGCTTGTGCCCTGCATTTACGAATGGGGTGAGCACGTGGCCTGGTTTTAGTCAAGTCCCAGAGTTAATAGTTGAGCTTTTTAGAAAGTTCACAAAATACTTTCATAACTCTTTAACTTTTGATTAATGTGGTGTGCAAGAATCTGGCCTCTGCCCTGTGGTTTCACCTCCTAAATGACCAACAGTTTCTCATTTCGCTGAGCAGAGCTGGTCTGTCCAGTTTAGAACTGGTGAGTGCCTATGTGGGGCTCTATGTGGAAGCGAATATTCAATTATTATTTGGTTTGTTGGGATGATTTATCAGGATAAAATGCATCATTTTTGAATCTTGAAAGAAATTATATAGCAATATGAATATTTATAAGAAATACAATGTATTACCTTTTAACATGCTAAATGAATTCCTTGAAATATATAGGAGAGGGTGGAGGGGAAAAAAAACACTGGATTTTCTACATCATCAACTAAAATGGGTTTAAAATACCTTTCTCTGACTAGTACATCTTTTTTAGGTAAAACAAACAGTGTAGTTGTGTCTCATTTCTTGATTTAATGCGTAGTCTAAAACCTATAGTAGTTTGTGTCTTGTTTTCAGTCCGAATCCAAAACAAAACAACAGATGTGTTGATCGTCATTAATCTCAAGACAGCGGACAAGGATAGTCCAGATGACACACGTTTATCACTTCAGCCTCTTTCAGGGGATGTTGAGAGCTAGTGTGGCTTACGGATCACCTGTGGTAATTTAGGCGTGACCTTGCTTGCCTCACAGAAAGGATCACGAGGCTTCCTCTTGATGTGCTGCCTGTTGGCATTTCCATTGTGAACTTGGGAAATTCTGTTTAATAATCTAACATATGTTCAGAGATGTCAGTAGGGGAGGAAGTTGAGAGAATATTCGTGATTTTTTCCCCTTAATAAACACATTCAGCTTTGGATGAAGAACATAATGTTTGAGCAAATGTGCTTTTAAATTGCTGATCCCCAGAGTATAAAAACTGTATTGATGATACTTCTACTCATAAACCTGATGGTTTGGGCTGGGAAATTTGCTTCTGCGTATGGCCTTTCTTTTGGGATATACTTTATTTTTTATCAAAATTGCCTCATTATTTTTATTTAGATTTATGTGATGAATGATGTTTGTTTTTAAATATTTTATGTACAGTTGGTATTATAGGGTGAGCATCCCAAATCAGAAGATCCAAAATCCAAAATGCTCTAAAATCTGAAACTTTGAGTGCTGACATGGTGCCTTAGATGGAAAATTTCATAACATGAAACTTTGTTTCATGCACCAAATTATTAAAAGGGGTGTATAAAAATTTCTTTTAGGCTATAGTATAAGGTGTATAGGAAACAAATGCACTTCATGTCTAGACTTGGGTCTTATTCCCAAGATATCTCATTATGTACATGCATATATTCCCAAACATCTGAAATCTAAATACTCCGGTCATTTTGGATAAGGGATACTCAGTTTCTGTAAGTTTTCACTTGCAAGAATGAAGTAAGTTGCATTATTTAATAGTTCTGTCTATAGTTCATTTCTTCCTACTTTTGAAACCATCTAACTGTTTTGTGTTTTTTTTCTTTGTGGTACTGGGAATTGAACCCAGGGCCTTGTGTGTACTAGGCAAGCACTCTACCCTTGAAATATATCCCTATCCCAGCTTTTTCTTTTTAACATAAAGATTGTCAGAATTTTTGAAGCCTTCTGACAGTCCCCATACCTGACCCACAGTATGAAATTTTCCATTTGAATAGGAAATGCAGAGAAAGTAACCAGTGCCTTTCTTTTGTGCCATCCTGCAAAGGCTCAGGTTTTGTCTGTCTAACAACTCACGTCCGTCCATGATTGGGCTGCATGTGAGGGGTGAGGGAGTAGCTTATGCTTATGTGGTATAAGAAAAGAAGTGGTAGAGGATATGTGGAAGATACTAGGAAGAGGAGTCAAGTTTTAGTGTTGATTCAGTTCTGACTGCTTCTGCTTTTCTTCGTGAAGTTTTTTTAAGTCACTTTTGTGTCTTTTTTTTCTTTTTTTTTTGGCCATCTGTGGTTTATGGGTAAGCAGCAGAAATGTGTGTCTCTGGGAAAGTGATGGAAGGCTGCAACCCTTTGAGTGTAATATTTAATAAACTGAGAGTTACAAGCTGTTCACTCTACAGAAAAATAAAGCTTGGTGCCATAGGTATATATTATAAAGTACAGGCTTTTGACAGGTAACTGCTGAAGTTGTAAAGGCAGAATCACACATGATGCACAGAGATGTTATCCTTAGGGATTTGAACAAAAAGTGCTAAAAAGTTATTTGCTACATTACAAATAGAAGTTGAACATTTCTAGTCTGAAAAGACTGTGTTGTTTAGGCTGGATTTAAACTTGCCATTCTTTTTTTAAAATTAATTTTACTGGCACACTTTTCACATACATAATGATCACATTCATCATAGAGAATTTGTTCCTGTACATAATATTTCTTAATTCTTTCTTTCTCATTCCCCTCCCTTCCTTTCAGTCTTTCTTCCCCTCTCCCTTCACAAAACTTTGTTTCTGTTGTTTTCCTTCCATTCTTTTTAATCTTTTTATCCCTATTCACTCCTTTTCCTTCCCCCTCCTCAGCCTCCTGAGCACTTGGGTTTACAGGATGTCACACCACCCATGGCTGGTTCAGAAATGTTCTGATATCCCCAACTTTGAATACCACCCTGATGCTCAGAATCCTTTGAATTTTGGAGCATTTCAGTTTCCAGGCTGGAGACCTCCAAGCACTTCTGGTGCCAAGCATTTTAGGGAAGTATACTATACTCAAAGTATAGTACCTTATGGATTTATCCCTCAGTATAATGGAACAGAGAGATTGCCTGGGGATTCCAGTGTACACCTGCGATAGAATGTAGACCGTCAGTAGGCAGTATGTTAACTGCTCTGACGCCAGAGCTTTCCACTAGTCTGGTTCTCATGAGCTTCTCTGGCTTTCAGCAATCGTGGTGTCATTTCTGTCCCCCGCCATGTACAGAGGAGCCCTTTTCCTCCTGTTCTGTTCGTTCATCATGAAAGCTCAGGCCTAAGTAAGCTAAGGCACGGTGCTCTTTTTCTCACCGATGTTGTGGAAGATGGGAGAGGAAGGTGTTCACTGTATTCCCATGTAGAATCCATAAGGGTTTGTTCCAAGCTCTGTCATCCCTTCCTATCGCAAGAGCTTCCATCCTCTGATTAGTTGTTTGGGAGAGGAAGTGAATTAGTACAAATGGAGTATTTTTCCACTGCATGCTTACCTCCCTGCCCCTTCTTTGGCTCTAAGAGATAGGACTGCTTGGCAAGGACCAGGAATTTAGCTCAGTGGCACTGCACCTGCCTTGCAGGTGCAAGGTCCTAAGTTTGATCCCTGATACCAAAAAAATAAAAAAAAGAATGCTTGGCAAATACAGCAGTGGTCAAGGGAAGTGGAATCCTGGTGGCCTTGAAGTACACAGTACCTTGGTTTTATTCGGTGTGATTTGGATTTTGAATGAGTATGTCCTGTCTTAAGAATATCCCCAGTTAAAATGGATGATCCTTTGTAAGCTTCATCTTCATCTAGAAGCAACACACTTTTCAGTGCACATAATTTTAAAACAATTATCTACATTAGAGAAAGACAGCAAAGTTTTAAGGGAGATAAAGAGATGTAACAGAGAAGTTACGTCCATCTAACCCGGGAGGATAAGAGACAAATATAAATACTATGCAAAGGGACCTGAGCAGTTTGCACCATAGCTTCCTTCAGAGGATGCTCAGGGGAATCTGCATGAAGGGTCTGCTTCTTAACTCCCGTGCCCATTAATGTTTGGATTAGACAATGGGCCACTTTGTTTTTGTTTTGTTTTGTTTTTTTGGTGCTGAGGATTGAACCCAGGGCCTTCACACTGAGCTACATCCCCAGTCCTCCCAGTTTTTATTTTTTTGTTGTTTATTTTGAGACAGGGTCTTGCTAAGTCATTAAGTTGACCATCCTGGGTCCAGACTTGTAGTCCTCCTCCCAGAGTGCTGGCATGACAGGCATGCACCACTGTGCCCAGCTTGTATTCTTTTATAATTGGCTATGTGTGTGATTCTTGACTAGCCCTATGGATTTTGAGTTTTCTAAGAGGAAAGAACATGGCTTTTTGTGTCTCTTGTGTTGGTTAGGATTAATCTAAGCATTCAGTAGGCTTTGTTTATTTGCCTCATAAAAGTACATATCCAGACACTAAAATAATGGTTCAGGCCTTCAGATCTGCTGTAGTCCATTCTCTGCTGTCACAGTGAAATGCTACAGACTAAGTAACTATGAAGAAAACAAGTCATTGGTCAGTTCATGATCCTAGAGGGAGAAAGTCCAAGACCATGGTGCCTGCATCTGGAGAGGACATTTGTGCCTTGTTAATTCCATGGCTGAGGTGAAAGGCCAAGAGCAGGCCAGCAAGAGAAAGCTGGAAAGGTTGATCCTGCTTTTTATTGCACCCATTCTCAGGAAAACTAACCCACAGTAACAACATGAATCCATCCGTAACACTTCCCATTAGGCCCTGAGTTCACAAACTCTGGCATTGGGGATCAAGTTTCAATGTGAAGTTTGGAGGGGAGATGCAAATTATAGCAGGACCCAGATCCCTGAGTCCACAACACAGTTCTTACTAGCCAAGTCACTTGACTGTTATGAGATTGGTTTTCTCATTTATAAAATGTGCATAATTGTGATACCTAACTCCTAAGACCTTTGTGTAAATGTACATGATCTGTGTAAAGTTCTTAGCACCTAGCAAGGCACACAGTAGGTCCTCAAGAGGTGGTGACTATTTAACAAGACAGAGCAAGAGTGACAGAGGGAAAGAAAGAAAGAAACTATATAAACTGCTCCTGGGGCTGTGTTCCGGAGCCTTTGTCTTCCCTCTGTCTCTGTTCATTCCTCATTTGCACAGCCAGGTTCTGGCCTGGATCCCCAGAGTGGGTTTGTCTTCAGCTCTATCCTTCCTCTCTTTTCCTTTTTTCTTCTAGCTTTCTCCCTCTCTTTGGCTCAGGCTGCAAGGTGGGCTCATTCTGCCTAGCTTGACTTTGTTTACCTGGTCTGTTTTCCTAGGTGTGCCTGCCCCATGCTGGCTGGCTTGGACCCAGGACTCAGTTCTGTGCTGGTCTCCTGTGGTGTGCTAGGTACCTGGCACTTCAAGTTCCTAGGACACACATTTATGAAAAATTTGACTTTGCATTTGAGAGTGGGGTGCTGGTGCCTTGCTTAAACAGATGCCTTTTCCAAAGCCAGCAGACACCATGGGAAAAGGGAGTGAGAGACTTCTTAGTTAGGAGGCTCTGTTAAGATGAGAAGAAATGCATTCAAGGAAGCAAAGACAATTCAGAGCTGCTCAGACATGCTTTGAGGGATGGCTATCCTGGCTTTGTTGGGAATCCAAGACTCGATCTCAGCATATAAATTCATTTTTTAAATGTGATGTGCTTAAGTTACCAAAAGGTAGCTTTCATTTTCTTAGCTTATGTTTCAAATTGAAAAATTTCTGTAAGCAGCCAAAAGCCCTAGGAGGTTAATCAGGGGTGCAGTGATTGATTTTTCTTGTGAGTCTTTATGGAGAGAGGAGTCGGAAGCAAGTGTGGTCGTCTGGGTTGCTGATTGAGATGAGCTTGTTACAGAGTGTAAGACACACAGCAGATCCGGAGGCTCCTTTCGTTTCTGACACGTACTAATTTGAGATGTGAAAATGGGTGTTTGGCCAAGCCAGGATTGTCTGTGCCAAGAAAAGCCCATTAGGTTGGTGGCTGAAAGGCTGGATTGTTAGATTTGCTTAATGGCAAGGCTCTGCCAGCTGCAGAGTGTGGATGCCCACTTCGGGCTGAGTGCCCGTGCTTGTTTGCCTGGAGTGGGGTACGGATTGTTTAAGGAACATGGCTGCTGAAGGGGAGGCTGCCTAAGAGGGATTTTCTTTATTTTGGGGCCCATTGGGTAGATCTCTTCAGTTTATAAAAGTAATGTTAAGCTCTCACAAACTTGGAAAGGAAAATGCCTTAAAATAAGATCTGTAAGGTGAATTCAAGGAGAGAGAATATCAAGGAGTGAAAATATTAAATGGAAACCATAGCATTTGCCCATGTTCATTCATTCTCAAGGATTGAGAGTCCCCCTGAGTGATACGTTGTGGGCTGTGTCTTGAGCTTGGTCCTTTGTCTTAATAAACTTCTGGTCAAGTAGTGGAGAGAGATTTTTTATCACCAGCAACATTTATAGCAAGCCTAAATATGGTAAACAAGGGTCAGGGTGTGCTTCAGTAGAGCAAGTGCAATGCTGTGGGTTGGGTCATCAGCACCAGGGGAAAGAACAGAGATAAAAGCATGAACAATGTGGGCTGGGGTTTTAGCTCAGTGGTCCTGTCACCTGCCTCGCAAGTGCAAGGACCCGAGTTCGATCCCCGGTACCAAAAACAAACAAACAAACAAAAACCAACCAAACAAAAAAAGCATGAAAAATTTTTTTAGAATTCAGGCAATGTGAGGTCTTCCTTAGAGGATTGTTTGATTGATTGATTCATTCATTCAGATTCTTGTGGAGGACATTAAAGTGTAAGCAGGTGGGTTCAGGGGTGGGTATGTACTGTGTATGAGTAGCCATAGATTCCCTAGAAAAACCCAGTTTTCCTGGGAAAAACTGGAAATCAAAAGTGAAGGAAGGGGAAAGGAAACTAAGATTTACTAGGGGCCCCTGTAGACCAGCAGCTGACATAGGCTCCCACGTTGTATTGTATAAAGGAGAAAGCAGGCCTCAGAAAGGTGACTGGTTGTGGATGGTATGTTTAAAGTGCAGACACCAGTTGGCCTCCAAAGCTACAATGCCCTGCCTGGAAATTGGGTGTTGAGAGATGTGACTGATTTTGTTCCTTGGTCAGTGTTCTGGAGAAGTTTAAAGTATCTAGCACAGTGCTAGTTTATACAGTATGATTAATGCATCTTTATTCCTTGCGTCCTCAAAACCCGGGGTTCGTGTCCTCAGCACTAGTGACAGAGCACTCCAGGTGACCTTTCCTTGTGTAGGGTTCTCCTGGGAGTGTAGATGTTTAGCAGCACCGGTTGCCGTTACCACTTCCACCCCAGCTGTGACACGGAAATGTCTCCAGCCATTGCCACGTATCTCTTGGGGGTGATATCTCCTTTACTGGAACTACTGGACTGCAGGATCAACCCAGATCACTCCTGTCTGATGGGCTCGTGGGGCTGGAGCCAAGCAGGAGCCTGTACCCCGAGAGCTTCCTGTGGAATGACCCGAAAGGCATTGACCTTGGGTGTCCAGAACAGGGGTGGGAAGGGAACAGGCTACCGAGTGGTGTGAGTGCAAGGTCTGGGACCATTGCTGTTTTCCCCGGCTTGTGTATCCCACCCCTGGAGTGCACTCGGTATCCCTCCTGTGCACCAGTGGTCGAGGCTGGCTGGAATCCCTGACACTCACATCTGATGTGATAGTAGACATGCAGAATCACCGTTCCTTCTTCATGCTCATCGCTGTTGTAACCACATGTCTATTTTATAAGTACTTTAAAGTGTCACTGTCTTCCTTTAGACTGGAAGCTCCTGTGATCTGGGTCTGTATGTTGTTTCCTGCTGTAGCACTGAGCATGGAAACTGGTCCAGATAGGCCTCAGTGAGTTTTAGGGTGATTTCAGTGGTTGAACAGAAAAGTCACATCAGTTGTTGGGATGAACCAAACCCAGTGTGATTAAATTTAACAGATATGAAGATGAAAACCAGAGAGTGAAAGAACAGTTGTCCCCATGCAACAGCAGGGCATGGCCATTTAGAGAAGACTATTGGAGCTTTGGTAATTTACAAATGTCCAGGGAATCAATTGTCATCACTACATTCAAAGGAGATAGAGCTTTCAGCTACACCATAGAAGCTGAGCGTCCGTATCAGGAAAGCATTGGCCCCTCTTTTTTCTCTGAGGTCGCTCTACCTGTGGGACATGATGCGGTGGTCTCTTTTGGGTGAGAAGAAAACAAAAGTCAGCAGGCCCTACCGGGTCGTGAATCGTGTCAGTCACACTTAGCTGTGAAGTCAAGCGCTCTCACTGTTGGGCTCCAGAAGGTCCCCCAGAGGCTCATTGTGCGGAAGACTTGGTTGCTGATGGACTTCTGAGACCTGAGTGGGTCATGAGGCTCCGACTCTGTCGATGGATGAGCCCGCTAAGGAGCTCACGGACCGATCGGATCGGGAGAGGATGAGATCGGTGGGGGAAGAAGGGGTTTGGCCCGTCGGGCGTGACCCCCCTCTGCTTCGTTCCCTTTTCTCTGCTTCCCACCTGCCATGAGCTGCTTTCCTCCCCTACTCCCCTTTGTCAGCCTTAGACTAAAATCTCTGAGACCTTGAACCAAAATAAACCTTCCTTACAGTTGTATTTATCAGGTATGTGGTTATAGTGAAGGAGGCTAACATAGGCACTGTGTACACATGTTTGCAAGTATTAGCTTCATTTAATTCCTCAGATGAGCTTCTCATGGGGAGCCTGCGTTTCAGAGCTTGGTAAACTTTTTCTACAGAAATAATCACCATTTTAAGCTTTGTGAACCACTGTTGGAGTTTGAAAGCAGTACAGGCAATCCATGTCGGAATGGGTGGGACCGTGTTCCAGTAAAAACAGGCCATGGCTGAGTTCCCAAAGAGTTGGGATAATTTAATTTGCCCAAATGAATAAGGGGCGGAGCTGAGATTTGAACCTGCGCTCTCCCTGGTTCCCAAGCCCATGTCTTCATCTCATTGCACGGTTCACAGACATGCATGGTCTATAGGATGGGATCTTATTGTTTGGGTGACAACAGGATACCAGATTCAGGGCCAGTGGAGGGAACAGTGGGGAGGGATAGTTTGGCGCAGCACGAAGAACACCAAACTGTCCAACATCGTGGCGGGTGTGGGTGTGGTTGTGAGCATCAGACCCTAGAGGCATTAGCACTGAGGGCTACCTCTCTGGGATCTTGAGAAAGGGATCTCTGATTTGAGGAGAAAGTCGAGTTGACAACGTCTGAGGATCTCCTCCAGCCCTATGGGTCTGTGGTGACACAGAGAGGGAACTATGTGGGTAACAGCTTCTCTCAGAGCCTTTTTAGCCTTCAGTTGTGGTCCTCACAGGAGCTGCCAGGCTGGTAACCTGTTTACTTCCCCTTTTTAGGGTCAACTCTGCTGACCTCTCCTGCCTACTCCTGATGATTACTTCTTCCTAGGTCAGTCCCACCAACAACCCTGGTTCCCTGCAATGATCAGCCAATGTCTAGCCCCTTTCCCAAGCTCCAAGCACTGACCTCACACTCAGCTGAATCCCCAGAGAGAACATAGAAAGGAGCATGGGACATTGTGAGGTTCACAGTCAGAATATTACAGGTAGCTTGTCCTTGCTTGAGAAGAGCAGTCAGTGCCATCATGAAGCTCATGGTCTGGCTGAATGTGCTCCAGTTTCTGACTTGGTGCTACGTGTGGAAGTTGGGGCTATCTCCAGCACAGTTCTCTTTTTTTCTGTGTCTCTACTGGATTCTAGCTGGAGTTTGGGTAAGGCAAGAAGCCTCTGCATGCTGCCAGCCAACCCTGCAATATACACACTGCCAGCCTCTGGGGACAGGTCACCTCATAGACACCCTAAAGATGCCACTCTGCCTCTGGAGCCTGAGCCCACCCTTCCAAGGACCAGCCCTGGGCTCAGGCCAGCCATGGCAAACACTACAGTTTCTTCCTTGCCCTCCCTGCTGAGCCACTGTATGGCCAGGACCATCTCTTCTGGTTTCTGTCTCACCTTGATCCACCCTGTGCTCTCCCAAGGGTGGCTTCCTGCTCTGGTTTTCATGAGTGTCTTTTTAGCCTGCTTAATGGCTGTTGTTTTTTTTTCAGGCTGATTGCCAATTTTTGGTCAAAGCTAGCATAACTCCCTGCTTTGATTCTCTTTTGATTCTCACAAGCCCTCCAGTTTCTGCCTCACCAATAGGCAAGTGGTAACACATGCTGTGTGCGATGGGGAACCCCATACTACCTTAGTTCCTCAGCTGTTCTTTCTGCCTGGGGCCTTTTAGAGGTACCCGATTAACTCTGGGGATGCTTGGCAGTAGGTGCAAAGAGTGTTTTCTGCCCTGACCACTTAGCGTTTTTAGATGTGCTAAACAAGGCCAGCAGGTCCTTGGAGGTGAATCGGGGCAGCTTGCTGGAGCCAGGGCAGAGAGGAGCAAGGCTGGTTTGGAAGACACTGTGGAAAAGGAAAGAAGGAGCGCCAGCTGGAAACTGGACCTTCCTGGTGGTCGAGACTGATGCCATGGGATGGACACGCTGACGCTGTCCGGCAGCAGAGGGGAGCCAGAGGAGGGTCACCAGCGTGTGAGCAGGCGCCGCTTTGGGGAAGAGATACCCTCAGCCCTGTCCTCCTGCCCCGCCCCCTTGCTGTGCTCCCATTAGCCAAACACAGGAGGAAGCCCCTGCAGGGAGCTGGCACTGTGAGGTGTGCAGGGAAGAGGGAAGAACAAGCGAGGGGGTGGAGAATAATCAGGGGACGGAGTCCACTGATGACAGGGGTGGGGGGAACAACGAATTTTAGGTGTCACTGCTTCCCTCTGGCAGGGCAGGTGCTCAGTATCTGCAGTATCAGTGTGCTTGACCTTCTGCTTCCAGTGTTTGGGCTTGTATTTCATTTTCACCGTAAAGTCATTCCTGATTATTTCATCTCAAGTTAGTGCCACCCTAGGGCAGTTTCTTTTTGGCACATTGACTTCACTCTTGCTGCTCTCTCCTTCCCTGCCCCGTGTGTGTGTGCACATTTTGCTTGTAATTCACTTGTTCCCAGTATCCTGTAAACACAGGTATGCTAGAGTACCTGTTGTTTAATGATCAGTTCAACTAACTGGCCTGAATCACAAAATTTTGTAATTAAAGACTATAGCCATAGTTCTATGACTTTTAAGCATGAACTGGATAGGGTCAGTCCCACTACTGGGCATGTACCCAAAGGAAATGAAATCAGTAAGTTGATGAGCTGTGTGCATCTTCATGCCCATTGCAGCACTGCTCATAGTAGCCAGGATCATGGGGTCAACCTGAGTGTCCCCCAGTGGGTGGATGGATGAGAAGGCTGGCATGAAGGCTGCTCCTCAGTTTCCAGGACCACCTGCAGATAGCGGAATCCCGAGATGCTCAAGTCTCTCACTGTCTCATATTTTTATGTGACCTCTGCAAGTTTCCATATACTTTCTGTCATATCTAGATAGATCATCATAGTTAATACACTGTGAATGAAGTCGTTACACTGTATTGTGTAGATAAGTCTGAACATGCTCAGTACAGATGCAGCCATCATAGACCCAACTATATAGTACACTCCCAGTCTGAGATTGGGCAAATCCATGTAGGGCCAACTGGCATTGCTGAAGAGCTTCTTCAGATGTACAGTGTGTGTTTGTGCATGTGTCTTCATCCTGTGAGTGATGCTGGGAGGTGACAGCTCCATAAGGTAACGTAATACCCAGTATCACTCGGCTAGTGGAAGAGAGTAAGATTCGGACAAAACTGTTGTATCTTTTTCCTTGTAGCATGTTAATGATTTCCCCAACACCCACTGGTATTTATACCATGTTATCGATAGGTAAATCATGGGGTAGGCAAGTCTAACAGGAACAAAATGTGGGTGACCCCCTTTCCACTGCGGAAGAAGGAATGGGCACCAGAGGTTACCTGGGTCCTGCTCTTTCCCTTGTCATGGCCATTGTGGTTCTCAGAGAAGCACACATCCGTCCCTGCGCCTGGGAGCTGCCTGTTTGCTGTTTGCCCTGGACATATGCAGTTTCACAGTGAAAACTGAGGGACCTGATGTGAAAGCTGCAGCCAGTCTCCCTGCTGCCAGCCAGCCAGCCAGCCAGGTGTGTCGCATCTCACCGTGTTTTAATGATGCTTAAAAATTGGAGCTTCACAAGAGAAGAAGGAATTCTCGGTACAGAATTGACTTCTTTCCCAGTAAATTTAAATTGATTCTGGTACCTGTAAAAGTGGGTGTTGGGTTCTAAAAGAGTGGAATTTAATTATGATTGAAAATGAGTCCTAGAGAAGTGCTCAGATTCACACCCAGGGAGAGGAAAGGGACAGTTCCAGCGGAGTTGTGGGAACTGACTGATGAGAAAGCAGGCTTCTGGTGCTGAGGATTTGGCAGTCCCGCTGCCAGTGTGACAAGGTGTGAATTAGCCTTGTGGCACTCGGAGAAGACAGGAACTGCCAGGAACTGCCAGGAACTGCCAGCTGTGAGGCTCTGAAAGGTTCTGTGGAGAGCCGGACATGCCTGTCCAGACAGGAACAGGGAGCACAGGAACAGAGCACTCTCTACCCCACAGCCCTGTGCTTCAGGCTGCGCTTCCTCCTGTGGTGAGAGAGGGTTAGAGACAGGAAGACAGTTTCTCGGAAGCTGAAAGACACAGGAAAGTTGTTTGGGAACAGGTGTTTAAAAATCGGCTACTTGAGGGTAGGAAGAATGCAAATATGGGTAACAGTCTATGTGGTTTCTTTTTGACCTTGCAGCTCTGTGCCTCTTTTATAGATTGGGAAACAGGAGGTCAAGGACATGAAGTGTGAGGCAGCAGAGTTAATTCAGTGTTGAATGGGAAAGTCTCAAATCTGAAAATCCAAAATCCAAAATGCTCTAAAATCTCAGACTTGGTGTGTTTAACTAGTAAAGTCCAAGGAGATACTAAAAATACAGAAAACTCCCAAATCGGAATTGTTGATACACTTCTGATATCAAGCATTTCAGATAAGGGATATTCAACCTATGTGTGTATGTTTGTGTATATTCTACCTGTGTGTGATATGACATAGAGATACACAAATATATACACATGCAATTATTGTTGTACTGAAATAAAAGATGTATAACACAATGTAAAAATAATTATAAACTATACACATTTTTATTAAAAATTCCCCTCAGCATTTGTTAATTTTTCCTAGACTAACTTAATTTTTGCTGTGCTAGGTGTTTGATAAACAGTTGCATGTGAATCTCATTCTTTTCCTAGTAAATTTGTTGCCTGTTACATTTGATAAACGATCGACTGTTAGACTCTTTCTCAGCCACACTGAGCCCGATTTTGACTTCAGCGTTGCCAGTTGCAGTAGCACTAGCTGTCTCTTTAGGTTTTGATGTCATTTCAAGGTTTGGGACATTATTTGCTCTGATGTCATCCGAGACTGTCAGTTCTCAGCAGCCAGCTCCCAGAATTCCTAAAGAGTGAACAGCTGGCTCTTGGGAGCCAGCAGGGGCAGCCCTGAGCACATCACCAGCTCTGCTGACAGCGTCTGAAAAGCCGGGGGCTTGTAGGTCTTACTCCCTCTGGGTCTCTTTCCCAAGCAGTGCTGGGTGTGGGATAGATTCAGTCAGTGTTGGTGGGATGGATGAACGAGGTTGCAGAGCTGGAACGGGGAGCCAGTTGGCAGAACTCTGGTTTATACCCCACACAGACTAGGTCCTTTGGTGGGCAGTAAGGAATCTCTCAAGAGAAGGTGCATCAAGGCCTGTCTCCACCATCAGCGCTGGGCCAGAGGGCTCTGCCATCTGGTGGGACATTAGCATTTGGGCAGTGTGACACAGAGAAGGACAGCAGTGTCTCTTCAGTGTCCCTTTTTTCCAGGTTTATTTAATTGTCTGACATTTTTATTTTCCACCTTTTGGGAAAGAGAAGGCCTTTCTTGTCTAGCATTTAATGGTAGTCATCAATACCAAACTTCATTGGGCATTTTAAAGGACAAGGGATTTATATACCTGTTCTTAGACAAGCCCCTTTACATCCTCTGAAATTAAGTAGGTAATATGTTCGCATGATTTAAAATTCAAAGAGACTATCTCCTGCCCTCTCATGATTAGCTTCTTCGAGGGATCCTTTTTGAGGATCATTCCAGATTTCTTCTATGCATCCTTATGTCAGTGAGATTATAAATAAATATTGTTGCCTTCGGCTGTAAGCAAGCAGTATAGGCATCAGTCCTGTCAAGTGAGGTGGAAGAAGGTAGAAGACACAGACTGGAGACCTTGAATTCCAAGTTTTTCAAAAATGGAAAGTGGAGCTAGGGTAGGTTCCCTTGCAGAACCACGTCCTCACAGAAATCCATGGAACAGCAGGCAGGACCACATACATGCAGAACTGTGAACAGTGCACCCTGGGGTCTCCTTGGGGCCCTCTTATTTCATAGGAGCCCTTGGGTGATCTTACAAAGCAGTTGAAGAATGTGTTGCTCTGTGGATGTGTGGGTGAGTTCTAGATCTTTCTGTCTTGCACTGTCCCCACCGTAGTGCTTAGCTCAAAAAGGAATTGGATACATGAGTGACAAAATGCCAGTTTACAGAAATAACTCAAAGTAGTTCTGGGCGGGGCTGTGTCTGGGTTGGAGGATCTGTGTGTTTCCATCTCTCTGCCATCTCTGTGTCGCTCCTCCATGGCCTGCTGGGCTCTTCTCACTCTGCCTGGTGCACACTCTGTGCTAGAACATTGAGGAGCCAAACCAGCCCTGTGGCCCTCTTTGCAGTGAGTGGTCAGGTGATCGGAAGCACATGGACAGGTTCAGTAGTCAGTTGAGCCCAGGTCTGCAGATAGAGGCTGTACATTTGTTTTTAGAATGTTAAAGTTTACCTAGAAACAATGAGTATTTCAATTCTCTTTTGGTTTTTGCTCTTTTTCCTGATTACTCATAGGTTTGTTGGCCTTTTTAAAGATACCTTTATGTACAGTAGCATTCATGCTTTTCCTGTAAATTCTGAGTCTCAGTGAACACATATAGTCTTGTAACCACCAGTGGAATGAAGATAAACAGTAGTTTCATCATTTCTCACATCCCCATTTGTGCCTTGTAGTCTTGTAGTGAATGACCCCCTAGCCCCCATTCCCTCGTGTCTGGCAACCACTGACCAGGTTTCTGTTTTCATAGTCCTTCATTTTTGAGAAAGACATAGAAATGTAGCATAGTGGGGTGTGTGTGTGTGTGTGTGTGTGTGTGGTACTAGGAATTGAACCTAACGGGGCCTTCGCACTGAGCTACATACCTGCGGGGGGCGGGGGCGCGGGGGGCTTTGAGACAGGGTCTTGCTAGTTGCCGAGGTGGGACTTGATCCTCCCTGCCTCAGCCTCCCAAGTGCTGGAATTGCAGGTGTGTGTGACACTGGTCGCACATATACTTTTTAAGTCTGGCTGGCATCCTGGATTTGTGGTTCATCCCTTCTGTCGCCTGTAGTAATAGTGTATCCTTTTTTATTACAGAGTCATGGTCCATTGTGTGAATATGTTCCAGTTTATCCATTCACCAATTGAAGGATGTTTGGGTTTTTCCAGTGTATTAGAGTACCTCCACTTATCTGTGGGTTTGATTTCTGCAGTGTCTGTTACCCTCAGCAAAATTCAATAGATATTTTGAGAAAGAGAAACCACATTCGTAAAACCTTTATTGTAATATACTCTTATAATTGTCCTATTTAATTATGAGTTACCGTTCTTAATCTGTCTAATTTACTGTATTTCCTATTTTAATGTAATACATGTAGATGTTAATAGAAAAAGCAAAAAAGCACTCTTTTTACTTCTATGAAAAAATTAAATTTCATAACAAAATAACTAGAGAATAATAGTACACTGTGTACCATAAACTCAAAAGAATGACTAATTTATCAATTAAACTTTATCATAGATATATACGTATGGAAAAACATACATAAGATTTGGTAGTAGCCACAGTTTTAAGTGCCCACTGGGAGTCTTGGAACGTATTCCCTGCACTAAGTGGAGACTGCTGTCCTGGTGTTCTGTTCAGCTGTCATGCATGGGAAGCTTCAAAGAATTGTCAAGATGCTGAGCAAGTATGTTTGTATTTGTTTGGAGAGCAAAGCTTTGGGGACAGCATCCCCCAAGACAGCCCGTACAGCCCTTTGTTGGTGGCAGTAATAGTGGTATTGTCACTGTGCCTAAGTCTGGTTGACATCTCACCATTCTACCATTCTTAATTATTCCCTGCTGCTCTCTCCTGGGAGTGACAGACCTTCTTTGATGTTGAAGCCAATTAGAAGTGTTATAAGAAGATTTCTCTGAAAGCTCAGAACCCAAACTAAACCATCTCCATATGCTCTTTTCTACTTCAAAGACAGCTGGATTATAGTGAGAATTTTTATTGAGAATATAGGAACACTCCTTATCAGTGGGGGCCAGGGAGGAAGGGAAAGGAAAGAACACATTGGACACTTGGGTTTTGGACAGGCTAGGAAAGGGGACCCCTGAACCTGGTGTACAGCTTCACACATCTGCATGCTGTCACTCACGTGGGTCTGGTCTCATGAGACTGTTCTAGTTCTCAAGAGCATGGGTTATCATAAGAAAGCAAGCCTGTCTTTCTCTGGTCTCTTGCTTCCTGCTTTACCATGTGGCCTCTTCCCCTTTAGTGTACTCCTGCCATGATGCTATCTGCCGTATTGTAGTGGAGTCAGACATTCTTCACCAGAGATGGAGCAGATGACCCAAACTTGGGACTTTTGCTTCTGTAACACTGAACCAAATAAACTTCTGTACCTAGTCCCAGATATTGTGTTATAGAATTGGGAAATGGGCTAAGACAGGGACCCAGAGGGCCTCTTGGGTCTCTGATGGTGAGCTTCTCTCTTAGAAGTCCAGCACACAACAGTTTTTGTGGCCTGCTGGGTCTTCAGGTCCAGAAATGGCAGCTCCATGCTTCAGGCATGTCTGCTTCCCACCGTTGCTCACCAGACATGTCAGGTTTATCATGCTGCGGAGAGGCAAAGCCTGCACCCACCGGGCATGAAGCAGAGCTGACTCCCACTGAGGTGAGCGCTGTGTCTGGAATTCGATATTTTCTGAATCCAGGTTTCTGTGCAAGGTGATCTGGTGGAAGATCCCCAAATCCTTCAAAGGACACTTAAATAGATGTGGACACAGTACTATGTTTCATTAACAAGTACATCAAAACACAACCCTGATGTCTTCTTTAAACAGTTTCCAGACACTGAGTTTCTCTTGGAGCTGATACTGGCTGGATTATCGGAACTTCTCACAGGTGGATGTTTCACATCCTTCTTTTCATATGAGTGATATTTTAAAAACTTCTCCTTTGAAGCTGAGACTTTTTTTTTTTTGGTACCGGGGCTTTAACTTGGGTCCTTGCGCTTGTGCAGCAGGCAGACAAACCACTGAGCTAAATCCCCGGCCCATGAGACCTTTTTTAAAATACTTCTTTGAAGCTTGCACTTTAAGCTAGGAGCAAATTCAAGGATGGGGAGTGATCTTATGAATAATGCCTTTTCTGCAAGTGATATTCTCTTGATGCAGATGCAGAAACAATTAACCCTCCTTTGCTGCTACGTTCACTTGACTTTGGAAGGGAAAATTAAAATCCAGAAACAGTTCCATTGCATGTGTGCATCCTGCAGTATTTTGCACACCTGTCTATGGAGGAATGAAATTCCATGAATCAAGCCACACAGTCATGACCCTAATGCTAGTGTATAATGTAAGACTAGCAGTTGCCTGTACTAATCAGGCTAGAGAGAGCTTGAGCAGCCCTGTGGAATTGATGCTTTCTTTGTAGGGAAGCTTAGTATCCGGTACCTTGTCTGGTTCCTCTTCTCCCTCAGAGTCCTGTCTTTACCATCTCCACTATCGGTGTTCGTTCACGTGTCACTTGCTCAGTGAAGCTGAACTCGACCACTCCATAAAAATCAATTCTCACCCCATGCCACAGCCAACATCCCCTGCCCTGCAGACACAACTGACTGCGTTGCAGCTGCTGGAAAAGAGGAAGCACCAGTCCCAGTGGGCACAGGTGACTGGGGAGAAGGCCCAGGAGTCTCTGTTACCTGCCCTTATTGCAAGTCTGATCTGCTCTGTTGTCAAAGTGGGATTTTATCTTCTGCTCTCAGTCCCTCTGCTTCCCCCGCTCTCTTTCCCTGTCCTCCCTCGCCCTTCTTTTTCTCTTTTTCCAGTACTGGGAATTGAACCCAGAGCCTCATTAATGCTAGGAAAATGCTCTACCACCGAGCTCCATCTCTACCCCTTTTCAAAACTTTTTGAGACAAAGGTCTTGTTGAACTACTCAGGCTGGGCTTGAACTTCTGGTTCTCCTCCCTCAGCCTCCTGAGTCCCTGGGATTACTGATGTATGTAGCCACTCGTGGCTGAATCTCTTTGCTGCCTCTGACCCTTTACATTTGGAACATCACAGGGATGCTTGGTGTGGAGCATGCTTGCTGCCTCTCCAGCATCTGAGAACTCTGCTTCCTCACCAGCAGAATTAGATTGTGTGCATGGCTTTGGAGATCTGTGCAGACTGAAGGAAAGTGTGTGAATAAATGCTTCTAATGGTGCTATTATCACTGTTGCTTAAGCTCTTCCCTTGGCATTTGGAATTAAAAAGCACAGCCTCATCTTGCCCTCCTCTTTTCTGACAAGATCTCTGTGGTTCTTTTTTTTTTTTTTTGGTACTGGGAATTGAACTCGGGACCTTGCACTCTCAAGGCAGGCGGTGGAACCACTGAGCTAAATCCCTTGCCCTAGTGGTTCTTTTTTGTTTCTGTCATTTTTATTGACTCACTGTGGCTTATACCATAGCAACCTGGCATTTTCCAGAATGTGAGGAATGAGCTGACCCTTGAACTTGTCACTTTCATGATGTTGTCAGGAGCTCAGAGGAGCAGTTCGGAGCTCATGTAGTTCTGATGTTGACTTCCAAGGCACGCTTCACCAACACAGATTGCATTACCAGTTCCTGCATTTAGCTCTACTGAGGGCTTGATTTAAAACTTGCAGGTTGAGTGCTAGTTTTATTTGTATGAAGATTTTGCATTAAGCACACTAACAGTCTTTCCAAGGCTCAAATAATATGTTCTGCTTCTCTTGGACCATTTTGAAGTTAGAAGAGAAAGTTAGTACGCAACTGCATGCACTCCCTGTTAGCTTCAGTGGATGTTCTTCCATCCACTGCACTTCAGAAATTTCAGAATAGTTTTCCTCTGCTTAGGGAATGTGGAGCTGGGTCTTTAAAAAAAGACAAACATTATTTCATTTTTAACCCTTGCTCACCAGGGAATGGTGGCGTTTTGGGACAAACTGAATGAGACAACCCTTTGTGTCAACAGGGGTTTCTTGTGATCATGGCACATGGAAAGGATGTGGCAAGTGGCCACAAACATCGAGGAGAATCCCAGGGGCCCTGTGGAAGGTCAGCCTCTGTGCAGAACAGAGGTGGTCACTGGGGCCAGACCAGTGACCATATTCGTGCAGGTCTTCCCTTCAAAGGAAGTTTTTAAGTAATTCCCTTCCCCAAATGAATAGAGCATTGGGGAGCTAAACATATTAGCATAAGGCCTTTTAAAAATAGAGACTGATGAATTTAAGAAATGCTTATCCTTTGGACAGTCAAGCGGAAGCGTGGATGTATCCCAAAGTACAGTATCCATCTAACTTCCTGTCCAGCCAGCAGAAGAAGCAGGAAGGGAGGGAGGGGGAGAGGGAGAGAGGGGGAAATAGAAGGGAAGGGGAGGGAGAAAAAGAGAGGGAAAAGGAGGTGTCTTTGTCAGTGTTATGGATGGGAAATGGTCTGATGATCTGATCTTTTTGCCATGTGTCAGTATATTCTTGTCCACCCCCATGGAGATCTTGGCTGTTGTGTGCGCACCTGGACCCCTCCTAGTGCTCCCCAACTGCCAGTAGCTGGCTAAAGTTCATTACTGCTGCCATCAGCCTCTGACCTGGTCATTCAAAGAAGAAGCAGTACTTGAAAATTGGCCTGATTATGTCCTTTGGGCCTTCTTGTGTTTTCTTCATTGAACACATACTGCTTTATGATGAAAGAGAACAGAATAACTAGAATAAAGAATGGTTGTATTGTGAGACTATATGAAAGCTTTGTAAATGGAAGGAAAGTTTAGGGATGAGAGGACTCTCAGCCAGATGCAAAGTTCTGCTGGAATATTGACCCAAGGATGAGTAGATAAAGGTGGAAAAGCAACCACTTCAGTTTCATGCTAAAAAAAAACACAGCCCCCTCCCCAGGAAGGGTCTTGAACTGTCATAATCAGAAGAATTTCTCACAGGTGCTGTGTGGTTGTACATTGTCTAAAAGACTAATTGTCTCTATTTCCTGCTATGATCATAAAGGAAGGATCATAGAACAACATTGGCCTGCTGGAAGAGAGGGGAGTCAAGATAAATTTTGGGTCAGAGAAATCCTCAAGGGTCCTTGTAGTAGTCAGATCTCCATCACTGTGACAGAATACATGAGAACATCAGTTTTAAAAGGAGGAAAGATTTACTTTGGCTCATGAGTTCAAAGGCTGCAGTCCACCATGGCTTGGCCCTGTAGCCCTGGGCCTGTCGTGAGGCAGAAAATCATGAAGGAGAGGACATGGCAGAGGAAACTGCTCATCTCCTGAAGAGAAGGGCTGTCCCAGGCTCTCCCTGGAGGGCATGTACCCAAGGGCCTAACTTCCTGTCACCAGCCCCCATCATTCACAGGCTGGGGACCAAACTTCCAACATACAGACTTTGGGGGACATTGAAGATCAAAGCTGTCATAGCCCTGTATTTATGCAGCACTTTCCTCCTGTGTGGCCCCTGGCCTGGTATTCTGTCATAAAGTATTACAGGTAAAACTGGGAACTGTTAGGCCTGGCTTTTGGTTTTAAATTTTTTGAGATACTTCATTATTAACAACATATTCCTAAACAGACCTTGTTGCTGAGCTGGTCTCATTAGTCTCTGGACAGATTGGGTTTAACGACGCTCAGGATCTCCTCGTGTTCATAAGCACGTCATGTTGTGTGTAGCAAAGGCCTGTCCACACCAGCATCCTGTGGTCCACCAACTGTGAGTCCAAGGCCAGGTGTGACCCCTGTTTTTTGTCACAGCCTTGTGCTAAGAACAGCTTCTGTATTTTTAAATGATTGAATAAAATCCAAAGTAGGACAATATTTTGTGACATATTAATGTCATATGAGATTCAGATTATCTCAGTATCTATAAAAAAGTTTTATTGGAGTACAGCTACATCCATTCATTTGATCTGTGACTACTTTTGCACTAAAATGGCGCAGTTCATTGGTTGACAGAGACTATATCACCTTCACAGCTGACAGTGTTACCTGTCTAGATCTTTACAGTTTGCCAACAAGTTCGTCATTAGGGTAAACATGTACTTTTGTCCTGTGTTGTTTTGTTTTTATTTCTGAGACCTAAGATCTATGAACTTAATTACATTTATATTAAGAACAATTCTTACTTTAATTACACTTTCATACTCCTCCCTCCATAAAAATCTGAAAATGCTAGACAGTGAATGAATGAATGGATGAACTGTTGAGAATGTACAGCCAGGTGTCCATAAAGGAGCCCCCTGGTGCTTTAAGAGGAGAAACCTCATTCCTCCTCTTCTACCCTCTGTCTCTATTCTTCCAAAATTTTATTACGAACATTTTTTAGATATACCAAAAAGTTGATACAACTGAACAGCAAACTGCCTACCACCTGAATTCTACAAATAGTAACATTGTACTATCATAATTATCCTTTGTCACTCCATCCATCCATCCATCTTAATCTTGATACATTTCAAAATGAGATGCAGATAAAAAAAATGAAATACTTAGGAATCAATCTAACAAAGGAAATAAAAGACATATACATTGAAAATTATGGTATTCTAAAAAAAGAAAATCAAAGTGCATATCAGAAAATGGAAAGATATCCCTTGTTCTTGGGTAGGAAGAACCAACAAATTGAAAATGGCCGTATTCCAAAACTGTTATATAGATTTAATGCAGTCCCAATCAAAATACCATTAGCAGAACTACAGAAAACATTCCTAAAATTCATTTGGAAGCAGAAGAAATCTGGAATATCAAAAACAATTCTGGGCAACAAAGATAAGTCAGGAGGTATCACAATCCTTGACTTGAAATTATACTACAGAGCTACTGTGATAAAAACAGCATGATACTGGGAAAAAACAAACAAAAAAAACAGACCTGAAAATCAGTGGAACAGACCAGAAGAGGTGGAAACAACAGCAAACACACTTAGCCACCTTATCTTTGACAAAGGGGCCAAACATGTTCACTGGAGGAAAGATAGCCTCTTTACTTAAAGTGGTACCTGAAAAACTGGCTGTCTACATGCCAAAGACTAAAATTAGGCCCATGTCTCACAGTGCACTAAACAAATAAAAATGGATCAAAGATCTAAATATTAAAACAGAAACACAATCTGCTGAAAGAGAAAATAGGTAGAACTCTTGAGGACAAAGGGGTAGGCAAAGACTTCATGAACAAAACCCAGACTGCACGGGATATAGTACAAAGAATCAACAACTGGGATCTCATCCTATTAAAAAGTTTTTGCGCTGCAAAACTAATCACCAACAGAGTGGGAAAAGAGACAACCCACAGAGTGGGAAAGATTTTTAGCCAGTAGTCCCTCAGATAAAGTTCTAATATCTAAAACATAAAAAGAATTGAAAAAAATCACACCCCTCCAATTTAAAGACCCAGTCCAAAAATGGGCATCTGAAATGAATAGATACTACTCAGCTGAAGAAGCACAAACAGCAAAAAATAAATGGAAAAATGCTCAACATTGGAGAAATGCAAATTAACACAATGCTGAGATTCCGTATCCAGGAAGAATGGCTAATATCAAGAAAACAACCAAGAATAAATGCTGAAGGGGCTGTGGGGAAAAAGGAACCCTTCTCCACTGTTGTTGGGAGTGCAGACTGGTGCAACCACTGTGGAAATCAGTGTGGAGATTCCTCAAAAATTTAAGATTAAAGGTCCCATTTGATGCAGCTGTTCTCCTGCTGGGTATGTTCTTGAAAGAATTTAAAGCATCATACCACAGTGATAGATGCACACCCATGTTTATAGTGACACAGTTTGTAATAGCTAAAACTTGGAAGCAGCCTAAATGCCCATCAACCAATGTATGAGTAAAAAAGATGTGTTTTTTTTATACAACGGAGTACTACTTAGCCATAAAGAAAGATAAAGATTTCTGGGTAAATGGATGCATCTTTGGACCATACTCTTTAAGTGAAGTAAATTGGACACACATGTAAATATCGTGTTATCTCTCAGGTGTGAGAAACTGAAAGGGTAAATAAGGACCAAAATGTATAATAAATTGTGTGAAATAGGAAGAAATTGTTCAAAAGGAAAGGGAAACTGTGTAGGGGAGGGGGGATAAAGGAAGAGAAAAGAAAAATGAAAAAAGAAAGGGAAAAATGGAAACAAAGCTTTTGTAAATAAGGGAGAGTAGGGTATTGGGAGAAAAACAGGATATACCAAGATATACCATGTACACGTGCAAACTCCTTATGATGAGTGTAATGATGGTAATATCATTACCAATAAAATTAATTTTAAAATAACATGCAGATTTCAGTACATTCCAACTGTGCATTACTTCTGTTATTCCTGTTGGTTTGGCTTAGTGCTGAGATACAGAAGCGGCCTTGTGTTCACAGGCAGCAGCAGAATGGAAGAGGGGCCCGCAGGTCGAGCTAGGCTGGAACACACCTGTGCCTGTGGTGTGCTTGCTGGTGGTACCTGGCAGAGGTATTAAGCAACCTGCTGTCTGATAGATCCAGGGAAGAACTTTGTAGTGATCAGGGGACCTTTTGTGATAGGAACAATTAGTCTCTAATTGATCCAGTTCTTTGGTCCTCTTTAAGGTCTGTTCAAATATATGTTTGTGGTTCTTCAGCATTATAAAGCAGCTTTCTTGGGTAGTATTAACCCACCATGATGATGTAGGAATTGTCTCGATTTCTTACAGAACTTTTTAAAAAAAATTTTTACATACTGTCCTGATTCTCCATTCTTGGGGAAAATTGTTTAATAAACCATAGGGCATACTTCTCAGTAAATGTATGCCATGCTTATATGATATGTCACATTGTCACGCGTGTGACCACAATGCAGATGGTTTTATTTTGGCATTTTTCTTGGTGTGGCACTGGGATTAAACCCAGAGCCTTCACTCTGAGCTGTTTCCTAGCCCTTTATTTTTTTCAAAACTTTTAAAAAGCGTTTAAAAAATACGTTTAAAAATACAGTCTTGCTAGGTAGATAGGTTTCTCAGGCTGGGCTAGAATTTATGGGCCTGTGATCCTTCTGCCACAGCCTCTCAGAGTGCTGGGATTTTTTTTTTTTTTTAAATACAGCAGTGCTGTTCCATTGTTTGACTTAGAGATTTTTAATTGGGATCTCAAGGGCAGGGATACTATGTTGGAAACTTTATGGGACATTTCATTAGATCTTCCCAGGTCCCTAGCACAGTGCTGATCCCCATGTAGATGTTCCATGGACATTTACTTACCATTGAGTTTATTTTGAGTTACAAGTAGGACATCAGTAAAAGCAATTTAAAGCATATTCACTGTTTCTGTCAGTAAATGCTGTTGGGACAGGTAAAATAATTTTGTTTTCAACAGAAACAGGTACCCTTATTTTAAAATTTGAGCTGCTCTTCCTTGATTTATTTATTAGAATCAATTATGCATCTGTATTTATAAACAGGAAGGGCATGTTTTAGAAAGCATGTTATTTGGATGACTAAAGAATAAATCCTCAGCATCAGTTCTTAGCTTCCTGAAACCACATAGTATCAGTGGGTGAACAGGTCGTAGGAGTCCATCCGTTTTCCTCTGTTCTCTCTGTGTACGCCCTACACGAGCCCTGCTTTGGTCACTGCCCTCTGAGGTCACACCTGGCTTGAGAATTTCTATTAGCCCCTTGTTCTGCGTTATGTGACCCCAGATTATTGTCCCTCAGATGATAAGAGTTTGTGAATATATGGGTTTTTTCTCCTCCAAGAAAGGTTCTGCTTTCTGCCCTAGTGAATTTAAAAATATAGTCATTAAGGGCCGGGGATTTAGCTCAGTGGTGCTGCTGTCTGCCTTATAAGCACAAGGTCCTGCGTTCAATCCCTGGTACAAAAAAAAATATATATATATATATATATATATATATATATATGTATATGTCATTAAGAGTTTTATTTCCCTTTACACTGCGGGAACATAACTGAAGATATTTTAGAGTATTTTAAATCTATAAAATTCATCAATTCCTCACAACTTTATTCAATAATATATATATATATATTATTTTCCATAAGTAGATGATTCTTATAGTAAATGTCCTTGCCCAAGACATACCTTTAGGGCAGTTTAATATATGTATAAGTGCAAAGGGCGGGGGGGAATAATTGAACAGATTTAACCCAGAAGGCCCAGGGTGTTACCATTAAGAAAGGGCTATAGCTAGGTAATTTGTTTATTTTTATTTTGTCTGAGCTGAGTGTCAGATCCATCAAATCCTTGTACATGTGCTGTCGAAGCACCCTATGGAGCACTGAGAGTTTGAGTAAGTGTGTTTTTCCCAGTCCCCACCTCAGTTATTTTTGTTGTCTTTCCGCTTGTCTTTTGTCTAAAGTTCCGTCAATAGATGCTTTACCTTAATAATAAATAAGCTGAATGTTTCTGTATATCTGCTCCCAAGTGAGGTGGGTTTGTGAACATGCAGATTGATTTACGTTCTTCATTGGTCCAAGCTTAGCTGGTTACTCAAACCAACTCCTGTGCTCTCTGAGGTTGGGGCAATGGTTTCCTTCCTCAGTGCTTCCTGGGTTTCTGGTTTCTTCTTGCAACACAAAGCAAAGAGGGTATAAGTTGTAGCACATGTCTGTAAGGCAGGATTTTTTAAAACACTGTGGAAAGAGCATGTGGCCCAAAGGTGGTTTATGATCGAGTCTCTTTACTCCAGGGAGGTGCTGAGTAATTAGAGGCCTTTATCTGCCCATGCTGATTTTTAAAACCAAGAGCCTAAGATTCTGACAGGTGAATTAATTTTTAAGAAATCTTCAAGTCAAATGGGAATTATAAAAATGTTCTGGAGGCAGTAGTTTTTGAGCTGAACCAATCAATAATGCAATAGTAAATAAAGCATCGAATCAATACTTCATCCCCCAGGACCCCCTACCTTGTCAGCCTTAAATGATGCTACTATCATGCAGTGTTCAGATTGTTTCACAGACTTTCATTTATTATGTTTTTTATTTAGGGAAAATGATACTCTCTTTGAGAATATATTTTATTCCTATTAAAATTCTTTATTGTCTTCAGTAGACACAGTAACAATGAATTTATTCAGAAGTCAAAGATAAGAAAAAATCTTAACTCCATTTTATATTTTTCTAATGGCGAAGCAGTGTCAGCTTTATCATCTGAGTAATAATGGTTGTTTTAAGTGAAATTTTACTTGGAAAGTCTTGATATTGGAGAAATGAGGTTCTACTGGGTTTTGGAAGCCCTTGCACAGTGCATCATACCTGATGTTATGGAGCACATACGTGTAGGGTGTGCTTCAGAGGCTGTGGATGGAGGCAGATGCTTCTGGTTTTGCTGTGATGTGTGTGTGTATGCATGTGTGTGAAGTGTGTGATGTGCACATGTATAGTGTGAATGTAGTGTGTGCATATTTGTATTTTGTGTGTGGTTTCTGTGTATGGTGTGTATGTGGTATGTGATGTATGTACAGTGTGTATAGTATGTGTGTGGTGTAGGTAATGTATATGGGATTTGTATGGTGTGTGTTTGTGTATGTGGGTATGTGTGGAGCATGTGCTATAGTGGTGCATATGTGGGTGTGTGCACACATGTGGAGTATGTGGTTTGCATATATGGAGGTGGATTATGTGGTATGTATTGTGTGTGGCACATAGGACATCTGTGGAGGGCTTCTTTGCTTTCAGAGGGACCAGTGGAGGATGCTGCAGAGATACTTTTCTCATGCTCTGCTTTGAGTGGATGAGGATTTTTGGAAGCAGCAGATGGTACAAAATGTGCAGCTGTAAAGTTAGAAGAAAATTGTGGTGAGGACCAGATTGGTTTTGGAGGCTGAGAAGGGTACATCCTTGTTAAATCAAACCTCTGAAGCTATGAACATGAGAGACCAGAGTTCCAGGCAACAAGGCTGCATGTGCTTGCATTCATGAAAGTAGAGCTGCCAGTTTGCCATCCACACTCCCACAGAGTTATAGTTCGCTGATTCAGAATGCTTTGTAACTCTCACAGATGGCTTGAAGACTTTAGTATCTTCTTATTCTTTCTTTAAGGTAAAAAAATTCTAATGAAAGCCAAAGCAACAATATCAATGCCATTGTTTAAATAAATTTACCAAAGCTATAGTTTTTTCATCTTTTCAGAGGAGATTAAAGATATTAATTTCCCACAGAAGTATTAGTCTAATACTTGAGCCAAATAATAGCACTGAAGAATGACTTCCTAATCTAACCTTTTGGAGTACATATTTAAAAACAAAAATTCTCCCTAATTATAAAAGAAATAATGGCCATTGTATGTGTGGGTAGGGGGGATCACCATAATTCTACCTAAATGAATCTTTGTAAATAATAATTTCCTAATTATATATGAAGATATCTGAATATGTGGAGGTGCATCTTGGTTTATTTTGCAGATATGTGTTCATAGTGCAGCTACAAAGACTGTATCCCGGCTGGGGATTTAGCTCAGTGGTTTCGCTGCCTGCTGTGCAAGCACAAGGACCCGAGTTCGATCTCCGGTACCAAAAAAAACCAAAAAAAACCCAAAGACTGTATCCCTCCATTTGCCTTAAAATTCATCTATTTTCTCATTTTTCAAAGGCTTCTATCTGAAGTTCATTGGAATCTTTAATAACACAGGTCACTTGTCTTTAAAATGTGTTGTTAAGACAAAAATGTGAATAGAATTCTTTTAAAATACAGAAATAAGTGAGACTCAGCTATTTTGTTGCTGGCCATTTCTACAGGAATTGTCCATATATTTAAAAGAAAATTGTGAAAGAGTAAAATAACAACAACAACAAAAATCTCCATTGGATTAATTAAGTATTAAATGTTACCTGTAGTTAAAAATTAAAATTATAAAATAACTGATTTTTATAGCTTTATAAACTTTGTTGACTTTATTTTTAAAATTAATTTTAACTCAGTTTTAAAATATAAGTGTTTTTTCCCAAGTTCGATCCCTGGTACCGAAAAAGAAATTAATTAATTAAAATAAAATAAAATGAAATAAAAGTGTTTCTGAGTCCTGAGCTGTGCTGAATCTTTGTGTTA